>NC_090440.1:1282946031-1283249061 GCF_031143425.1 Pleurodeles waltl | reverse complement strand
TCTGCATGGCTTGTTGGAACCAGTCGTGTGCCTGAGGTCCTCAGAGAAAACACATGTCCAGAATGAGAAATGGAATTCTCATCCTGGAGACCAGTAGGCGGACCCTTGCTACCAACGTCTTTGGCAAGAGGCACCTGAGTGCTGAAGAGGTTGGGCCTGGCCTACCAGCCAAGACTGGAGAATGCAGGGAAAGGCCTGGTGCCAGTCGAGCTGTGAAAAACATTATCACAATTAGCAAGTTCTCTGCTGGCCTGGCACAACGTGCATCATGCAAATAAGAGAAAACAAGCATTGGCAAAGTCAATAGGTCTTGCCTTATTCTTTTTTTTTTTTTGCTATCTTTATTGTTCTGTACTTATGTGGATAGTATGTGTTCATGCACTGATAGTAGGTCGTTTTTTTAATAAGTGACATATTTTATCTTTTGTATTGTTTTATTGCATGTATACAATGTTTGTACATTTTTATTAGCGTATTTTTTTCGTGTTGTAAGATATTTTATTTACATACCATTTTAATTTAAATTGTTGTAATTGTATATAGATTGTGGCAACATATTTTAATATTTATTTAATAATTGCATAGGCATTTTTCCATTTGTAATAGTTTTATTGCATTCAGACATTTATTTGTACATTTTTATTAGTATAACGTTGGTCATATTGTAACATATTGTATTTACATTAAAAATGTATTTACAATATTTTAATTGTGGGAACATGTTAGGTGTGTGCTTTTAATTAAGATGTATGGGAACAGGGGCAAACGTGAACATGACAGCCTGCAATGCATACAGAGGTTTTTAGGCATATATATTAGCCTGCATTTTACAAAATTGGTAATCAGCAGTATTCAGAAGTGAGCTGGGCCTGTGGGAGTTAGGCAAGTCACAGGTGGATGAGCTCAACAGATAGACAGGGTACTGGCCATTTATACTACATATAGAAGAATCTGAATTTTCACCAGCTAAATGGGATTCCGTTATTAGCACTAGCGAGATAAAGGGCTGTGTCAGCCCTACCGGATTCTAAATTAAGACAAGTGTGCAGCAGTTAAAATGTGATAGACAGGTGTTTTTGGTGTGGCTACTTGAGACAATTTGTTTAGTGCATGCTTTTGTTCTTGCTGTACATTACTCTTCTTGCTGTACATCTGCTTTGCACCATTTGCTCACTCTAGTCCCCACCCATTTACTGAAATAGAGCTCCAGCCATAGAAAGAACGCTCCAATTAAATTTAAAATTATAACGTCCTGATGATAACTTTGTAAAGTATAAACCTAAAAAATAGACCTGTAAAATAGGATGAAAAGCAGTGTGTTTGCTATGTGTTATTAATTTAATTATATATTTTAAGGCACAACATCTAATTCAACAAATAAACTCACAAAGGACATGAGAAAAGAATCACTGCAGCATTGACATTTTTTAGAAAGTACTTGTTAGCAAATTGTTTTTTCTGCATAATACAATGAAGCAATTATTCAGAAAAGGTGTTATTGCGAGTGATTGCATTTTAAAATAGAATGTAACTCATAATTTGGATGTAATATTGCATCCAGACATGAACATAAAGTTGCATGGAAATGAAAAATTTAGATGAATTTCACATTGGGTGAGGTCTCTGAAGCTAGCGTGGTTGCATAATGTTAGAGTTTTAATATAATACTGTAACATAAGGCAACGGAAGCAGTGGTGCAAAAGGAAGCAGCGTCAGCTTGTATAACACAGAAGTGCTTGCCTTTTAACAGAAGAGATATTTTTACTGAAACATCACCGCATGAATGTTATGAATAAAGAGATTTTCTGTGCACTTAAGTTACTTTTACATTTTAAAAGAAATAAGATCTTGGAGGGAGCAGGAAGCTCGGGGAGAAGAGAAACACCCTTTCAGTAAAAAATATTGAGCACACGTGTGTGTTTTTTAAGAAAAGAGCCTGAGGCAAAATACCTATACATGATATTTAATTCTGATGGAAACAAAGAGTCAAAAAACGAGCAAATGTGTGTTATTAACAGCAAGTGTTAAGCGTCCACACCTCTTTGTAAAAAATATGGAGCTGCTGCAGGATGGAGACAGGCCTGCTGTCCTAAACTAGAGGATTTAAAGGCGGTGTCTGGTTTGCATGCTGCTTTGTATCCAAACCAGTAATTAGGCTTGTATCCAAAATAAGTTGTAAAAGTTGCCAGCAAGTAAGATAAGCATCGCTGCAGTAAACAACATATGTTTAAGATGTAAACATTTGTCTTCGTTTGAAATGCCTTGGAACTACTGAGCAGCGCCGAAGGCCTAAAGTTGTCCGTCTTTCTAATAGGCGCAAGAACCACCTTCCAGATTCCCCCAGGCTGCCTAAAAACACTACTAGAAAATTAGATCCACAATAATTACTTGCACAACGGCGGACACTCTTAACCACAACTCCTTATTAGTTTAATAAAGTTTTGTATTGGTGCACCCATTCCCCAGCACCAGCTGTTGTGTAGCGTTGCTACCAATCGTAGAAGACACATCCAAATATACAATATGGGAAGGAGCACTCTAAAACTTCCAATAACTCCAATACATCACAATATTTTAATTTCCTTTATTTCTTCAATGCAAAAACAGCTAGTGCGTTTCGTTCATTCTGCTTGAACTTCATCAGGGCTGTAAACAACAAATACAGTAATGCTTACACCAGTATTAAAAAACAAACAATAAAAACTCTTCAATTCCCCCAATCACAAAAACCCAAATTTCTCTTAACCAAATTGTGAACCTACAAATATAGTCCCTGCCACAAAGACGGTGATCCCATCATTTAAAAACATTATCCAAAGATAAAATAAAATAAATAAAACCAAATACAATCCTTAATACGTAAAAACAAATTGTGTTCCCAAGCCTCCCATGTTGTCAGAAACCTAGCTGTAAGTTATTTTAAATCCTCATGAATTCTTGAATGACACCACCAGTAACCTTAACATATCATCGAAGTTTCAATAAAAGTCTGTAGTGATATATGTGCTTTGACCACTGAGTCTGTGTTGCACCACTCTGCACCTGGCTTAGCTGTCCACCGTCACATTAGTGGTCATCAGTTACAGACTCCATTTTGTATTCAGCTTAGCCCTCAGCTTCATTCTGCCTATTGTCTTTATCTTAGCATTGGACACTGACTGCCATGTTAAAAGCTGTAAGTGATTTTCCACATTGTACAATGTGCATTCTGTCTAGTTTTCATGCTTTTTCCCCCACCAAGGGCTTTGGCTGATAAGAATGTACTTCGACGGCAGGCAACTGCCTTGTTTTGGGTTATCACCTTGGGATTGTGGCCATATACGAACGTGTTATTCACAAAGCAGGACAAAAGCAATCAGCATTTTTTTTTTTTTAATAACTAAACTTCTGCAGGGAGAGGGATGTCTGGAATGTTCTTCTCTTGTTTGTTTAAAGTATAAGAGGGCAAGACTAGATGGACCGGGGACAGAGCAGATCTCAGGCATATCCAGTAAGCTGGAGTGTGTCATACTTCACGTGAGGATAATTGATCTCTCTCTCCTCAATCGATTCTGGGATCTGGCAATTTGATGCTGATTAGGAGAGAGATGAAAGAGGGTTGCCCTTGCCTCATGGTGATGCATACTTTTTAATTTGTTATTTGCTTTGCATTATAATATAGATACATATATTTGCTATGTACATTGAAGTGGAGAATCATTTGTACATTATTGCTGCAACCAATTTTAAACATGTGCTTTCAACATGCTAATTTTCTTTTAGGAACCTTGCATAGCAAAATAATAAATGTCTTCTTTGACCTAAGAAGCGCATTCCAGAGATTTTTGTCAGTGCATGAGTGTTTCAGCTTGCTCATTAGTGAAAAGCAAAACAAAGTCACTAATCATACATGTTACGGATTCCACAAAATTCACTATCAGGATTCACTATTTAGTTGTAAACAAATAAATAAATAAATAGGCTGGTTTCAACATTTTGTTATATACCATTTGATGAAGTAGCTGGTTACCCAACAACACATCCAGAAATGCCTCCCACATCATTATTTAAAATAAGCAAGGATAGAACACTGCACACAAACAAATTTTAGTAAAACACAAGTCTAGTTACAGCATGTGATGTCTAGTTTCCATTGGATAGATGGGACAAACAATACATTGATGTCCAAATCAAAATTCTTGACAGGTGATGTCTTTATTGTCAGGAGTGTTGTATTTGGGGTACACAAAGTACTTCACTGCACACATAGCCAACACATGTTTCGTCACGCTGGTGACTTTTTCAAGGCTGTAGAAAAGCACATATGTACATACTATGTAATACCGTTTACGTAACAATGGACACACACATCTACATGAACAAACAGTATTTTTTAAATGATAAAATATTTTTTTGTTTAGTCAATGACCTCAGTGTAACCAACATAAGCAAAGAAAAATATCCCAAAAGAATAAACAACCATGTGAGACAACAGGACATGGCCAAACCACCAAAAGTCAAAGAGAGCTGTCAAAGATACACCGTATGTAGTGTGCCAAACGAAGACCCGGCGAAAAGGATAATAATGACGGACATGAACGGAGATAAGGAAATAAGTGAAGTTAGGTGAACATGCAATGAAACCCAGTGTAACTCCATAGACAGAAGTCAAGAAAACAAATAATCCAAATGAGTTGAAGAGTCCAAAGGAAACCAGCCAAAGGTGAAACTGTAGTTACAAAAAATGTTCGTACCTATTTGGGCGTAATACTGGCACGACAAAGTCAATAAATCAATCAAAAAAGAAATACGAATCCATGCGTCTAGAAATGTAGGAAAAAGAAATAATACAAACACAATGGTTACATATAATGACTGCAAGAAAAACGCAAGACCACATGTACCACACCGTACAAAAACGATGCTAAAACCCCCCAAAAAAACTCAAGATCCGAAAACACCTGAAATCGGGCTAGTCCAAATCCGAAAGTCCTATCACGCGAAAAACTCCAAAGTAAGTACAGGTGTGTCAATATCATGGACCATGATAAGTCCAGGAACAAGTTCTAAAAGAAAATAAAAAAATCATAGCTAAAAGCCGCACTTAAGAGAATTTTTTTATTATTTATGAAAGTAAAATTAAAGATAACTAAAGTGTAATTCCTAATTGTGCTGAGGATGTAGAAAAATTATATTTGCCCCCAAAAAATTCCAAATAAGCAAGGGATAACGTTGACAGAGTCAAAATGACTTACTAAACACAAAAAGGCCCAAAAATACGAGTATAAATCGATTGAGGCAAAATAGGTATCCTTAAGGTAGAGAACACACATAAAGACCCCGTGTGATTGTAGTAAGCAAGTAGAGGTCGGAAATAATTCCAATGTAATAAGGGATACAGTTATGGCAAGTGACTGCAGTTTCTGCCCTCCCAATTATTAAATAGGGGAAAACAAAGCAAAGGCAGAGGCCGTGATGAGCTAGTCAGAGATCAATAAGTACGAGGTGAACGCCATAGTATTAGCAAAAGAGGGAATAAAAGTAACGAAAAACTCCCCTCAGGGCGCCCCATATGTCTAAAAAAAGCCGTATCAGAAAGGGAACTTCATACGCAGTATAACATGCCAATCCAATTATCCAAACTCACCGTAGAGAAACAGCGAACCCAAGTACTAAATGACGTGTCGACAAACAATCTATGCATCACGTATAGCGCGAAATATAAATACGCGCGAGAAAGAGGAGCCATAGAGATCGACATAGGACAGTGGAAGTAGTAAACGGGGACAAAGTCAACAAAAAATACCAGGCTACGTGGCAGCCATCTTGAATTGCCGAACTGGATGAAGTGGATGATATAGTACAACTAAACAGGTAATGAAAACCACGCCTCAATCAGATGCAAGCTACAAAAAGGAAAATAGTGTGTAAGTACAGGTGTATGTGGGTACCATAGCAAAAAACACATGAAGAAATCATAAAAATTAAATACATAAAGCCACCATCGTACTAGTAACAAACGTTGAACACATGCAAGTCCAAGATTAAAATGAAGACCCCAAACCAAAAAGTAAAATAAAGAAGGGCAGACAGTCTAGTGACACTGGGAGAAAGAAACAGAAAACCCCAAAAGGTTGCATAGATCCATAATAAATAATATGCATATAATATGGGAGATACATGTGTAATACCACAAACACAACAGAACCAAACAGTAAGAACCGTACTAAGCAAACAGAGTTATATGGGTAGGAGTACAACATCTCGAATTGGAAAAAGAACATAGACAATATAAGAAAATAATAAATGAATGTAGAATTCAAACCAGAGTACAAACACTTATAAGTTCTAACAGCAAGAATATTACTACTACAGAAACACGGGCGGGCAATAAATCTTAAATAGCCAGGGGATGTAAGAGAACAAAGTAAGGTACGAGGAAACAGGGTCCGAGACGGCTAACTAAGGAAGACATGTAATTCTGGGTCCATGTTGAGGCCCAGCTCTACAGCCCGAAGTTTTATTATCCATTTGGCCTCACATCTGCCTAAGTCTTTAGTCCTGTAGCCAAATCTGGGAGAGACATCCACATGGGCAATTCCATGGAATCTGATGTTCAAAATGTCATTTTCCCGTGTAGAAGGTTAAAGTGAGTAGCAAGAGAGTAGGTTGAAGTATGGTTCCTAATTGCTCTAATGTGTTCTTGTATTCACTCCTTTAGTGTGAGGTCGGGGGAGGGACGGCACCCCCAACTTGAACCTGATTGATCAACCACATTGCTCAACACCCGTGCTGCTTAAAGTGCAACATTTTGTTATATACCAATTGATGAAGTAGCTGGTTACCCAACAACACATCCAGAAATGCCTCCCACATCTATATTTAAAATGCATGGTAGAGCTAGCACATGTTAACATATTTTTGCTATAGATTGATCCCCATCTCTCCCTTTATTGAAATGATTTATGACATACCTCATAGTGAAAACAATTAATCCTATGACAACCAAATTGTTGTTCCTCTTCAAAGGTGTATGCATTTCAGATGATAAATGTTATTTGCAAGAAAAATCATACGTGTTTCTTTTACAGATCAAACTACAACTTGAGGGATGAGGAATGAGGAGTAGGGATGATGGCTAAGGCATGATAAGTAGGAATGATGGAAGATAGATGAGAAGCAGGGATGAGGGATGAGAAGTAGGAATGATGGAAGAGAGGTAGGGATGAGAAGCAGAAATGAGGGATGAGAAGCAGGGATGATGGAAGAAAAGCAGGGATGATGGATTAGAAGAAGGGATGATGAGAAGCAGGGGTGAGGGATGAGAAGTAGGGATGATGTATGAGAAGCAGGGATGATGGAGGAGAAGTAGAGATGATGTATGATGGATGAGAAGCAGGTATGATGGATGAGATGATGGATGAGAAGCAGGGATGATGGATGAGAAGTAGGGATGATGGAAGAGAAGCAGGGATGATCGAAGAGAAGCAGGGATGATGTATGATGGATGAGAAGCAGGGATGATGGAGGAGAAGTAGAGATGATGTATGATGGATGAGAAGCAGGGATGATGGAAGAGAAGCAGGGATGATGGATGAGAAGCAGGGATGGTGGATGAGAAGTAGGGATAATGTATGATGGATGAGAAGCAGGGATGGTGGATGAGAAGTAGGGATAATGTATGATGGATGAGAAGCAGGGATGATGGATGAGAAGTAGGGATGCTGTATAATGGAAGAGAAGTAGGGATGATGGAAGAGAAGCAGGGATGATGGAAGAGAAGCAGGGAGGATGGAGGAAAAGTAGGGCTGATGTATGATGGATGAGAAGTAGGGATGATGGATGAGATGCAGGGATGAGAAGTAGGGATGATGGATGAGAAGTAGGGATGATGGATGATGAATGAGAAGTAGGGATGATGGATGAGAAGTAGGGATGATGTTTGATGGATGATAAGTAGGGCTGATGGATGAGAAGCAGGGATGAGGAGCGAGGAACGCGGATGTCCTAAAATGGATGCTGTACATATTATGTCAGATCAGGATGAAGTCACATACCTGGGACATAGAAAATCCCTCAATCTATGTTCTCTCTTGTATACCACCCTTAGATTTATGCCAAGCGTACCTTGTAAATCGGGAATATCTGATAGTAAATACCAATGCTTTTTAAGGATCTTAAATATCCGATCACTCTCTGCAGTGTACTTTGTGTCAAAGGCTACATCCTTTCTTTTTGTTCTTGACAGCTTAGTCCTCAGCTTCAGAGACCTACCTCTAGTGAACTCCTGAATTCTCTTCTGTGCTACTTCAAGCGTTCTTAGGTCATAACCTCTATTTAAAAAACGATCCTTGGCTTCTTTGATACGCTTAATGAAATTAACGTCTTCACTGCAATTTCGTCTTATTCTAACCATCTCACCTGAAAGAATTTTTCTAATCAATGATCGTGAGTGGGCACTTTGGGCATGCAGAATACTATTGTACACTGTGCTCTTACAGAACACTGTACTCTGAATGGCCCTTTCCTTGACATAAAATTGTAAATCCAAAAAATCTATTTTATTTCTATTGCAACACATAGTCAATTTAACATTGTAGGGATTGTTATTCAGGTAATGAAAGTAGGCCTCCGTAGACTCAGTCCAAATGCATATGATGTTGCTAACGCGTCCGTCTATGTCAATTTATACACATCAGGACTCGTTTTAGGTCGGTGAACCTTTTGACCCAGTGGTGAGTCTCCGTAGGACGAGATTACCAAACATCAATTATGTTTCACAATAACCATTAATGAACTTTAGGCGCATTTATTAATTCTCAGACTCAAATAACCACACCTTGAAGAAAAGATTTTGTGAATTTATTCCCTATTGATTACAATCTAGTATTAAACGTATTAGTCTCAAACCCAAAAAACATAAAAGCATAATCACGGAGTGGCAATTATAATAAACTTTCAAGAATGCGATAATCAGGATCATAGGATAGATATAACAGCAGAGATTAAACCATAGTGCATGATAAACATCAGAACATCAGTTCAGCATAGCTTCATGTCAGTCACGTCAGTTTCGTCAGTCAATTGAATACCTCTCCTAACCTCAAATTAGCATTAGCATGTTGGGCTTCATGCAAAACAATTTAGAACATCAATTTGGAAAACATCTAACTAAATAATTAATTAAACATACAGCAGTTGGTACCTAGAAAGAAAAGGCATAGCAATTCTGTTAGCAATAATATTTACCCTCCTCAAATTATGTCAGCATACAGGATCAGTCTTCGTCTTCAGGACATCAGTTGGTTCACCGTCAATCTAACTAAAGAGAATCATGGATCACTTTCCTCCTATGGAGGACAGTGTAATAGGGCAGTCTATGGATTGTGATATTTTGTCTAAGTCTCAAATCACCAAATAGAGTGACAGAGTTTCTGGATGCAATCAATGTCATCCCTTCCTAACTGAACTTCGTCCTCCGTGTCATGAGTTTTTATCCCCTTTTCTTAACCCATTCCCCCAAAATTCTATTGGTTAATAACTACACCCCATCATTGGTAACCAAACAAATTACTCATTAAGTAATGCATTTGTCATTCTAAGATATTTTCTCATCTTCCAATTGGACTTTATAATCAGCATTTTCGTAGGTGGTACGTCCGGGGTTACTTCACCATCTTGACACACATCTCGGGTCAGGAATTCTTCTCTCCTCGTCTCATTGTCCTTGAGAGTGTCCATTACTGTTTCGAAGCACATATCTCTATACTAAAAGCTAGTAGAATGCGGATGGGAAGTTTTGTTAATGTTGCATTTCAATACAGAAGAGAACAATAGATGGGTCATAGTTCTTTTGCAAGTCCGCATGGAGAAAAGCAGGAAAAATAGATTTTAAATGAGAGTTATACAGCTAGTTCGCGACTCATGCTAACTTAAGGCACACATTTCTAATGAATGTAGTTTAACTTATAAAACTACATATGTCTGAAGATAATTATTATTTTAGTATTAACGTTCATACATGAGCAAAACTTATACCTTTATTTAATATATTCTAAGAATGTTTTAGTCAAATGTAAGCATTTCACGTCTATATTATGTAATATTAAAACTACGCTCTCTCAGTCCCTCCTCTGATGACGCACGTAATCACACAATTCTTCATTTTCAGTTTTTCACCTTGCGCATTTCAACATCTTGCCCTTTATGTGAACTTTCCCATATTTCATTGAACATTTTCTCTCTTTCACTTTCTTCATTCTGTTTGGCTCTTTTTGATAAATTTCTTCTAATTTTGTCGTTAATTTTACATGCTCCCCATAATCCTAATATACAAATCAAAACAATTAGTAGGCCCATCATAATTTTTGCAAGAACACCATTCCAAATATTTGTAAACCAGTTCCCTACCCGGGCAATTCCTTTTCCAAATTTTTCCCAAACTCCAGGTTTTTTCAGTTCCTTCAAATCTGTACTATCCCTACTCAGGTTAGTAAGCATGCTTCTAATTTTCTTACTATTGTCAGGTATGTAGGAACAACAGTGACGCTCATTAAGCATTTTGCACACACCTCCATTTTTGGCTAAAAGAATGTCTAAAGCAAGCCGATTTTGAAGAGTCATAGCTCTTTCTGCAGCAAGTTCAGTATCCATTAATAATATTGCTCCTGTAAAGTTTGTCAACATGTTATCCACAATAGTGGACAACTTTTGAATTTTCATAGAATTTAGGATAACCCCAACTGATGGGATTATTGCTCCAAATATGTCACCAATGACAGCAGCCACTGATTCTCGTTTTTGTCTTGAATGTTGTATTTCAGAAGACTTATGTATTTGTTTTAAGTCATCAATCTGGTATATTTTTGGGAAAACTATTCCCAAATAACATGTCCCATACCATCCCTTTGGGAGACGATAATATGCATTTAACCCACAGATGTAATAGATTCCAGGAATCGCTGGGTCTTGTCCATTTAACATGAAGGTCCATTTACTCTGAAACAAAAACACATGCCTGCATTCACTCGTACCCACAAATAAATTGTCACTATCAGATTTCGGTCTGTATATACATAGCCTACCTACGTGTAGTGCATCTAAAGCTAACTTGCCTTGTGTTTTAATAGCAGTGAAGGCGTAATCGTTTGCATAAGTATGTTTTTCTAAGCCTTTTTCTAGTTTCTCCTTTAATGCTTTGCGCCTATCATCTGTGTGATCTAAAAAGCTTTTCTCTACAGGAGACAGTAAGCATGTTAAATTGTTGCGGTGTGCATAAGCAGTTCCAAATGTTAGTGTTGGCTCAAAGAATCCTCTTACTAATCTTATGTCATGCTCCTTAGCTAGCTTATTCAGAAATTCAATTACAGGCACAAAAGAGAACACAACATCCAAATTTGAATAAAAGTATTGTACATGCTCTTGATTATAGAATCTTGTTAGTAACAAACTACAACTAATCCCATAAGTAAGAGGGAGACTATGATAAGTGACCCCCTCCTGTACAGATGAAGGAATTTTAGTACACACATAGCAATCTTTCGCATCCATAGTTTCCACATATTCATTTAATAAGCGATAGAAGACATTGGTAGAAAGTTCCCCTTTTGTATTAGTTCCCTCATGTAGCTATTTAGTATCTTGATCGAATTTCTCCCACGGTGATAATTTATTAGTTGCAGTGGTAGTTTCAGGTTTTGAAGTTGCATTAATAGTTTCTCTCTCTCTCCATGGCATTCCCACAATCACTCCCACAATCATTATCGCGCATACAACACCTATTATAAATCCTAACCAACCACACACTTTACTTCCCTTGTTACTATAAGCCATGTTTGTATAGAATCAGAATAGTAGATCAACAATCAACTTAAGATGGCAAACTCTCTAAGCGTATTTACAGCGTCTTTTCTCACTCCAGGACCCTTTTTTGTCAATTCAGGTTAGCAGCTTATCATAATCAGGTTTCTTAATGTCAAATCCAGGTTCGATTGTCTCTTTCCGGTAGGTTTATAAAGTCTCTTTCCTTTTTATATATATTTTCCACAAAGTTTTCCTGATATTTTCCTTCAGGTACCGTAGTATTGGCCTGGCACTTCTCGATCAAAGCAGAATGCTAAGAATTCTTGTTGCCATTCAGATGTTGTAGCATATGCCCATTCAGGACCTGAGTATCTTCGATTTGCTATTCTCTTTCTTTTTAATCTTCGTTCACCTTGCTGTTCCCCTTCACTCAGATCATCCACCTGTGAAGTATCACTTTCTTCTATTATTGTTTCGTTTGTTAATTCTCTTATTCTAAAGGGCGACCTTTCTGGCCATGTATCACCTTTGTGAGTCTTGTGTCGGTGATCTCCTTCAGGACTCTGAACAACACCCTCCTCTCGTGATATGGTGTTTTCTCTCGGCAGACTTGGAATTCGATCAGAATAGCTTGATTCGTTCTGATCTGTATTTGTCGTTACTCCGTCTCGCTCTCCTTCCGGTTCAATATTGTATTCAGGGTCTGAATTGTATTCGTCTGCTTCTGGGAGAACTTCTCCTTGTCTTTGTTCTCCTGCTGCCTCCACTGAGATTGGCACTCCGTCACCTCTCTCGATCTCTCTGATAATGTGAGGGACGCGGCTGTTCTCAGCAGGCTCTCCTGTAGTCTCAGGTCTTTCTTGACTGATTTCTGACTCTGAGACTTCTTCTCTTGAAGTTGCTGTACCGGAATTTTCAAGTTCCTCTTCAACAGGACACGTTACCCTTTTTGTGTGACTGGCATGTATCCAGTTGGGAACCCCGGCACATTTCACAGCAGTAGTGGTTGTCAATATCACTTGATATGGCCCTTTCCAACGCGGCTCAAGACACGATTTTCTTACGCGTTTCTTGACAACCACCTAATCTCCAGCTTGCAGAGAGTGACCTGGTTCGCCGATTGGTGGTAACGTGTTAGCTTCTACCTGGTGAGAGAAAGAGCGTATCACGTCAGCTAAATTCTTGCAGTAATCCAACACCATATCATCTGTAATATTCACTAGTGCATTGGCAGGTACTGCTGGTAACCTCATTGCTCTACTCATGAGGATTTCATGGGGTGACAATCCTGTTTTCTTATCCGGTGTGTTTCTCATGAACATCAGTACTAGCGGTAATGCATCTGGCCACTTCATGTTCGTTGCTGCACACATTTTTGCTATTCTTGATTTTAAGGTACCATTCATCTGTTCAACTAGTCCTGATGCTTCAGGGCGATAGCTACAGTGTAACTTCTGCACGATGTTGAGTGCTGCACACAGAAGCTTGATCACCTCATTCCCCTATCTGATTCTATAGAAACCGGGAACCCGAATCGTGGTATTAATTCCCTCAGTAATAGTTTTGCAACTGTGAGACTGTCATTTCTACGTGTAGGGTATGCCTCAATCCAATGACTGAAAACACACACAATCACCAACACGTACTTCAATCCTCCACAAACAGGCATTTCAATGAAATCCATTTGGATTCTATTAAATGGACCTCCAGCTCTTCCAATGTGGCTCAAATTTACCACTGTTCCTTTTCCAGCATTCATCTGTTGACAGATGATGCACCTGTGACAAATAATTTCTGCAGCATGTCTGAATTTTGGATTAAACCAATCAACTTTAAAAGATCTGATCATGGCGTCTCTCCCCAAATGTGCTTGTCCATGATATAACCAGGCAAACTGTGATAGTAGGCTATTAGGTAAGACTAATTTCCCATCATCTGAGACCCATATATCATCTGCTCTCTGTGTACATTGCATTCTCTGCCAGGAGCGTTTTTCTTCCTTGTTAGCACGGTTCTGTAGTGTTTTCAACTCATCTAGAGTATCAACCACTTGCAATGCTAAATTCAGAGTTGTGTCATTTTCAGGCTGAGGTAAAAATTCCCATTGCTCTTTGAATGAGATACAATTTAATGCACAAAATCTTGCTACCTGATCTGCGTAATCATTTCCCATTGACACAAAGTCTTGTGATCTGGTGTGAGCACTGCACTTTACCACGGCAATTTCAAGAGGTAACTGAATCGCATGTAACAAATCTCTTATCTGTTCTCCATTTTTCACAGGTGATCCGGAAGAGGTCATGAAACCCCTTTGTGACCAGATCTGACCAAAATCATGTACAATTCCAAATCCATATCTACTATCCGTATAGATTGTAACTTTCAAATTTACAGCAGCATGGTAGGCCTTTGTAAGAGCTATTAATTCTGCCACTTGTGCTGAAAATACTTTTTCAAGCCAGGATGCTTTGACTATGCCAGCCATTGTACATACTGCATAGCCAGCTCTCAATGTTCCAGTTGAATCTCTTAAACAGGACCCATCTACGAACATAATGCAATCGTTTTCTTTTAATTGGATGTCCTGTATGTCTGGGCGAGGTTTGGTACAGAGGTCAATCACCTCAAGACAATCATGCTCAAATTCTTCCCCTTCTTTGACTTCTGTATTTTCATTGGGAAGCAGAGTTGCCGGGTTCAGTACTGTGCATCTTTTCAATGTGACATTTGGTGACCCCAAAATAATCGTCTCATATTTGGTAAGTCGTGCATTTGTCATGTGCTGTGTTTTCGTTCTTGTCAACAGGATTTCAACAGAATGTGGAACCAAAACCGTTAAGGGATATCCCATGACTATGCCCTCACATTGGGAAAGGCTTTGACCAACTGCTGCAACTGCTCGCAAACAACCCGGTAGGGCTGCTGCGACAGGGTCCAAAGTAGCTGAAAAATATGCTACAGGGCGATTTGCATCTCCGTGGACCTGTGTTAAAACAGACAAAGAACAAGCATCAAGTTCATGACAAAACAACAGAAAAGGTTTTTCATAATCAGGCATCCCTAGCACTGGGGCCCTGCACATGCACTCCTTCAGCTCCACAAATGACTCAAGTTCTTCTTTTGTCAAAGTGATCGTATATGGTTCCTCTTTGACATCTTTCCCTGTCAATTTTATCAAGGGCTTTGCAATGATTGAAAAATTGGGTATCCATTGGCGGCAATAACCCACCATTCCCAAAAACATCCTGACATCTCTTTTTGTTGTCGGGGGATTCATTTGTATGACAGCCGTTATTCTCTCTTTTGATATTCTTCGGGATCCTTTCTCAATCAAATGTCCCAAATATTTTACTACTTTCTGGCAGTACTGCAGCTTCTTGGGTGACACCTTATGTCCGTTTTTACCCAAATGGTTCAATAATGCAATGGTATCATATTTGCAACTGTCTCTGGTCTTGGATGCAATCAATAAATCATCAATGTACTGCACAAGAGTGGAATTAAAAGGCAGTACAAGAGGTTCCAAATCCTTCTTTAAGATCTGATTAAAGATAGATGGAGATTCGGAAAACCCTTGAGGGATTCTGCACCAACTGTACACCTTATCTAGGAACTTAAAACTAAACAAAAATTGGCTTTCTTCATGTAGTGGTATTGAAAAAAATTCCTGTGATAGGTCTACTACGGTAAACCATTCAGCATCGCAAGGAACTTGGAACATTATTACCGCTGGATTAGGAACTACAGGGCAGCATTTTATCACAATTTCATTTATTTTTCTCAAATCCTGCACAATCCGAATCTTCCCGCAGGGCTTCTTCAAACCCATGATAGGTGAGTTGCATGGACTACTCAAAACTTCTTTCAGAACTCCCTGTCTGAGAAAATCTGCAATTATCTGTGTCACTTCAATGAGTACGTCTTGAGTCATGTGATATTGTGGTACTTGTGGGAATACTGCATTTGGTTTTATCTGCACCTTGACTGGTTTAATTCCTTTAATCAAACCAACCTCCTTGCCTGTCAAATCCCACACTTTCTCTGTTACGGACCCTTGTAGGTCAGCAGGTAAGTCAATTAATGTGAACACCGGGAATAAGGTAATTAGAGGGTAATCTTCGTTCATCTCCCCTTCTCCTATGAGCTGGTCCTCTTCACCTTCGTCATCACTGTTTGTCTGAACTTCAATTCCATCGTTGGAACAGGTAAGTGAACATTTAGTTTTACATAATAAGTCCCTTCCCAGTAGGGATACTGGACTTGAGTCGCATACAACAAACCGATGCAGGCCTTGGAAATTTCCAATTTCAACCTGTACTGGATCGGTAATGGGATTTGTCAGATACTGGTTAGCCACACCAACCACTCGTATTGTGCGTCCTGATAAAGGTAATCTTGGTACTTCCACACTACGGACTGTAGAGCGTGTAGCTCCAGTGTCAACCAAAAATGAAACCTTATAGCCCATTACTTTCCCTTCTACATATGGGCCTCTCTGATCTACTTCTATTGAGGCTGCTAGCCCACACTCTTCGCTGTCTGAACTGTCATCAGACCAATTGTCATTTGTCTCATTTTCACCTCGTAATGGGAACTGCTGTACAGTATTGTTTTGACTCGGCATCTGACCCGTGACCTGCTGAGGAAGCATCACCTGTTGCTGACCCATCGGAGCTAGAGGTGGCTGCATTTGCTGTCTAGGTACCATAGGAATCTGCTGTTGTATTGGTTGTACTGACACAGTTTGGAAACGTGGCGTCTGCATTTGCTGTATGGGTTGTACCCCTGACATCCGTACCAGATTATTTTGATAATTCTGATTTTGCTGTCTCATTCTTGGACCTCGTTGATTCTGTTGTGCCCCAACATTCATGCTCTGCTGAACTGTACCATCATGCACCATATTTGGACAATCCCGCTTCCAATGTCCCATGCCCCCGCGAGCGTGACATGGTGACATCCGCTTCATTACTTGCCCATCACTTTGCATGACAACATTATTCATGTCTGAATTTCGATTCACAAAACCTCGACCTCTACCTCTCGGCTGTACCTGAAACCCTCCGTTCATTTGCGGGTGCTGATTCATAATTTGTTGAACACCATTTCCCTGAATTCCAGCCTGTGCAGCTCTTATCTGCATCACCATCACCTTTTCCTTCAGCTTTTTCTGCTTCAATTCAATTTCATCACTACAGTATTTTGCATACTGCAGTACCTCATCAATCGGTTTAGCTTGCCAACAAATTAAATGATTCTTAATCATCTGACTAACCTCTGGTCTCAGCCCTTGAACAAATCTGAACACAAGATGATTCATATCTTTCGGCTCGATCGTTTCAGTACCACTGTAATGCTTAAATGCTTTTAACAGTCTCTCATAATAGGCATGTATTGATTCCTTAACTTCTTGTGAAGTCCGGTCGATTTTCTGCCAATCGGTCACCTTCGGTGACACCTTTTGCTTCAAGAACTCAATTACTTTATGATAATATTTCATCACCTCTTCAGAAGGTGCTCCTGTCACCTTGTCCCTTGCCGGTTCCTTTGTGGGCCAATCCACCCCTCTTTTGCACTCAAGCCATAAATCTGGTGGAACAATAATCTCAAACAAAGTATTCAAATCCTCCCAGAGACATTTTGCAAGCTTCACGAATCTATCTGTCTGCTGATACCACTCGATCGGTTTCTCTCTCAACCTCGGGTAATCATTTGTAAAGGACAAAATATCTCCCCTGGACCACGGCACATGGACTAAAACACCACCAGCTGTTTCTCTCATGGGCAAGATTTTCACTGAATCGAGCTCGGGTGCTGTCGCCGTTTCAACAAATCCTGACCTATCTCTCTTCCCTTTATCCTTTTAATTTGCCCATCTGTTTTCCCATTTTTCTAATGCTCCCCAGATTTGCGCACGCTGCAGCAATTCTTTCAAGTGTGTTTTCATACCTGCGGATCTCATGTGTTCGAAATCTTTTGTGTCAAAGTCTAATCTGTAACTTCGTTTCAAATGTTTTGTGTTCCCAATATCGATGTTGTATCTGTCTGCCAAGTTTGTTAATCTCTGGTGTATTTTTCCCACTTCTTTAGTAATCTTAGGGCACAAATATCTCAATTCTGCCTCAGTGTAAGATTCTAATCTGTTTACCCCCATGGTTCCTTCTACCAACTCAGCAGCTTCTGCACCTAACCGTACCAGATTCAGGTATTCATTTTGTTTATCGGGATTGACTTCGGTTACCGTAGTTGCTGTAGTCTTTTGTGATGCACATGTTTTCTCTAACCATTCATTTAACTGCTGCACTGTAAAACCCTGCAGTGAAATATTTCCTGTATGTATCATTGGAGTGTACGAGGTGTTTGTACTCATAGTTTGGGGAGTCAAAACTCCCAACCCTGCTTGTCGCATTGCCTCAAGAGGTGCCCCTATTGGACTGAGATCCATTAAGGGTCTTGATTGCTCGGAAACATGTCCTCCCTGGGCCATTATTTGTGGAGTTCTAATAGACCCTCCTCTTATGATTTCATTAGCCATAACTCCCTGTTCACATGTCCTTGTTCTCTCTTGGGCATATAATGGTACTGGGGGACCAACAGTGATAGGTAGTGATATTGCGGCAGGGGTCTGACCTGATCCCAGGCTTCTGGGAGCTTCAACACCATAGGTCTGCTCTAATAATCCTGGTGCAGGTTCCTTTAAAGGACCCGCTACTGGGTTATACCCCGGTATCAGTTGTGGCGGATGTGACACTAACTGTGGGGTTGACTCAATCTGAACCAATCTTGGTTTTGTATATATCGGGTCTGGCGGCACCACTAAGTTCGTAGTAGTCTCAAGCACTGGAACATCAGGATAAATTATTTTTATCTGCGGTGGAGGTTGCAACTGTTTCGGTATGTCTGGAGCAGTGGGTACACTGTCACCATTCTGTATTGAAGCTGTATCACTAGTCTGTACCGTATCGGTGACTCCCTTCTCTTGTGTCTGGTTCCCAGGATCCAAGCTAGTGCTCCGAACATTATCACTCACCGCATATGGTGGTGGTCTGTCATGTAGTAATCTGTCCATAAACTCCTCATCTTCTGAATCATCCTCTTCTTCCCAGGACCTTTTTTGTTCCTTAACCTTGTCTGAATCTCTGTTAGTTTTGCAAGTAGCCTTTTTTCCCTGTGTCTCTTCTCCCTGTGTTATCGCTGGAAACAGCTTTAACCCATCTACGATTCCCCGTCTCCACATCTTATTCTCGTTGTCCCATGTTGCTTCTGCATAGGATTTTTCTGCTCTAGTTAATCTCCTGTGAAACCTTTCCTGCCTGTGTTTAAGAGCCATTAAATCCCAGATCGCTAGTGCCTCATATTGAGCTGGTCTCGGGGTGGTTTTTGTATACTTAGCATCCACCTCAAGTTTTCTAAAACTCCTTGATTAAACGTCCCATGTTCCGGAAACGCTAGACACCCTTCTTTTTCTGTCAACTTGCGCCATTGTTTTAACCATAAACACGGTGCAACACCCTTTTCCTCCATAACAGTATATGCTGGAGTACCTCCGGGCGGTGTAGGTTCCCCATCTGTTGCAACGATGTACACATCTCCCCTTAAAGCGCTTTTGAATGCCTTAACAAAGTTCATTTTAATTTTAAATTTAATCAAAAACGGCTTAGTTCCCAGGACACTCTTCACCTGCCCTTTGCTCACCCTATTGCCTCTCACGGACGGCAGCCAATCCGTGCGCGACCCTTCTCAACATCTGACCTATCCCAGCGCGGCACCCCTGACGTCACACTCATACACACTGCAGCTGACAAAGTCTTGCGACTTATCCACACCTCACTAACTTCTCATACCTCACATAAACTAATGCGATTTATTGCAGACACCTTAAATGACAATACAAATCTGCTGATTTACTACAGGAAGGATAAAACATTCGCTTCAGAACTTTACAGAGATTTCACTTGAAGCCTCGGCCGCTACTCTCTCCTTCTCAGATCCCACATACACAAGCAGAATTCGACCCGCAAATCCTACTCTCGACTTGTCAATGACTCCCTCTAGTGCACTTTAGAGCTTGTCAAATCTCCATCGAAGGTTTCATACATACGTTATGACTCAAGCTTGACTTGTCAACCACGCCCGATTGACCTATTAAACCACGCAGATTACAACATAAACCATATTTTTCATCTTACTCCGGAGTCTTAGACCTCAACAGGTCCGTACCTCGACCAACCATGTGGATAATTTTTCGAACAATAAGCGCTGCATTCACGTGAAGTACGCCGACTTCCCTACTCTCATACTGTGGAGTACGCCCACTCCTGCTAAACGACACTTAATTTTGACCTATGCACACAATCTTCACAATCTCCTGCAAGTTGCATAAGCTTTTGAGCAAGCGCAAAGACCCTAACCACACATACCATGACGCCGAGAACATTCCCAACTCATCTTAGGCAGGCTCCGAGATCCCAGGAGAGCCTATGGTGTACCTAGCCACTCATTCCTTTGCCAAATTTCATCATATATAAAAACAAATTAACCACAAAAACTCCGTCCTAGGGCCCCCAAGGGCCAAACCCGAACTCTGCTACCAAAACTGCTAACGCGTCCGTCTATGTCAATTTATACACATCAGGACTCGTTTTAGGTCGATGAACCTTTTGACCCAGTGGTGAGTCTCCGTAGGACGAGATTACCAAACATCAATTATGTTTCACAATAACCATTAATGAACCTTAGGCGCATTTATTAATTCTCAGACTCAAATAACCACACCTTGAAGAAAAGATTTTGTGAATTTATTCCCTATTGATTACAATCTAGTATTAAACGTATTAGTCTCAAACCCAAAAAACATAAAAGCATAATCACGGAGTGGCAATTATAATAAACTTTCAAGAATGCGATAATCAGGATCATAGGATAGATATAACAGCAGAGATTAAACCATAGTGCATGATAAACATCAGAACATCAGTTCAGCATAGCTTCATGTCAGTCACGTCAGTTTCGTCAGTCAATTGAATACCTCTCCTAACCTCAAATTAGCATTAGCATGTTGGGCTTCATGCAAAACAATTTAGAACATCAATTTGGAAAACATCTAACTAAATAATTAATTAAACATACAGCAGTTGGTACCTAGAAAGAAAAGGCATAGCAATTCTGTTAGCAATAATATTTACCCTCCTCAAATTATGTCAGCATACAGGATCAGTCTTCGTCTTCAGGACATCAGTTGGTTCACCGTCAATCTAACTAAAGAGAATCATGGATCACTTTCCTCCTATGGAGGACAGTGTGATAGGGCAGTCTATGGATTGTGATATTTTGTCTAAGTCTCAAATCACCAAATAGAATGACAGAGTTTCTGGATGCAATCAATGTCATCCCTTCCTAACTGAACTTCGTCCTCCGTGTCATGAGTTTTTATCCCCTTTTCTTAACCCATTCCCCCAAAATTCTATTGGTTAATAACTACACCCCATCATTGGTAACCAATCAAATTATTCATTAAGTAATGCATTTGTCATTCTAAGATATTTTCTCATCTTCCAATTGGTCTTTATAATCAGCATTTTCGTAGGTGGTACGTCCGGGGTTACTTCACCATCTTGGCACACGTCTCGGGTCAGGAGTTCTTCTCTCCTCGTCTCATTGTCCTTGAGAGTGTCCATTACTGTTTCGAAGCACATATCTCTATACTAAAAGCTAGTAGAATGCGGATGGGAAGTTTTGTTAATGTTGCATTTCAATACAGAAGAGAACAATAGCTGGGTCATAGTTCTTTTGCAAGTCCGCATGGAGAAAAGCAGGAAAAATAGATTTTAAGTGAGAGTTATACAGCTAGTTCGCGACTCATGCTAACTTAAGGCACACATTTCTAATGAATGCAGTTCAACTTATAATACTACATATGTCTGAAGATAATTATTATTTTAGTATTAACGTTCATACATGAGCAAAACGTATACCTTTATTTAATATATTGTAAGAATGTTTTAGTCAAATGTAAGCATTTCACGTCTATAATATGTAATATTAAAACTACGCTCTCTCAATGTCATCAATATATGTCCCCCAAAATAGGATTTGTTCCAACCAGGGGAAGCACCACGGGTCCAGGCATGCTCACTCTCATACCAGCTCATGAAGGCATTTAAGAGTCACTCGGAAATATAATAAAAACCTAGTGAAGTCACACAATTGGACTAAAAACTTGGCAGTTATGAGGTAGAGTTTGAAATAAATAAATCATTCGTCAGGCTTAGACACACTGAATGTGGAGCAATATATTTTTTTCAAATTTCTACCATGACTTTAAATTTCAGTTGGCGTAAGCAGCGATGATAAACAGTCAAACTAAAAGAATGGCAGGCTCTTTCTACGCGCCTTTGTTGCTTCAGAGCCGAGTTTTCGTCCTTCTTTTATTTCTAAAATGATAACGGTAAATCCCAGCGGCCTGCCAGGCTCATAGTCGCACCCTAGTCACACAGAGTTCCCCGTTTTTTGCCATCACTTGCGTCCTTGGGGCAGGTTCTGTGACTGGCCCACATTCCTCTGCTTTCATTGGACGCATCTTAGACAAAAGTCTTTCCACCAGAAGGGGGGAGCAGATAAAATTAAAGTGAAACTGTTCCGTATTTCCGAGACCAGGCTGCAGAACCGATGTGAGAAGTGATGGGTGCGTGCCCGAGGCTGCTAGAATATTTAGCAGCAACCAATGGCAGTCAGCCAATCCGAGCCTGCTCAGCGCCCAGGGCGAAAAAAAAAAAAAAAAATCGACCCTGCCCCTAACATATGGAATTGCTCAGCGCTCAGCCACGCCCTGCAGTTCCACTGATGAGCAGCAGCTTTTTTTATTTGGGTTTCTGTCCCTTGGGAAGTAGTTGCGCGCGCAGTCCGGCCGCCGCTGTCATAACAAAACGGAGCTGTCTCCGCCTCCGTGAGAGAGTGCGCGTGTTCGAGTCGTATGATCCGCTGCCCCGGGCGAGGCGCGCGCCCAGAGGCTAAGAAGTTCAGGGCAGTTACCACGTGAAGAGAACTGGACACACAACGGTGGAACGGTAAGGAGTATTGGGGTTGGGGAGGCCAAGAGGTGGTAAGTAGAGGGGTGTGTGTACTGACGGACTTCGGTTTATAGGAGCTTCCTTTCCAACGTAGACTGTCTTACGGGTATAGAAGAATGTGCGTAGGCGAAGGGACTGGTAGCTTTTCTGCGGGACTGCTTCAAGAATAGCATACAAGAAGTTTTAATCACAGAAGACAAGTTTACAGCACGGTTCCTCCTATGTATTGTTTACCTTTTAGGAGACCGGTCTTATTTTGTTTGCAAATAGGCATTTCATACGTTGTTCATGTACTTCCTGCATCGTAACAAGGGGAAATTACCATATTCCTCAAAACTTCTATCCTGTAATTTGACGTGCTTGTGGAAGAGAAATACGATTCCCAGCTCGTCGTTATCTGTTGAGGCTTAGGTGCCGCTCTCAGAAAGGGCCCTGGCGTTCTTGCTTTTAAAGCCCCGTTTAACACAACCTTATAGAGATTTCATAGTAAGGGAGTGAGACTTAATCCCTCCGACGAGACCTTGCAGGGTTTTATAGAGCACGTTTACCTTTCACCAGTCAGACTGTGATCTCTAAACGTTTTGTAGCGTGAGACTCTAAACGCCTCTGACTATGCTGTCCAGAGTATAGCTTTGCCTTTAGGTTATGTTGCTCATCCCTTAATGCCGCCTCCGAAATTGGTTTTTAATTTTTTTATGTATTCACTTTTTATGCGGGGCAAATCAGACCCCCGAAAGAGTGGTACACAGTGCACACGAGAGAACATAAGCATAAGACAAGGTTAACGTAATTTTACATCATAGAACTGGAAATTTAATATCGAATACCTGATTTCATAAGGTTTAACTCCCTTACTGTAATGGGACGTCCAAGTGTGGGATTCTGCTTGCTGTCAACAACATTTGAACGCATCGAGAGTAATGGAAGCGATGACGAGGATCTACATTTAGCTTAGCTTTCTGAGATTCTTCCCAGCCATTATTAATTATACTTTGGTTTGTAATGGTCATCTAAGGTATTTCACCAATGAGGCTCTAGTTAGCTTCTTAGTCTGCCAGCATCGCATGTGCAAGGAGAAATCAGCCTCTTATTCAGTCAGCATCTTATACCACATCCACCTACCAGGTCCATGAGGATTTAGCCTGAGGCAAGCAATGTTTCCACCTGTGCCAACTGTGACACTGTCAAGCTAATGCGTGCGTATTGAGTTGCAGGCGAATAAGGAACCATCCTTTCTGTCATGAAGATAAACTTAGCTCACCAATTTTATATTGATCTTAAAAATGGGAGCATACTTCTACAATACCTGTATGTAATTTGTTTGAAGAGGAGAGGGAGGCAGGAAGCCAATGAAGGTCTTGTGCCAAGGCCTAAAATAATCATTTAACAAATTAAGGAGTTACTGTTCCTGTTAAAGACAAAAGAAGAGAACAGGGTGGGGGACAAGACAGGGACAGGGAACCATAAAAGTTTTTTCATGGTGCCCTCACACATCAATTTGGGATGTCATGCTTCATCATAGGTCATGCTCCTCATAGGACTGGCACTTCAGTGTCCTCTGAGCTGCACAAAGGGCCGCTTTAGCGGAGATCTTTTTCTGTTACGGTGTATGATGAATAGTCAAACTGAGTACATGTCGGGTGTGTGGGGTGGAGTGATAGTGTATGTACAAGTGAGAGAAGATAAAACTGTTTAAGAGATGCCAAATAGCTTTAAATTAGAGGCCCTAATAGCTTCAATGTAGTGGACCTCTTGACAAGGTTAAAAACCTAATAACAGGGCCAGGGCTACTAAGGGAATATAATGTACCCAAGCAGCCTAAAGATAAGTGAATGTAATCAGATTGACATGTTTTGTGCCTTCAGACCCAAACAAGGATCAGCGGTGCTTCCTTAGGACCTAAAAACTGTGGGGGTGCAACCCTACCCCACACCTAAATTCTTGTGTGGTAAAGGTATTGCCTTTGAAAATGATACCTGGGGCAATGAGTAAATGATTGTCCAGCCTAGATAATGAGAAAGAGAGAAAAAATTATAACTCATGTTAATACAGAAAATATGATTGCTCTTCCAGTACATGGTGTCATTGTGTCTCCAATAGTAGACATGCATATGCAGTGAAAAAGGCACTCTTATCAGTTGCAACAAGTGCAGAGAAAGCGTACAGTAAACACATTAACATAACAGGCAAAATGAACATGTGTGGTATATATAATACAAAAACAAATCTATGTCAGTGTCACGCACTGGTTCCCTGGTGGTTTATTCACATTTAGGTGTTAACTAGTGGTCTTATCAATCCGATATGGCCAGTAGGTCAGCTAGAGGTTAGTGCATTGCTGCTAACTGTCAAGCAAAAACAATAATAGCTGTCAAAACACGTGGAGAAACTAATATGGCTGGGAAGTACAAGAAATCACAGCTTGGCCATGGGAGACCTGTACTCACGTGGTTACTGTGCAGCGAGCGCAAGTGGCCTACCATCTGTTCGCCTGGTTCGAGACTGAGCAAAGGAGGTGGCTTGTCTATAAAGCACGGCAAATTGATAGATTGGATTCCGGTGTGGTGCAGACAAGTGTTGAACAACCAGTCATACATTTTTTTTTTTTTCGGGGTGGGTGCAGAGTAGAGTTAGAGGTGTTGTTCAAGGAGCCCAGGATGCTCGTCCCTCGACGGCCCACTTTTGGAAGTGCTGTTAGATGCTGCCATACATACAATAAAGAAGAAAAGGTGAAGTGAAAAAGTGGTAGTCCTCGATACATTTATCAAAGCTATGCGTGAATCACAATAGTGTTTGGGATTACAGAAGCAGGGAATTAACATTCGAGCAATAAATGTGACTGCATACACACTTGGGCTAATAGACAGTACATGTCAAAGTAATGGGAGTAGGAGCGGCAATTAACCAATTAGGTTTGTGGACGGAGGGCAGTGTGATTGAGCTAAGAGAACGTGACACAAAAAACTCAGGACGTTTGCCTCTTGTCGCAGTTATTTTGAGGTGGTGGTAAGTGCTGCTGCCTGTACCAAAAAAAAAAGATGAAGATAAAGAGAGGGGCAGGCCGCGGTAAGGGTTCAAAACTAACTTCACAATGGTTGTTGGAATTAAAGGAACAAGGATAGCTCATTAGAGCAACAGACACTGGGGCTTAAACGTATACTATCGTACAGTGTATGTTAAGGGCTAGCCCTGGGATCTGGAGGGCCCGTGTAATGGTGTGGTTGTTGTCCTATGAGGGCAGCCATATTTGGCTATGTAGTTACTGCAGGTGAGTCATGTAGGGGAACAGCTCTCAGTTAGTAGTTATTATTAATGGCATGTTTTGTAATCAGCGGGATGGCCATCTTGAAGTATTTCACACTCACTGGCTATTCATCAGAGGGTGTCTCAATTCATTGCCAAGTGCAGTGTGTTTCAATCAGGAAAAAAGGCAGACCATTTATAATCACCGAAATGCCATGGAGGTGTGTACGCAGCAGTCACACGAAAAAGTCATTGAGCAATCCTATCTTGCGCCATGGGATTTCGTCATTCAGGCCCATGCTCTTTGTAGAAAAGCGAAATATCCATTGCTGCTCCCTCCTGAAAAGGTCGGTATTACTCCGTAAGTGATTTGCTTTCAAGATGGTCCAGCGTTGGTTGTCAGGACAGTATTTAGAAGCACAGAAGTTGTTACACATTTTAGTGGCGTTGTGTCCGCAGTTCATAATGCTGCAATGTCCCATTATTCTAGTCTTGATAGTCCATTTTGTCAGACCTACGTACTGGAAACCACAGGGACAAGTAATGAGATAGATGCAGTTTTTTGCGTTATAATTTGTGTGATTTTTCTGTGTCTAGGTAAAATGGGGACTCGGCTTGACCTCTTTAGAGTGTTGAGTGAAAGAGCACACCCCACAGGAACCACAAGGATAGTGTCCCGTGACGGGTGGCAGGGCACACAGAGTGTTCTGCATGTGTGATTGTCTAATGCAAGGTCTTGTGTGTACAAAAAGGTATTTAAGATTCCGGGTGCGCCTGAAGGCAACGTGTGGCCGTGGAATATTTAATGACCCGATGCTTAGGATACCTCAGTGTTTAGTGATAAAGCGTTTGATCCTGTTTGAGTTTGGAGTAAAAGTAGTCACACAGGTAATGACATCGTCAGAGGGTCTTGTGTTAGTCTTGAAGAGGGCTTCCCGATGGTTATTCCATCCCTTCTTCTCAGCGGTCTGATAATCCTAATAGTTTCTTGAGGACAGAGTCTTACTGAGCATCTTAGGTTGCACATCGTAGTCTTTCAGTGAGCTGCAGTTTCTTCTATGGTAGAGAAAGTGTCCATACAGCAGATTCTCTGGTAAGGCTTTTGGATATTGACTCTCGCATAAAATAAGGCTGTTATAATCAGTGGTTTTTCTGTATGTCTTTGTACATATGTGCCCATCGTCAATTGTGATAAGAAATTAAGTAACAGCCATTTGTATAGCACAATATCCACCTTACAGGCATCTTGGTGCTATCACATCTCGTTAGTACCCACCTCCTTACAAAGTGCTCTTTGCCCTATCATCTCATCAACTATCCTAACCAGCCTACCTCTGGCCTTCCACTATTTTTATTGGAAACAAAAATCTGGTTTTTAAATGCTTTCTAAAACAGGTGATGTTCTCACTTGCTCTGAGGCTGTCTGAAAGCTTATTCCTCAGTTGTGCAGCCAGTACCTGGAAAGATTTTCCCTTGGACTGTGGTTTCCAAAATCTCGACACACAGAGTACATTATCAGATGAGGACCACAACTTCCTCTGAGGCCTATAGGGTCTAAATTTCTGTTGTAGCAGTACAAATCCTATCATATTCAGGGCTTTGTAGACCACGCACACTAATTTAAAAATTACTTGCTCTTTCACTGGGAGCCAATAAAGCTCTCTCAAGGCGCTTGTTAAAGAGTTATATCTTGATCTGCTTAGTGCAAACTTAGTCGCCATTGTTTGAACTCTGTACAGTCTTCTAATCAGGTAGTCAGGTGCACCAAGTAAGAGTACATTGCAGTAGTCAATCCTGCTTACAATGATACTCTAAACAGCTAGTTTCCCTCTTGGCTGAGGCAGCAAAGGTACAGTTTTCCTGAGGTTGCAGAGGAACCTAAAACATGTGGCTGCAGTTTTGTTAATATGATTCTCCATAGCTAGCTTAACATCCACCTGCAGTCCTAGATTCCTTACCACCTGGGCCACTTTAAAATGATCAATGTTGGCCCACGGCCAGAAAGTATCAGGGAGTGAATTAGGCCTCTTAGAGGGGGAACAACATAGAAACAGTTTTACCTTCATTAAACACTAATGAGTTCAATTTCAGCCAGTTTGCCTTCTCGCTCAGACAGCTATGTAATCCCTTAGGTGGGATGAGACTATTCTTGTCCAAGGACAAAATCAGCTGTGTATCGTCTGCGTAATTCACAAAAGAAGTTCCCATATGACCTGATCAGAGTCAGTAGTGGGCGAAGATTAATGTTGACGTGAATGGGGCTTAATGCAGATTCCTTTGGGACCTCATAATCTGTTTTCTTGAACTCTGAGTGGTCCTGTTTTTTTTTTTTTTTAAATAAGTAGACCCAGAAAGGGAATCTTCTTTGCTGAGGACAACTCAGTGACTCTCAAGTAAGGTTCCAAGGTGTTAATCCAGCTTCTAAATTCCTGATATAGGATGTCATTGCCTTTCTAGAACACCAAGATGGCGTCTATGTATCATCGCCATGGGAGGATGTTCTCTCTGAAGGGATTTTTATCTGTGAAATGAACCGCTGTTCAAAGTGGGCCATGTAAAGACAGGCCAGGCGTGGGATGAATGTGCTGCCCATAGATGCCCCCCCTGTATATGACGCTATATCTGTATCTTGAATTTGAAGAAATGGTTCTTGAGTGCCATACTGGCGCATTCGATGATGAAATCAACAGGTGTGGCAGATATCCAGGTCTGTGCCCTGAGGCAAGCCTCAATGACCTCTAAGGTGGTGTCCTGAGGGATGTTGTTTTATAGCGCTTCTACATCCATAGTCACAAGGCTGATTTCCCATTGGTTATTAGTGCTGGTAATCAAGTTCAAGACCTCTCTGGTGTCCTTCAAAAATGCGGGGGTTTGCTGAACCAATGTTTGGAGATAATGGTGACAGAATTTACTCAAGGGCTCCAGTAAGGTTCCAATGCCAGAAGCAATGGATCTCCATGGAGGGGGTGTTAATGCCCTTGTGTACTTTGGGTAGTATATAGAAGTAGAGGATCCTTGGGGTTGTATTCACCAAAAACTCTGCTTCGTGTTTCAAGACCCAGTCTTGTACCTCCGCTGCTGTAACCATGGACTGAATGCGTTTCAGTTGTGTGTCAGTTGGATCAGTACTTCTGTGGCGGTAGTATCTTTCATTGGCTAATTGACAGAGGCATTCTTGATCCTGTTGGTGGAGTTCATCACCACAATTGCTCCTTCCTCTTCGGCTGGTTTTATTATGGTCAAGGGATCTTCTGGCAAATTAGTAACTGCGTCACGTAGTTTAGATGGTAAATTGTTATAGGGTCTGGGTGTCTTCATCTGCGCAGTTTCTTTCAGTATGGCATTTTCAAAAGTGAGAATGATCGCAGCCTCAAACTGGAATCTGCTTGGTCTGGAGTAGTTTTATCTTGGAAGAATGCCTCAAGGCGGATTGTACGATAAAACAGATGAAGTTCACTCGTGAGCCAAAAATGATGTTCCTGAGGTGTGGGCATAAATCCAAGGCCTTTCCATAGGATCGCAGTCTCATCTTCATTCAGAACCCGTTGAGAGAGGTTCCCGAATAGTATTTTTTGGCTGTCTGACTCCTTGTCTGCATCTGAGTCTCTAGCTGTTGCCAGTGCACTTGTTTGTTGCCTCCTCTCCTTCTGCCTCTGGCCCAACCTCAGCCTAAAAAGGTTGGGGAAGGGGTGTTGGAAAAAGGGCTGCAGTGTTTCAGGGGGCATCTGAAAACTGAGATGCAACATCTGTTGTTGTATTGAGAAGGGGTGCATTGGATGGCCATATAGGGGAGGTGGGGGACCAGTCCCCGCCGACTCTTGTTGCTTCCCTGACTGTCGTTGCTTGAAATGCTGCTAGAGGAATGGTGCGTCCTATGAGATGTGCTGGAGGTGTCATCTGATGAAAACTCCCTGCTAGAAGGTCGATAATCTTCTCTTATATAAGACAACACCTTCTCTCAAATTCTTTAATTTCCTCCTGCAGTTTGGATATCTTCTGTTGCATAAGGTAGTCCTTCTGTTAGTTCATCTGGGGAATGATTGCAGGGAGCCATGATTTTGAATGCTGTTGCCCTCATCCCTGTCCTCAGTGCATTTCCTGCAATGTTAATCTTGATGATGAGCGCATCAGATAGACGTTTGGCCTTATTAATTAATTATAAGAATGAGCCAGTCACGTGTTCATTTCCATGCAATTTATGACCATTCCTGTCTGAACACTATGGAACAGCTGCAGCGCTGTCGTCATCAGTAGCCCATTAGGTGCTATATTAGCTCTGAGCTGTTATGTCATAATGTCCCCATGCATAGCCATCTTAATCTGTTGTTTCTTTAGAACAGCTTAGGAGTTCCAGTCGTTTTGGTTACTACTCGTTGATGTACTACCATCTGCTCCTAATAAGGATGGTGTTTTCAAGATTTCAGCGACGATATCCTCAGCAAAGCTCAGGCCCAGATTGTCATTAATGATGGACCAAGGGTGTGCCTGTACTGTAATGTGTGTACTAATAATAAACAAGGTATGTGGACAGAGGATAGTAGAATTCCCTTGGCTGGACCACTGTGCAATTAACTTGGATTAAGAGGAGAGGGGGTAAATAGGAGTCAATGAACGTCTAGTACCAAGGCTCCAAAATAATCTTGTAACAAATGAAGGAGGTACTGTTTCTGTTGAAGAGAGCAGGACGGAGGATGAGACAGTGACAGGGAACCCTAAAAGTTATTTTTTGGTGCCCTCCCACATCCCTTAGGGATGTTATGCTTCATCATAGTATGTAAGGCGCAAAAAGGGCCGCCCGATTAAAGAACCTGCACCATACAATATTTGACTAGAACAGTGGTTCTTGCTGTACAATGTACGTATACTTCATAAAACAGCATAATTACCTTAATAATGTTTTTGTAGGGTAACTGAAGGGAAACTAGTTTTACTTAAAGAAACACAGCATCCTCGGAAATTCACAAACATTTATATTAGTATGGAAAAATATCACAACATCAATCAATCAGTCATTTGTAGAGTGCTCTACTCACCCGCTAGTGAATCAAGGCGGTGGTGGGGTGGGGGAGGTGCTACTGCTCGAACAGCCAGGTCTTGAGGCGTTTCCTGAAGGTAAGCAGGTCCTGGGTCTGTTGTAGGTGGACGGGGAAGGAGTTTCAGGTCTTGACGGCAAGGTGGGAGAACTATCTGCTGCCGGCTGTAGTTTGGTGGATGCGAGGAACGGTGGCGAGGGCGAGGTTGGTGGAGCAGAGTTGACCCTTGGGAGTGTAGAAGGTGAGTCGCTTGTTGAAGTAAGCAGGACCGGCGTTGTGGAAAGCTTTGTGAGAGTGGGTGACGAGCTTGATGGTGATCCTCTTGTTGACGGGGAGTCAGTGTAGATCTCTCATGTGGGCTGAGATGTGGTTGTGGCGTGGGATGTTGAGGATGAGGCGTGCAGAGGTGTTCTGTATACGTTGCAGTCTTTTCTGGAGCTTGGCCATGGTTCCCGCATAGAGAGCGTAGCCGTAGTCCAGTCTGCTGCTGACGAGGGCCTGGGTGACCGTCCTTCTGGTTTCGGTGGGGATCCACCTGAAGATCTTGCGGGGCATGTGAAGGGTGTTGAAGCAGGAAGATGAGAAGGAGTTGACTTGCTGGGTCATGGTGAGCGATGAGTCCAGGATGAATCCTTGGTTGCCTGCGTGGTTGGTGGGCGTTGGTGCAGTTCCTAGGGTGGCCGGCCACCAGGAGTCGTCCCAGGCAGAGGGGTTGGAGCAGAGGATGAGGCTCTCTGCCTTGTCTGAGTTCAGTTTCAAGCGGCTGTCCCCATCCAGTTGGCGATGGCCTTTATTCCATTGTGGAGGTTGATTTTTGGCAGTGGCAGGGTCTTTGGTGAGTGAGAGGATCAGCTGGGTGTCATCAGCGTAGGAGATGATGTTGAGAATGTGTGATCGGATGATGTTGGCGAGCGGTGCCATGTAGATGTTGAAAAGGGTCGGGCTGAGTGAGGATCCTTGGGGAACGCCGCAGATGGTCTTGGTGGCTTCAGATAGGAAGGGAGGTAGGCGGACTCTTTGGGTTCTGACAGAGAGGAAGGATGTGATCCAGTCCAGGGCTTTCTAGCGGATCCCTGCTTCGTGGAGGCGTGTGCGAAGGGTGTGGTGGGAGATGGTGTCGAAGGAAGCCGAAATGTCTAGGAGGATGAGGGCCGCAGTTTTGCCTTTGTCGAGCAGGGTCCTGATGTTGTCGGTGGCAGCGATGAGGGCGATCTCGGTGCTGTGGTTGCTACGGAAACCAGATTGAGATGTGTGCAGCGTGTTGTTGTCTTCAAGGAAGCGGGTCAGTTGGCCGTTGACGATCTTCTCGATGACCTTCACCGGGAAGGGAAGGAGGGAAATGGGCCGGTAGTTCTTGGGACCTCTGGGGTCTGCTTTGGGTTTCTTTAGCAGGGCGTTGACTTCGGTGTGCTTCCAGCTTTCCGTCAAGGTGGCGGTCTAGAAGGAGCTGTTGACGATCATTCAGAGTTGGGGGGTGATGATGGAGCTTGCTTTGTTGAAGACGTGGTGGGGGCAGGGGTCGGAGGGTGAGTCGGAGTGGATGGTGCTCATGGTTTTGATGGTATCCTCGTTGTCGATGTGGGTCCAGGAGTGCAGGGGGTTGCTGTGGCTGGGGACCAGTGAGTCGTGGTTTGTGGTGACAGTGGCTGTCGTGGGGTTCGAGGTGTTGAAGCTGTCGTGGATGTCTATGATCTTGCAGTGAAAGAAGGTGGCGAGGGAGTCGCAGAGGTCTTGCGAAGGTGGGATGTCATTGGAGCTGGACCTGGGGTTGGCGAGTTCCTTAACGATGTTGAAGAGCTCTTTGCTGTTGTGTGCGTTGTTGTCAATGCGTTCCTTGTAGAAGGATCTCCTGGTGGTCCGGATGAGCTGGTGGTGCTTGCGGATGGCGTTTTTCAGGGCAGTGTGGTTGATCTCTGTTTGTTCGTGGCGCCACTTCTTCTTGAGTTTTCGGCACTCCCGCTTGAAGGCCTTAAGGTCGGCGGTGAACCAGATGGCCTTAGTGCTGGTGCGGTTGTTGGAGGGTTTCTTGATCGGGGCGAGGGTGTTGGCGCAGTCATCTATCCATTGTCTGAGGTTGAGGGCTGCTATGTTTGGGTCGATGGTGATGGGTGGCGGGGCTTGGGCGAGGGTGGAGATCAGTTGGTGTAGGAGGCTGGCCTGGCTTATAGCGGGTACCTTGTGGTACTTACACCTTGTGCCAGGTCCAGTTATCCCTTCTTAGTAGAATAGAGGTGTTCTAGCAGCTTAGGCTGATATAGGTATCTATAGCAGAGCAACTTAGGCTGATCTAGGAGACATGCAAAGCTCCTACTATACCACTTATATCATATAGCACAATGTCATAAGAAACCACAATACTCAGAGTTACTAAAAATAAAGGTACTTTATTTTAGTGACAATATGCCAAAAGTATCTCAGAGGATATACTTCCTTAGGAGGTAAAATATATACACACAAACCAAAATCAGGTAAGTAATAGTTAGAAAAGTAGTGCAAACAATGTAGAACATAATAGAATGCAATAGGGAGAAATAGGCCTAGGTGCAACACAAACCATAAACTACAAATGTGGAATGCGAACCACAAATGGAACCCAGGCCTAGTGTAGTGTGTAGAGGGTCGCTGGGAGTGTAAGAAAACATTAAGGGTGTCCAAGATACCCCACTCCAAGACCCTGAAAAGTAGGAGTAAAGTTACCCTACTACCCCAGAAAGACAGTAAAGTCGAGATAGGGGATTCTGCAAGGACAACAACTGACTGCAAAACACTGAAGACGGATTCCTGGACCTGAGGACCTGTAAAGGAAGGGGACCAAGTCCAAGAGTCACGCAAGTGTCTGGGGTGGGGGGGAGCCCACTAAACCCCGGATGAAGGTGCAAAAGGGCTGCCTCCGGGTCTAAGAAGCCGAAGATTCTGCAACAACGGAAGGTGCCAGCAACTTCTCCTTTGGTCAGAAGATGTCCCACAGCGTGCTGGAGGATGCAGAGTTGTTTCCACGCAGAATGACCGCAAATAAGCCTTGCTAGCTGCAAGAGTCGCGGTTGAGGATTTTGGATGCTGCTAGGGCCCAGGAAGGACCAGGAGGTCGCCTCTAGGAGGAGGAGACAGAGGGCAGAGGGGGTGCTCAGCAACACAGAGAGCCCATACAGAAGCAGGCAGCACCCACAGAAGCACCTGAACAGGCACTTAGAAGATCTGAGGACGACGGTCGACTCAGAGCAACGAAAGAGGGTCCCATGACGTCGGAGTCCAACTCAGCGAGTTGGGCAATGCAGGACAGAATGCTGGGGACCTGGGCTAGGCTGTGCACGAAGGAAGTCTTGCAAAAGTGCATAGAAGCCCGAGCAGCTGCAGTTCACGCATTATACAGGATTACTGTCTGGCGTGGGGAGGCAAGGACTTACCTCCACCAAATTTGGACAGAAGGGCCACTGGACTGTCGAAGACACTTGTACCCAGCTCCTGTGCTCCAGGGACCACGCTCGTCGGGATGAGAGGGGACCCAGAGGACGGGTGAGGCAGAAGTTTGGTGCCTGCATTAGCAGGGGGACGATTCCGTCGATCTACAGATTTCTTCATGGCTTCCAATGCAGGATGAAGGCAGACAGCCCTCAGAGCATGCACCACCAGGAAATAGTCGAGAAAGCTGGCAGGATGAGGTGCTACAATGTTGCTGGTAGTCTTCTTGCTACTTTGTTGCGGTTATGCAGGTGCCCTGGAGCAGTCATCGGTCGATCCTTGGCAGAAGTCAAAGAGGGAAGTGCAGAGGAACGCTGGTGAGCTCTTGCATTCGTTATAGGGTGAGATACCCACAGGAGAGACCCTAAATAGACCACAGAGGAGGACTGGCTACAGAGAAAGGTAAGCACCTATCAGGAGGGGTCTCTGATGTCACCTGCAGGCACTGGCCACTCAGAGCTGTCCATTGTGCCCTCACACCCCTGCATCCAAGATGGCAGAGGTCTGGGACACACTGGAGGAGCTCTGGGCACCTCTCCTGTGAGGTGCTGGCCAGGGGAGTGGTCACTCCCCTTTCCCTTGTCCAGTTTCGTGCCAGAGCAGGGCTGGGGGGATCCCTGAACCGGTGTAGACTGGCTTATGCAAGGAGGGCACCATCTGTGCCCTTCAAAGCATTTCCAGAGGCCAGGAGAGGCTACTCATCCCAGGCCCTTCACACCTATTTCCAAAGGGAGAGGGTGTAACACCCTCTCTCAGAGGAAATCCTTTGTTCTGCCTTCCTGGGACCGGACTGCCCAGGCCCCAGGGGGGCAGAAACCTGTCTGAGGGGTTGGCAGCAGCGGCAGCTGCAGTGGAGACCCCGGAAAGTTAGTTTGGCAGTACCCGGGTTCTATGCTGGAGACCCGGAATGCATGGAATTGTCCCCCCAATACCAGAATGGTATTGGGGTGACAATTCCATGATCCTAGACATGTTAAATGGCCATGTTTGGAGTTACCATTGTGACGCTACATATAGGCATTGACCTATGTGTAGTGCACACGTGTAATGGTGTCCCCGCATTCACAAAGTCCGGGGAATTTGCCCTGAACAATGTGGGGGCACCTTGGCTAGTGCCAGGGTGCCCACACACTAAGTAACTTTGCACCTAACCTTCACTAAGTGAGGGTTAGACATATAGGTGACTTATAAGTTACTTAAGTGCAGTGTAAAATGGCTGTGAAATAACATGGACGTTATTTAACTCAGGCTGCATTGGCAGTCCTGTGTAGAAATTGTCTGAGCTCCCTATGGGTGGCAAAAGAAATGCTGCAGCCCATAGGGATCTCCTGGAACCCCAATACACTGGGTACCTAGGTACCATATACTAGAGAATTATAAAGGTGTTCCAGTGTGCCAATCAGAATTGGTAAAATTAGTCACTAGCCTGCAGTGACAATTTTAAAAGCAGAGAGAGCATAAACACTGAGGTTCTAGTTAGCAGAGCCTCAGTGACACAGTTAGGCACTACACAGGTATACACATTCAGGCCACAAACTTATGAGCACTGGGGTCCTGGCTAGCAGGATCCCAGTGACACATATCAAACATATTGACAACATAGGGTCTTCACTATGAGCACTGGGCCCTGGCTAGCAGGATCCCAGTGAGACAGTAAAAACACCCTGACATATACTCGCAAACAGGCCAAAAGTGGGGGTAACAAGGCTAGAAAGAGTCTACCTTCTTACAGTTGTTTTTCAGTGATCTTGTTCCAGCTGTGGTGGGGGACCTGTTGTGGGTGGTGGTGCATGGTGGGTTTTTTGAAGGTGAAGTGGACGCAACGGTGGTCGGTCCAGTGGAGTTTGTGGTGTGGCTGAAGGTGACGTGGCTGCTGGCGGAAAAGACTGGGTCGAGCGTCAACTTCAACTTACAAAAATAACGAAAAGGTGTTGAACACAAACCGGAACCAACAACAGAAAAAAACAGGTTAAGGAGAGGTAGGGGCTTGTCTCATCAATTGTGTAAAATTTAAATTAAGTAGTCCTTGCAACCGGGGCACTGAAGGATACACCCACCTAATAGGAAAAGAAAACCAACACCCATATGAAATCACAACTTGAAGTATTGTCATATACATACTCACAGGGGCCTTGACCCTGCACAAAGTGTAAAACCATGGAGAGGTTAATACAAAGACCAGGAACAGTATATAAAACACAGCAACATATGGGAGAATAGCAGTTTAAACCCAGCTAATGTCTACACACTATGGGCCAGATGTACAAAGCGTTTTGCATGGCGCAAACTGCGAAATTCGCAGTTTGCCCCATGCAAAACGCACATCGCGATCGGTACCGACTCACAAAATGGGAATGTGACTCGCAAATAGGAAGGGGCGTTCCCTTCCTATTTGCGATTCGCACCGCGATGCAGAATTGCTTTGTGACCGCGAAAGCGGTCGCAAAGCAATGCACATTTAGCACCCATGTCAAGTGGGTGCTAACCCATTCACAAAAGGGAAGGGGTCCCTATGGGACCCCTTCCCCTTTGTGAATGGGGCAAAAAAAATAATTTTCAGAGCAGGCAGTGGTCCAATGGACCACTGCCTAATCTGAAAAAATGAAACCAAATGGGTTCATTTTTAGGGTCGAGCATGTACTGCATGCGCTCGCGCATGCGTATAGCAGTGAGACTCTTTTGTATTTAGAAAAGGGCTCGGAGCCCTGTCAACTTCACGTCAGTGTTTTTTATTGGTTCGTGGGCTTCCCTAATAAAATCTACTTGCTTTCAATAGTCGAAGGCATGCATACGTCATGCCTTTTCCGGAGGCTAGCCCTCCTCGAGTGCAGCGACCAAGTACAGAAAACATGCGAGGCTCGCTGTTTTCCATCGGGCTTGTGGACTTTTTTTTCTCTAATTTACGAGCGCGATCTCGCTTGGCAGAAGTCAAGCGCTTAACATACTTGATTTCACTTTTTCGGGTTATGTACATTAATGCACTTTTGCCCGATAGGTGAAAAGTCGGGTTAAGAGTGTACAACGTGATCAGCTCTAACATAAGCAAACGCGTGACCCGTTGCATTGTAAATGCTTGTTTCTTTTGTATTGCAACTTGTTTTCCTTTAAGGAAAACGGGCTGCAATACAAAAAAAAAACTTCTTTATTAAAAAAGCAGTCACAGACATGGAGGTCTGCTGTCTCCAGCAGGCCACCATCCCTGTGAGAGCAGGGAATCGCAAGGGTGTCGCAAATTGCGACCCACTTTATTAATATTAATGAGGTGGGTCTTTGCGACCCCCCACCCACTGCGATTAGCAGATGGTGTCATGGACACCATTCTACATATGATTTTGCGACTCGGAAATTGCGAGTCTCTCCGACTCGCAATTTCCGAGTCGCAAAATCAAAACTACCTACATCTGGCTGGCCCTATGTTACCCGTTCAGGGAAGTAACCCGACCAGGGGACTGTCCAATTGCTGTTAAATTGGAAAATAAAGATAATAAAGAGGAGTGACTTAATACGGCACAGATGGAATGGAATAGCAATTATTTTGTAAGAAAGAACCCTCATCGCTATTTAGAATAATGATCTGAACCTGATAATCCATAAGATTGTGGATGAGGGCGAATTACTTTCAGGATCTGTGTAGGAAGTTGGCTCTGTATGCACTATTTCAAAGTAAGGAATAGTATGCACAGAGTCCAAGGGTTCCCCTCAGAGGTAAGATAATGGCAAAAAGAGATAATACTAATGCTCTATTTTGTGGTAGTGTGGTCGAGCAGTAGGCTTATCAAAGGAGTAGTGTTAAGCATTTGTTGTACATACACACAGGCAATAAATGAGGAACACACACTCAGAAACAATTCCAGGCCAATAGGTTTTTGTATAGAAAAATATATTTTCTTAGTTTATTTTAAGAACCACAGGTTCAAATTCTACATGTAATACTTTGCATGAAAGGTATTGCAGGTAAGTACTTTAGGAACTTTGAATAATCACAATAGCATATATACTTTTCAAATAAAACTCATATAGCTATTTTAAAACTAGACAGTGCAATTTTCACAGTACCTAGGGGAGGTAAGTAATGGTTAGTTCTTGCAGGTAAGTAAACCACCTACGGGGTTCACGTTTGGGTCCAAGGTAGCCCACCGTTGGGGGTTCAGGGCAACCCCAAAGTTACCACACCAGCAGCTCAGGGCCGGTCAGGTGCAGAGTTCAAAGTGGTGCCCAAAACGCATAGGCTTCAATGGAGAAGGGGGTGTCCCGGTTCCAGTCTGTCAGCATGTAAGTACCCGCGTCTTCGGAGGGCAGACCAGGGGGTTTTGTAGGGCACCGGGGGGGACACAAGTTAGCACAAAAAGTACACCCTCAGCAGCACGGGGGCGGCCGGGTGCAGTGTGCAAACACGCATCGGGTTTTCAATTGGAATCTATGGGAGACCAAGGGGTCTCTTCAGCGATGCAGGCAGGCAAGGGGGGGGCTCCTCGGGGTAGCCACCACCTGGGAAAGGGCCTCCTGGGGGTCACTCCTGCACTGGAGTTCCGATCCTTCAGGTCCTGGGGGCTGCGGGTGCAGGGTCTTTTCCAGGCGCTGGAGCAGTTTTCTTCCGAAGTGGGGAGACAGGCCGGTAGAGCTGGGGACAAAGCAGTTGGTGTCTCCGTCTTCTCTGCAGGGATTTTCAGCTCAGCAGTCCTCTTCTTCTTAGGTTGCAGGAATCTGAGTTCCTAGGTTCAGGGGAGCCCCTAAATACAGAATTTAGGGGTGTGTTTAGGTCAGGGAGGGCAGTAGCCAATGGCTGCTAGCCCTGAGGGTGGCTACACCCTCTTTGTGCCTCCTCCCAAGGGGAGGGGGTCACATTCCTATCCCTATTGGGGGGATCCTCCATCTGCAAGATGGAGGATTCCTAAAAGTCAGAGTCACTTCAGCTCAGGTTGCCTTAGGGGCTGTCCTGACTGGTCAGTGACTCCTCCTTGTTTGTCTCATTATCTCCTCCGGCCTTGCCGCCAAAAGTGGGGCCGTGGCCGGAGGGGGCGGGCAACTCCACTAGCTGGAATGCCCTGTGGTGCTGGAACAAAGGGGGTGAGCCTTTGAGGCTCACCACCAGGTGTTATAGCTCCTGCAAGGGGGAGGTGATAAGCATCTCCACCCAGTGCAGGCTTTGTTACTAGCCACAGAGTGACAAAGGCACTCTCCCCATGTGGCCAGCAACATGTCTCGAGTGTGGCAGGCTGCTAAAACCAGTCAGCCTACACAGGTAGTTGGTTAAGGTTTCAGGGGGCACCTCTAAGGTGCCCTCTGGGGTGTATTTTACAATAAAATGTACACTGGCATCAGTGTGCATTTATTGTGCTGAGAAGTTTGTTACCAAACTTCCCAGTTTTCAGCGTAGCCATTATGGTGCTGTGGAGTTCGTGTTTGACAGACTCCCAGACCGTATACTCTTATGGCTACCCTGCACTTACAATGTCTAAGGTTTGGCTTAGACACTGTAGGGGCACAGTGCTCATGCACTGGTACCCTCACCCATGGTATAGTGCACCCTCCCTTAGGGCTGTAAGGCCTGCTAGAGGGGTGACTTATCTATACTGCATAGGCAGTGTGAGGTTGGCATGGCACCCTGAGGGGAGTGCCATGTCGACTTACTCGTTTTGTCCTCACCAGCACACACAAGCTGGCAAGCAGTGTGTCTGTGCTGAGTGAGGGGTCCCCAGGGTGGCATAAGATATGCTGCAGCCCTTAGAGACCTTCCCTGGCATCAGGGCCCTTGGTACCAGGGGTACCAGTTACAAGGGACTTACCTGGATGCCAGGGTGTGCCAATTGTGTAAACAAAAGTACAGGTTAGGGAAAGAACACTGGTGCTGGTGCCTGGTTAGCAGGCCTCAGCACACTTTCAATTCAAAACATAGCATCAGCAAAGGCAAAAAGTCAGGGGGTAACCATGCCAAGGAGGCATTTCCTTACACAACCCCCCCGCCAAACGAAAGAGGATGAGACTAACCTTTCCTAAGAGAGTCTTCATTTTCTAAGTGGAAGAACCTGGAACGGCCATCTGCATTGGTATGGGCAGTCCCAGGTCTGTGTTGCACTATAAAGTCCATTCCCTGTAGGGAGATGGACCACCTCAACAGTTAGGGATTTTCACCTTTCATTTGCATCAGCCATCTGAGAGGTCTGTGGTCGGTTTGAACTACAAAGTGAGTACCAAAGAGGTATGGTCTCAGCTTCTTCAGGGACCAAACCACAGCAAAGGCCTTCCTCTCGATGGCACTCCAACGCTGCTCCCTGGGGAGTTACCTCCTGCTAATGAAAGCAACAGGCTGGTCAAGGCCATCATCATTTGTTTGGGACAAAACTGCCCCATCCCATGTTCAGAGGCATCTGTCTGCACAATGAACTGCTTGGAGTAATCTAGAGCTTTTAGAACTGGTGCTGTGCACATTGCTTGTTTCAGGGTGTTAAAGGCCTGTTGGCATTCTACAGTCCAGTTTACCTTGTGGGCATTTTCTTGAAGGTTAGTTCTGTGAGGGCTGTCACTATGGATCCATATCCCTTCACAAACCTCCTGTAATACCCAGTCAAGCCAAGGAATGCCCTGACTTGAGTCTGGGTTTTTGGAGCTGCCCAGTCCAGAATAGTCTGGATCGTAGGCTGGAGTGGCTGAACTTGGCCTCCACCTACAAGGTGTCCCAAGTAAACCACAGTTCCCTGCCCTATCTGGCATTTGGATGCCTTGATAGAGAGGCCTGCTCATTGCAGAGCCTTCAAAACCTTCTTCAGGTGGACCAGGTGATCCTGCCAGCTGGAGCTAAAGACAGCAATATCATCAAGATTAGCTGCACTAAAGGACTCCAAACCAGCAAGGACTTGCTTCGCCAACCTTTGGAAGGTGGCAGGGGCATTATTTAAACCAAAGGGCATAACAGTGAACTGATAATGCCCATCAGGTGTGGAGAATGCTGTCTTTTCTTTTGCTCCAGGTGCCATTTTGATTTGCCAGTACCCTGCTGTTAAGTCAAAGGTATTTAAGAATTTGGCAGCACCTAATTTGTCAATCAGTTCATCAGCCCTAGGAATGGGATGGGCATCTGTCTTACTGACAGAATTAAGTACTCTGTAGTCCACAGAAAACCTCATCTCTCTCTTTCCATCTTTGGTGTGAGGTTTGGGGACTAAGACCACTGGGCTAGCCCAGGGGCTGTCAGAGTGCTCTATTACTCCCAATTCCAGCATCTTGTGGACTTCCACCTTGATGCTTTCCTTAACTTGGTCAGACTGTCTGAATATTTTGTTTTTGACAGCCATGCTGTCTCCTGTGTCCACATCATGGGTACACAGGTGTGTCTGACTAGGGGTTAGGGAAAAGAGCTCAGCAAACTGTTGCAGGACCTTCCTACAATCAGATTGCTGTTGGCCAGAGAGGGTGTCTGAATAGATCACTCCATCTACTGAGCCATCCTTAGGGTTTGATGAGAGGAGATCAGGGAGAGGTTCACTCTCAGCTTCCTGGTCCTCATCTGTTACCATCAACAGATTCACATCAGCCCTATCATGGAAGAGCTTAAGGCGGTTCACATGGATCACCCTCTTGGGGCTCCTGCTAGTGCCTAGGTGCACCAGGTAGGGGACCTGACTCTTCTTCTCTAGCACTGGGTAAGGGCCACTCCATTTGTCCTGAAGTGCCCTGGGAGCCACAGGCTCCAAAACCCAGACTTTCTGCCCTGGTTGAAATTCAACCATTGCAGCCTTTTGGTCATACCAAAACTTCTGGAGCTGTTGGCTGGCCTCAAGGTTTTTACTTGCCTTTTCCATGTACTCGGCCATCCTTGAACGAAGGCCAAGTACATAGTCCACTATGTCTTGTTTAGGCTCATGAAGAGGTCTCTCCCAGCCTTCTTTCACAAGAGCTAGTGGTCCCCTTACAGGGTGGCCAAACAGAAGTTCAAAGGGTGAGAACCCTACTCCCTTCTGAGGCACCTCTCTGTAAGCGAAAAGCAGACATGGCAAGAGGACATCCCATCTCCTTTTGAGTTTTTCTGGGAGCCCCATGATCATGCCTTTGAATGTCTTGTTGAATCTCTCAACAAGGCCATTAGTTTGTGGATGATAGGGTGTAGTGAATTTATAAGTCACTCCACACTCATTCCACATGTGTTTCAGGTATGCTGAAATGAAGTTGGTACCTCTGTCAGACACCACCTCCTTAGGGAAACCCACTCTGGTAAAGATACCAATGAGGGCCTTGGCCACTGCAGGGGCAGTAGTCGACCTAAGGGGAATAGCTTCAGGGTATCTAGTAGCATGATCCACTACTACTAGTATGTACATGTTCCCTGAGGCTGTGGGAGGTTCAAGTGGACCCACTATGTCCACACCCACTCTTTCAAAGGGGACCCCCACCACTGGAAGTGGAATGAGGGGGGCCTTTGGATGTCCACCTGTCTTACCACTGGCTTGACAGGTGGTACAGGAGACACAAAACTCCTTGACTTTCTTTGACATGTTGGGCCAGTAAAAGTGGTTGACTAGTCTCTCTCACGTCTTGGTTTGTCCCAAATGCCCAGCAAGAGGAATATCATGGGCTAAGGTCAGTATGAACTCTCTGAACTCCTGAGGCACTACCACTCTCCTAGTGGCACCAGGTTTGGGATCTCTTGCCTCAGTGTACAGGAGTCCATCTTCCCAATAGACCCTATGTGTTCCAGTTTTCTTGCCATTGGACTCTTCAGCAGCTTGCTGCCTAAGGCCTTCAAGAGAGGGACATGTTTCTTGCCCCTTACACAACTGCTCCCTTGAGGGTCCCCCTGGGCCTAAGAGCTCAACCTGATAAGGTTCCAACTCCATAGGCTCAGTTCCCTCAGAGGGCAGAACTTCTTCCTGGGAAGAGAGGTTCTCTTTTTGTTGTTGTGTTGCAGCTGGTTTCCCAGTTGTCTTTCCTTTCCTCTTGGTAGGCTGTGCCCTTTTTCCAGACTCCAACTCTACTTTTTCACCCTGAGCCTTGCATTGAGCCCTTGTCTTGACACACACCAGTTCAGGGATACCCAGCATGGTTGCATGGATTTTCAGTTCTACCTCAGCCCATGCTGAGGACTCCAGGTCATTTCCAAGCAGACAGTCTACTGGGATATTTGAGGAGACCACTACCTGTTTCAGGCCATTGACCCCTCCCCACTCTAAAGTTACCATAGCCATGGGATGTACTTTAGTTTGATTGTCAGCATTGGTGACTGGATAAGTTTGTCCAGCCAGGTATTGACCAGGGAAACCAGTTTCTCTGTCACCATGGTGACACTGGCACCTGTATCCCTCAGGCCTTCTACACTTGTCCCATTAATTAAGAGCTGCTGCCTGTATTTTTGCATATTAGGAGGCCAGGTAGCCAGTGTGGCTAAATCCACCCCACCCTCCGAGACTAATGTAGCTTCAGTGTGACACCTGATTTGCTCTGGGCACACTGTTGATCCCACTTGGAGACTAGCCATTCCAGTGTTAGCTGGAGTGGAGTTGGAAGTGGTAGTCTTCTTGGGACAGGCCTTGTCTCCAGTTTGGTGCCCAGGCTGATTACAGCTACGACACCAGGCCTTTTTGGGATCAAAGTTTTTACCCTTGTACCTAAAATTGTTTTGTAAAGAGGCTCTGAGCCCACCCTCCTGTGCAGGTTGTTGGGGGCCTGTAGAAGACTCTTTACTATTTTTGTTTTTGGATGTCTCAACACCTTTCCCCTGGGGAGGCTTTGTGACCCCTTTCTTTTGGTCACCCCCTGTGGAAGTCTTGGTCACCCTAGTCTTGACCCAGTGGTCCGCCTTCTTTCCCAATTCTTGGGGAGAAATTGGTCCTAGGTCTGCCAGATGCTGATGCAGTTTATCATTGAAACAATTACTTAATAGGTGTACTTTCACAAATAAATTGTACAGCCCATCATAATCATTTACACCACTGCCTTGAATCCAACCATCCAGTGTTTTCACTGAGTAGTCCACAAAATCAACCCAGGTCTGGCTCGAGGATTTTTGAGCCCCCCCTGAATCTAATTCCCTACTCCTCAGTGGAGAATCCAAAGCTCTCAATTAGGGTTCCCTTCATGAGCAGGGATGTGGAATTCCTATGGGACATCTTGTTTGGGGGTCAAGGGCAACAAGTTTTTATGTTTACTTTGTCCTTGGGACAAGTAGGCCCAACCCCCTGCAGCACAAACCCTTTGGCTGCCTGTTTACAGAGAGTTGAACTCTCTGCAGTTGAGGTAATGTGTTTCCAAAAGATAATGCTGTTCGAACTTGTATTTATGGTTCATTATTTGAAAGCCTTCATTATTAGGGTGCGTGCTGTAAATAAATGTTTTAAGGTCACACTTCACTACTGACGTTCCAGTACAAAAAAAAAAAAACGTGTACACACATGTTTGAAAAGTTTAGGCTAAGAGGCTAAGTATAATGCTCCCAGAATGCTCTCTGATTATATGCAAATGAAGTGTCATTTAGTAAAATGTGTTGATGCATGCTAGTATTTCCCAAAAATATTTCTAATGGAAAATCAATGTAACCATTTTCAACACGATTATGGGAAGCATGAAAATAAACAAACACTGACAAAGCCAACTGATCTGACATATTTTTATAAGTCTTTTAGTTTCATCAATGCGTGTCTTGTTTTGACATGGCTTTTGTAACACTTTATTGTTGTGGGAGCTACCAGGAACCTCAACATTGTAACAAACATTGGCAAAGCCCCCCCAAAACGTTTTTGAACTCTTAAAGCACACGTTGCCACCAGCGGCATAACAAAGGCCCCGCAGCCGCCCTCCAGGGGGCCCCGTCAGCACAGCACCTGCCCTGAGTGAGTCTGGAGAGGGGGCTCCTCCATGTTCTTTGCAAAGGGGCACCCTCCAGTTTCATTACGTCACTGATTGCCACTGTAGTTCCTGACACTGAACAAAACTACTTTGTGTGGCAATATGCTCCTTGTGGAAGAGCAGAATGCGATCACTCACAGTAAAGCCAGCCGAAAGAGAGAGAAATAGAAGTTTAATAAAAACAAAATGTCTTTGTTAACACCAGACCTAATTTGGGACCAAGACCCACATGTAGGTAGCTTTTTGCATGTTGCAAACAGCGACTTTCGCTGTTTGCGACGTGCAAAAAGCACATTGCGATGCACAAACCCAGTTTTGCGATTCAGTAACCTGGTTACCGAATCACAAAACGGGTTTGCGACTCGCAATTAGTAAGGGGTGTTCCCTTCCTAATTGCAACTCGCAGTGCAATGTAGGATTGTTTTGTGACCGAGAACGCGGGCGCAAACCAATCGCAGTTTGCACCCATTTCAAATGGGTGCTAACACTTCGCAAAAGGGAAGGGATCCCCATGGAACCCCTTTCCTATTGTGAATGTCACTGTAAACATTTTTTCAGAGCAAGCAGTGGTCCTGCGGACCACTGCCTGCTCTGAAAATAGAAACGAAAACGTTTCATTTTTCGTTTTTGTTATGCATCTCGTTTTCCTTTAAGGAAAACGGGCTGCATTACAAAAAAAAACAAAAAAAACTGCTTTATTGAAAAGCAGTCACAGACATGGTGGTCTGCTGTCTCCAGCAGGCCACCATTCGTGAGGGGGTCGCAAATTGCGACCCACCTCATGATTATTCATGATGTGGGCATTTGCGAAGCCCTTGCAAATCACAGATGGTGTCAAGGACACCATCCTACATTCGGATTTGCGACTCACAATTTGCAGGTCACAAATCTGAACCTACCTACTTGTGGCCCCAAATTCTTAAAAAAAGTCACAAAAGTGCACCCATGGTATATGTCGTACCCCTATAAAATATTTGTGAACTGTATTTTAGCGTGGGTAAATACGATGTGTAGATTTGCTCATGTGAAAATCTATTAAGCATTTGCAAGTTCATTTTCCCTCCAGCCACTTTCTTCCCAACCCTGGAAGAAGTTCTAATTCTGCCATGGTCAGGAGTAAATGTCCAACCTTTCTTATTATGGGAAAATATTAGAGAGAAGCTGGTAAAAATCCTTAAAACATGCAGGTTAGTAGGTTTGCAGACTCAAAGGCATTCCAGCCCTGGAACTATTGCTTACTGCTTCCTCCAGCCCCAGTATGCAGATCTGCAGAAAGGTGGCAAAATAAGGAAATTGCTACAGTAGGGATTGAAACTCCAAGTACTCAAGCCCTACTATGGTAGTAGCCCTGGCATAATCAGAGAGGCTATTAATTGCTGCCATAATTTGTCGCCACACTACATGGCACCAAAGGGACAAGTAGATCTTTTTACAGGACAAGTAGATTTGAGAAGCAACCTGTCCCCTGGACAAGTAGATATTTTAATAAATTCCACACCCCTGATGAGGTCATAAGATTCTGCATCTTTTCCAGAGAGGAGTCTATCCCTACACTTTCCAGTGAACATTTCCCAAAGGAGAGCACCCCAGTGAGATCTGCTTACTTTTCTGGTTACACAAGCCCTCTCAAAAGCTGTGAACCATTTGGTGATGTCATCACCATCTTCATATTTAGTTACAATCCCTTTAGGGATTTTCAACTTGTCAGGAGAATCTCTGGCCCTATTTATGTTGCTGCCACCATTGATGGGACCTAGGCCCATCTCTTGTCTTTCCCTTTCTATGGCTAGGATCTGTCTTTCCAAAGCCAATCTTTTGGCCATCCTGGCTAGCAGGAGGTCCTTTTGACTGAGGTTATCCTCCGTGATTTCAGAGGTGCTGGCCCCTCCTGTGAGGGAAGCAGCATTTCTGACTAGTATATGTGGAGACAGGGCTTGAGTGGCCCTGTTCTCCCTAAGTAGGACTGGAGGGGGGGAATTCTCCTCCTAGTCATTATCATCATCCTCTGGGTTTTCATCCTCAGAGGGGTTGGCTTTTTCAAACTCTGCCAAAAGCTCCTGGAGCTGTTGTTTGGAGGGTCTTGAGCCAATTGTGATTTTCTTTAGTTTACAGAGTGACCTTAGCTCCCTCATCTTAAGATGGAGGTAAGGTGTGAGGTCGAGTTCCTCCACATTCACATCTGTACTAGACATTATGTTTCTAAAAGTTGGAATACTTTTTAAGAATCTAAAACTAGTTCTAGAATCTAATTCAAACTTTCACAAAACTTTTAAACTCTAAAAGAAATGCTAACAGGGACTAACACAAGGCCCTAGCAGGACTTTTAAGAATTTAGAAAAATAGTTCAAATTGCAAAAATCAATTTCTAATGACAATTTTTGGAATTTGTCGTGTGATCAGGTATTGGCTGAGTAGTCCAGCAAATGCAAAGTCTTGTACCCCACCGCTGATCCACCAATGTAGGAAGTTGGCTCTGTATGCACTATTTCAAAGTAAGGAATAGTATGCACAGAGTCTAAGGGTTCCCCTTAGAGGTAAGATAGTGGCAAAAAGAGATAATACTAATGCTCTATTTTGTGGTAGTGTGGTCGAGCAGTAGGCTTATCAAAGGAGTAGTGTTAAGCATTTGTTGTACATACACACAGGCAATAAATGAGGAACACACACTCAGAGACCATTCCAGGCCAATAGGTTTTTGTATAGAAAAATATATTTTCTTAGTTTATTTTAAGAACCACAGGTTCAAATTCTACATGTAATACTTTGCATGAAAGGTATTGCAGGTAAGTACTTTAGGAACTTTGAATAATCACAATAGCATATATACTTTTCAAATAAAACTCATATAGCTATTTTAAAACTAGACCGTGCAATTTTCACAGTACCTAGGGGAGGTAAGTAATGGTTAGTTCTTGCAGGTAAGTAAACCACCTACGGTGTTCAAGTTTGGGTCCAAGGTAGCCCACCGTTGGGGGTTCAGGGCAACCCCAAAGTTACCACACCAGCAGCTCAGGGCTGGTCAGGTGCAGAGTTCAAAGTGGTGCCCAAAACGCATAGGCTTCAATGGAGAAGGGGGTGCCCCGGTTCCAGTCTGCCAGCAGGTAAGTACCCGCGTCTTCGGAGGGCAGACCAGGGGGGTTTTGTAGGGCACCGAGGGGGGGGACACAAGTTAGCACAAAAAGTACACCATCAGCAGCACGGGGCGACCGGGTGCAGTGTGCAAACACACGTCGGGTTTTCAATTGGAATCAATGGGAGACCAACGGGTCTCTTCAGCGATGCAGGCAATGGGGGGGGGGGGGGCTCCTCGGGGTAGCCACCACCTAGGCAAGTGAGAGGGCCTCCTGGGGGTCACTCCTGCACTGGAGTTCCGATCCTTCAGGTCCTGGGGGCTGCGGGTGCAGGGTCTTTTCCAGGCGTCGGGATCTGGGAGTCAGACAGTCGCGGTCAGGGGGAGCCTCGGGATTCCCTCTGCAGGCGTCGCTGTGGGGGCTCAGGGGGGACAACTTTGGTTACTCACAGTCACGGAGTCGCCGGGGAGTCTTCCCTGAAGTGATGTTTCTCCACAAGTCGAGCCGGGGGCGTCGGGTGCAGAGTTGCAAGTCTCACGCTTCTGGCGGGAAATGCAGTTGTCTTTAAGTTGCTTCTTTGGAAACAAAGTTGCAGTCTTGGGTGAACAGGGCCGCTGTTCTCGGGAGTTTATTGGTCCTTTTAGAGCAGGGCAGTCCTCTGAGGATTCAGAGGTCGCTGGTCCTGGGGAAAGTGTCGCTGGAGCAGTTTTCTTCCGAAGGGGGGAGACAGGCCGGTAGAGCTGGGGCCAAAGCAGTTGGTGTCTCCGTCTTCTCTGCAGGGTTTTTCAGCTCAGCAGTCCTCTTCTTCTTAGGTTGCAGGAATCTGAGTTCCTAGGTTCAGGGGAGCCCCTAAATACAGAATTTAGGGGTGTGTTTAGGTTAGGGAGGGCAGTAGCCAATGGCTACTAGCTCTGAGGGTAGCTACACCCTCTTTGTGCCTCCTCCCAAGTGGAGGGGGTCACATTCCTATCCCTATTGGGGGGATCCTCCATCTGCAAGATGGAGGATTCCTAAAAGTCAGAGTCAATTCAGCTCAGGTTGCCTTAGGGGCTGTCCTGACTGGTCAGTGACTCCTCCTTGTTTTTCTCATTATCTCCTCCGGCCTTGCCGCCAAAAGTGGGGCCGTGGCCGGAGGGGGTGGGCAACTCCACTAGCTGGAATGCCCTGTGGTGCTGGAACAAAGGGGGTGAGCCTTTGAGGCTCACTGCCAGGTGTTACAGCTCCTGCAAGGGGGAGGTGATAAGCATCTCCACCCAGTGCAGTCTTTGTTACTAGCCACAGAGTGACAAAGGCACTCTCCCCATGGGGCCAGCAACATGTCTCGAGTGTGGCAGGCTGCTAAAACCAGTCAGCTTACACAGGTAGTTGGTTAAGGTTTCAGGGGGCACCTCCAAGGTGCCCTCTGGGGTGTATTTTACAATAAAATGTACACTGGCATCAGTGTGCATTTATTGTGCTGAGAAGTTTGATACCAAACTTCCCAGTTTTCAGCGTAGCCATTATGGTGCTGTGGAGTTCGTGTTTGACAGACTCCCAGACCATATACTCTTATGGCTACCCTGCACTTACAATGTCTAAGGTTTGGCTTAGACACTGTAGGGGCACAGTGCTCATGCACTGGTACCCTCACCCATGGTATAGTGCACCCTGCCTTAGGGCTGTAAGGCCTGCTAGAGGGGTGACTTATCTATACTGCATAGGCAGTGTGAGGTTGGCATGGCACCCTGAGGGGAGTGCCATGTCGACTTACTCGTTTTGTCCTCACCAGCACACACAAGCTGGCAAGCAGTGTGTCTGTGCTGAGTGAGGGGTCCCCAGGGTGGCATAAGATATGCTGCAGCCCTTAGAGACCTGCCCTGGCATCAGGGCCCTTGGTACCAGGGGTACCAGTTACAAGGGACTTACCTGATTGCCAGGGTGTGCCAATTGTGTAAACAAAAGTACAGGTTAGGGAAAGAACGCTGGTGCTGGGGCCTGGTTAGCAGGTCTCAGCACACTTTCAATTTAAAACATAGCATCAGCAAAGGCAAAAAGTCAGGGGGTAACCATGCCAAGGAGGCATTTCCTTACAATCTGGATCAAACAAATGTGTAACAATAAATGCTTATATTGTCACTAAAGCCTGCTATATTAACAACATCCTGATGCCTACCTTAAAAGGAGGGCTGCTGAGTTTCTAATATAAATATATGGGCAATGCTGAGCGCACGTTCTGCCCTAATTAGCAAGAACAATACAGGGATAACGGCGGGCTGTAATGTGGCTACTGTTGTGAAGACGCTTTAAGGCGCGGTGCGTCTGACACAAGAAGATAAGGAAATCCCCACCTTATGCAGAAGCAGTGCTCTTACCTGCTGCTTCTCCACTTCAGTGGGGGTTTGTGACCTTAGTGTTTCTTGCGGTGTGCTGTCACAGATGGGCAGGAGGGGGGGCGGGGGCTGATGCAGAAGCAGTTCTGCATCTCCTTTTGCCTTTTGAAAGAAAAGAAAAGGATTTCTCCAGTGCATGCACCGGTGGATCCTTTTCTGCCCATCCCCCAGTGTTGGTAAATGGATTACAGATGCAATGGTGAGGGTGTTGGCCGTTGACCTGCACCCTCACCAGTAGTATTAAGTCTGTCTTGAAAACTGGGGCCTGAATGACAGCAGCTAATCTGGTGCTCGGGGATCATGTATACAAACACTCTGCATTCTCTAAAAGATCATGCACATAACTGCTTCTTATTAAAGTTATTTTGGCCAATTATTAGCAGTTTTGTAAAAGGTGATGGAATGTTTCCCTGAAAAAAGTGATGTTTTTTTCTGCTCATCTGTTCTTCATAAGTGTCTTCACCTTCAGCCGATTTTGATATTTTGCACCGTCAGTTTTTAAGGTAGAATATTCTTCAGCAATACTTTTACCTCTTTGTAATGCCAATAAAGATATCATAGTTATTCTTAGTCTTGCTTTTTTAAGAATTTGTAAGGCAAACACTTATCTAGAAACATATCAGTCGATCAGGTGAAAAGCCTTTTCACCTAGACAATCAAAACAAATGCAGCAGGACACTAGTGCATTCCCACACATAATTTAGCTTACATGAATAATTCCTTCCACTGCCTCCCCAAAAATTGTGTACACTCTAGTTTCTTTTCCTCTTTTTCCATACTGTGAAATATTTTGTGTCTTATAGTAAGTGGATTTCCGTTATTTCATTTAAATTGGTGTGTGCTGATAGTATTACAGTTTTGTGGGGAACTCTAACCAGGCTTTGGTGGGCTGTCTGCAAATGATAGGCTGTTGTCCCCCAGCATGGATAAATGACCTAGTTTGTGTCTTCTGGTTTCTGCAAATGCTAGGCAATTGTCCCCTCAACATGGTGAAAAATAGCTAGTCTCTTCTGACTTTGTGTCACTTGCTTGCCTTCCTGTGCTGCCATCTTTGAGGTTTTGCTTTTTGGTACTGTTCCTACTTTTTAACCTGCAAGTTTGAAATAGTTCCCTGTGTTGAGAACTAGTTAGTTTGCCACTAGCACGCATGTCCATGCCGGCTGGGGGCAGGCCATACTCAGAAGCAGGTATGTCAGCAGTAAATACTCCAGACTGGAAAATTCTGCTCCACAGTGAGGTCAGCACCTGCTTATTACCTAAAGCGCCTAACATTATTAATCCATCAGTTAGTCAGAGAGGTGGAACGAGATTAACTATTTGAGTATAACATACAGATGCTTTCAAGTAAAGCCAAACCACTATTAAAACTAGAAACGTTTTTACTGTTCACTTTCCATGATAACCGGTTCCCACTGGATGGAGGCAATAGCAATGTACTTTGAGGCTAATATTACTGCCATCAGAATTCAATAGATTAAGTAAAGCTGCCAGCAAATTGCCTGTATAGCCTGCGCAGATTGAAGTATGAGCAAAATCAATGTCTCCATTCTAGCTCAGTTTTCGCTTCCGATTTTTGGATTAAATTAATCGTAAACATAATAGTAATGCCTCTTGGTTTTCTAAGGATCTTAGCCAAGGAAGATAAAATAACTACTACCCACTATCTATTCAGTTAAAAAGTCACCCGTTCACTAATGGATCAATCCTGAACAAGGTCAAACATATGGTCATGTCAGCACTTTAAAAAAATAATAGATATGAGTACTACGGAACTGAACTGTTTCTAATTGGTCATTCCTTGGTAAGCTGCTGGAAAAGCCTGCTCCCAATTTTTTTCCTCCATAACCGCGTATAATACAACCCAACAAACAGGGTTCAGACTAAGGCATAGCACTGTAACGTTCTTGGCAGTACTAGATAATCTCTAGCTAACAGCTAATAAAAACCGCTCCTGTGGTTAGGTGTTACTTGATCTTGGGATAGTGTTTAGCACATTAGACCCTAAAACCCTGCTGTCGTGTCTGAAACATCCAGGTATTTGGTGCTTCAATTTTTCCTAGATCTGTTTTTTTTATTGACTGAAAGAACCAGTCAAATGGCCATCCTCTGTTTCCACGGACGATCAATCTTCTAATGTGTAGGGATCCTCTGAAGACCAACTGCTCTGTAATCTGAATGTAAATTTTCTGGCGTGATTTGAATCCTGTGGCATGTGATTCTTCACATACCCAAATTCTGCCTCGGCTGGATGACTCATTCATGAGTATATTCCAGGCAAAACACTGTTTAATGACTCAGCTCATTGTTGCTGCCAGCAGTGTGTCCCTGAAAGGAGACAAAATAAAGGTTCTGTTGGTAAGTAAAACGACAGACCTTTAGTCACCTTATCCTTAGTGTTTCAGCCTGTTCCCTAACCCAAGACCTGCAATTAAGAACTAACACATAATCATGCCAAAGTAAGTTTCCTTGGTCCTCAAATCACTGTTGTGTTTGACCGAAAAGTATTCTGTATAGTGCTGCCATTTGGGTAAGAAGGACTTTCAGAAGATTCTTGTCAGATTGGTGCAATGGGCTTCCTACTTGGCTGCCTAAATTCCATCACTCAGAATTACTACAGTCAAAATTTGGGTTAGTTTATACACAGTCAAGATGACAAACTACTTTACTTCTTTGATATCTCCATTAGCTCACTGTTAAGTGGTGGATTCATTTAAAAAAATCTCACATCCAATGTCTTTTATACAACAGTGCTGGAGTTTCCACCACAGCTTATGTTGTACTCAACTCTGCTACAATTCTCCTAATGTTAGAACCCTTCTAGATTTCATGAGGAAGATGAAAACCTGTCTAGTTCCCCGTCCCATTGCAGGGTAGCCCTTCAAAGCCCCCAGTACTCTGCAGTGTTCTGTCACAAAGGAGGCTCATGTTTGATGTAGGAGTGTTTTTAAAGAACAGATGACATAACTATTCTAGGGCTCCCATATCATCATGAATTTATAATTCTGATTTAAAGCACTACACACTTTGATTTCTAAGCTATATTCTCCAATAATAGCAAGTGAGGTTGAAACAGAAAAAAGTGGAGCTGTTGTTATCCTCCTAAAGCTTATTAACTCTTTTAGAAACCTTGGACAAGGGTTGTTATAGCCTAGCACACGTTTAAAAAGAAAATCTAATGTTACACAGCTTTGTTTCATTTTTTCAAGAACATATGTTGCCACATTTTACCTTCCTCTTCCCTCCCCCGGCACCTCTAAAAGTACTTCACAAACCTTGGTATCATTTTAATCACCAGCATATGGGCAAAAAAGAATGCATGGATGCCCTGCAAATTATTTGTATTAAGAGTGCTTTGAATGCTGAAGCATGAACGATCTCAAGTGACAAAATTGCTTAGCATTCTAAGGTTGAAAAGTTTACCACTAGGCGTTTGATTGTTGGAGCTGAAAAACATTAGGAGAATAATTCTTTTTTAACTCTGGAATCCGCATTTTCCTCCTCCTGCTGATTTGCTTGATGTAATCGCAAACTCTGTAAGTGCTTATACATCCTAGGGATTCTAATGGTACCCAGAGTTTGTGGTTTCCCCTGGAGGAGACTGAGAAATTAGCCAAAATACAGTGAAAATTTCGTTTTTTCCCCAAAAATGGGAAAAAAGGGCTGGCGAAGAAGGCTTGTGGTTTTTTCCCTGAAAATGGCATCAACAAAGTGTTTTTGGTGCTAAAATCACCATCTTCCCACCTTTCAGGAACGGGCAGACTTGAATCAGAAAACCACATTTTTCAACACATATTTGGCATTTTAATGGGACATACCCCATTTTTACTATTTTTGGTGCTTTCAGCCTCCTTCCAGTTAGTGACAGGAATGGGTGCGAAACCAATGCTGGATCCCGGAAAGCTAAACATTTCTGAAAAGTAGACAAAATTCTGAATTCAGCAAGGGGTCATTTGTGTAGATCCTACAAGGTTTTCCTACAAAAAATAACAGCTGAAATAAAAAAATATTGAAATTGAGCTGAAAACAACATCTTTATGTTTTACTCTGTAACTTTTTTCTGCGATGTCAGATTTTTTAAAGAAATAAACCGTTATGTCTGCTGGACTCTTCTGGTTGCGGCGATATAAAGGGCTTGTAGGTTCATCAAGAACCCTAGGTACCCAGAGCCAATAAATGAGCTGCACCCTGCAGTTGGTTTTCATTCTATACTGGGTATACAGCAATTCATTTGCTGAAATATGAAGAGTGGAAAATAGGTATCAAGAAAACCTTTGCATTTCCTAAATGGGCTCAAAATAAGGTTTTGAGGCGCAGTGGTTATTTGCACATCTCTGAATTCCGGGGTGCCCATACTAGCATGTGAATTGCAGGGCATTTCTCAAATAGATGTCTTTTTTACACACTCTTATATTTGGAAGGAAAAAATGTAGAGAAAGATAAGGGGCAATAACACTTGTTTTGCTATTCTATGTTACCCCAAGTCTCCCAATAAAAAAGATACCTCACTTGTGTGGGTAGTCCTAGCGCCCGTGACAGGAAACGCCCCAAAACACAACGTGGACACATCCCATTTTTTTGCCAGAAAACAGAGGTGTTTTTTACAAAGTGCCTACCTGTAGATTTTGGCCTCTAGCTCAGCCAGCACCTAGGGAAACCTACCAACCCTGTGCATTTTTGAAAACTAGAGACTTAGCGGAATCCAAGATGGGGTGAATTGTGGGGCTCTGACCAGGTTCTGTTACCCAGAATCCTTTGCAAACCTCAAAATGTGGCTAAAAAACAAGTTTTCCTCACATTTCGGTGACAGAAAGTTCTGGAATCTGAGAGGAGCCACAAATGTCCTTCCACCCAGCGTTCCCCCCCAAGTCTCCCGATAAAAATGATACCTCACTTGTGTGGGTAGGCCTAGCGCCCGCGACAGGAATAGATCACACAACGGTCAATGTTGGTCCTTACATGAGGCAGCTGTTGACCCTGGGGTGATCCATTCCTGACGCAGGCACTAGGTGTAGGCACTCAAGTGGGGTAGTGTTTTTATCAGGACAGGTGAGGAATCACTGGGTGGTAGGAATTTTGTGGATCCCAGCATATTCCTGTAGTTTGTTTGACAGAAATGCAAGAAAAATAGAGTTTTTATTCAACATTTCAGCTTTGCAGGGTATTCTGGGTAAGAAAACTTTGGAGAATCCACACAAGTCACACCTCTGTGGACTCCCCCGAATGTCTAGTTTCCAAAAATGTTTGGGTTTAGTGTGTTTCTCTATATGGCCGCCGAACCCAGGACCAAAAACACAGGTGCCTGCCTTAACAAAACGGTTTGTTTTGCGATAGATAATTTTGATGTCTCCATAATACGATTTGGGCAGTGGAATTTGGGGATGATCTAAATTGGGGAGCTCCCAAGAGATATATATATATATATATATATATATATATATATGTGTGTGTATGTGTATATATATATATATATATATATATATATATATATATATATATATATCTCTCTCTCTGTCTCTCTCTCTCTGTCTCTCTCTCTCTCTCCTTGCCGCCGCATTCACCTGCTCTCTGGGTTGGGCTAACCCACTATTACCCAGTTGCACAGACTGCTTGGGAAGGGACAGCAGGACTGTCCTTATCAAATGGGACTCCTCCGACTGAAAAATCACTCCGAGTCTGCGCCATTGTCTTATCCCTCAGATGCTCTCTGAGTATCTGATGTCTCAGAGCCGTCCTCTATAACCCGAGTGACGGCAGCAGTCATCCATCAAGATGCCATCTTTGCTATTGGCTAAACTGTTGCTCTAAAACACTAGCCTACGTAGACAGTCACAAAATCGATGGTGTGTGTGAGATACGTGCAACAGTAGAGGCCACCTTACCTGCGCTTCTTCCCTCAATCAGCACGTTCTTTCAAGACACTCAAAAAACACCTTGTCACATACCATTCGTCACAGTCTTTAGCACCTCCTGCGCCCAGTCCAACAATCATTATTGGTGCTCCCACTCCTTCCTCCTCGGATTCCCTCATTACCACCCAGCAAAAGTGCCCTTCATCTCTCCATAGCCGCCCTCCACCCGCACATACATTTCATTTGTATTATAGCGCAGGTAATGGCTGACTTTACTAATGTACTCAGCTATTTACATAAAATACAGATTTGCTCTTTGCAGTAGGCATATAAACCTTCTGCGCTTCTCTATGGCACTAAAACTGCCACTAGGCAAGTCTGACCCTTTTGTAGCAGAAACATAATCACAATACTTACTTGACCTTTTTATTGCTGCCTAAAAGCTACAGTTGAAAAGCGTCAGTTGAAGTATGTGCATTGCTTTGAAGACGCAAGCTGCAACTGCAAGACAACTGGTGGCAAATCCATACATATATATATATATATATATATATATATATATATATATATATATATATGTATATATCTATATCACTTTTATATGTGGGTCTGGTTTTCCTGGGGGCCGATCGCAGCCCCCAGGGAAACCACACACATATTGACAAAAGTGCTTATATATATAATCTATATATCTATAAATAGATCTCTCTCTATATATATATATATATATACATACATATCTATAGATCTAGCTATAGATATATCCATGTACATAGATATATATATATATATATATATATATTTATAAATAATTTTTTAGTTGTTGTATGGTTTCCTTGGGGGCCAAAATGGCCCCCAGGGGAACCCTACAACAAAAAAAAAAATATTGCCCCCACAGGGGGTCGCTCTGCCCACGGGCGACCCCCTGTCCATTTTTTTTTTTAGATTTTTTTTTTTTTAGCCCCTTGGGGCACCTACCTTTAAAAAAAATATATATATGCCCTGGCGGGGGGGGGGGGGGATAGGGTGCCCGTTTTCTGAGGGGGCCGACCCCCCCCCCCCCCCCAAGTGAAATCCCTGGTGTCTAGTGGTGTTTCCTGGCCCCCACACAGCTGTGATTAGGGGCTAGGAAACACTTTCAGGAAGGCCTCGTAAGAAAGGGGAGAGTCTCCCCTTTCTTACGAGGCCTTCCCGAACGTGGGGAAGGCCGTTTGTGGCTGTTTTCCCCATTAGAGCAGGAAGCGGCCGCAAGGCTGCTTCCTGCTCCGATGGGGAAATCAACATTGTAAGCTGACGTCACAAAGGAGCGGGTGGGGGGCAGGGGGAAACACGGAAGAGCTTCTGTGTCTCCCAGGGATTAAAAAAAAAAAAAAAAAATCCTCGGGTGCGACGATTTATTAACCCCCTCCCTGGTGTCGGCCACTGGTCGTGACAAGCACCAGGGAGGTAGTGTGCACTAAAGCGGTTAATTGACATTTAACGCCTTTGTTTTTGTTTATAATGTACGCTTAGTATTATGAGGGTTTTTTTGCAATTGTAGAGCTTGACATTTTTCTGAATTGGCAAGCCTTCAGATCTATTATGCCCTTGCTTTAAATGGAAGTCTGAAAAACAGTTTCATATATATTACACTGATCATGTACTGGAGGTGTGATCATGCAGTGGAAATAAAATGTAATGGCGTTTCACCTGTAACAAAAATAAATACATAGACAAATAGTACATTTACACACAGTCGATGGAGGAGTGGGTGTTTGTCTTGTGAAAAAGTGTTCAAAGGCATGGCATTTGATTTGATAAGCTTTTTTTGCAGAACTGTATATTTAACATATGCCAGTCTGACGAGTAATTTGAAGGAGGTAAGATTTTAAGCCAAAGGATCTAAAAATATAACCGTATCCACAGATCTCATTAATAACAGCAGTTAATTGTGATGTTCTCCATTATTAGATATTTCAAAGATTCACATGCTTGAATTATTCCTTGTTGCACAGGATAGCACTTGGAGTGTAACATGTTCCCAGAACATGCAGATTCTTCGTGAACACGCTAAGAAGGATCAAGGACACCTGCCACGGATGGGAGCTTGACCAATTGATACTCAACTAGGTCTTCTCTCTCTGGGGCAAACCAGCACTGGATCTCTTTGCAACAAGCGAGAACTGCAAATGCCAGTTCCATGCAAGTTGGCATCCACATCCAGGGACGTGGGGGAATGCCTTTTCGATCAGATGGTCCAGGATCTATGCTTACGCTTTTCCCCCAATACCTCTGATACAAAAGGTTATCAGCAAAAAGAAAGTTTCGAAGTGTTGCCCCATCCTGATAGCCCCCAGGCGGCCCTGGCAAAAGGGTTCACAGAGCTTCTCCTGCTGTCTGAATCCACCAACATTTGCCTGTGAACATCACAAACGCTCTTAACAATGAGCCAAGGCCAGGTCTTTCATCCACACCCGACTTCTCATCACTTATGTGCATGGATCCTGAATTTCATTAATTCCAACCTGTAAATACATTTCAGTAATGCAGGAATATTCTCTTAAAGGTTAGCAGATGCTACAACAAAAATATATAGACTAAAATGGAAAAGTATCTGCATCTGGTGCCAGAAATTAAACTTGCATCCTCTTCAAGCATCACATCAACAGATATTAGCATATCTGCTTTTATAAGCTCAGTCAGGATTGGTGCATGTGTCTATTAATATGCATCTCGCTGCAATATCAAGATAAACACGTTCATCAAAATCTCTCAGTTTGAGCTCGTACAAAATCATCAAAACGATTCAAGAAGGGATTGTTCAAGGTTTTTCCCTGGTAAGGGCGCCTTACCTAGATTGGCACCAGAACATCTCCGCTCATGTATGCTCCTTTCGAACCCATCCACAGAGCCTATCTCAAGTTCCTCACCTGGAATGTCGCACTGCTCTTAGCTTTGACTTCCACCACAAGTGTAAACAAGATACAGGCTTTTACAACTGAAGAACCTTTTTGCGCTTTCCGGGCAATGTGGTAATTCTCAGGAACAATCCAAGGTTTAGCCCCAAAATGCCTTTGGATTTTCATCTCGACAGGCCTACTTGTAAACTTTCTTCCCAAATCCAACATTGCCAGCAGAGTGATCTCTGCATACACTAGATATCAAACGATGTCTAATCTCTACTTACATTGCACAAAACACCTCAGGAGGACTGATCATCTGATGATCTCACATGGACACATTTGTAAGGGTGCCCTAGTCACGAAAGCAACCATCACTAGATGGATCTCATCCACAATCCAGTTCTGACACTCAAAGGCTGGGAAGCCTTTGTCAACGAAAGCCAAGGCACACTCAACTAGGGCAGTGTCCACATCAGCTGCTTAACTGAGCTTGAATTGAGAAATGTTCCTTTCCCCGCCCAGATGACAGTGCTATTAGTGATGTAAGAGGCAAGTCACAGGTCATGTATACCCTGCATGTGGCTTACATTCTTATACATGGAGTAAAAATTTAGACTATTAAATTGAAGTGTTTTTTGTACAGCAGAAATGCTGAACATGCATGTTTGAATGTGCTCTTGTATGTGAAAATTAAGAAAAAGGTGCCTCTAAGATAAAAAGTTTGCCTAGAATCACACAATTTGAGACTAGGTACAAGTCAAGTAAATTACAGTTAGGTCGAATAGATAATTCAAGTCACTAGATCTGCAGGTCTAGTAACATTTTTATGATTTTTCAAGGCCTGTCCATCACAGTCGGAATCTTGGCATCCAGCTGGCGAGTCTTCCAATTCTCAACCTTGCGCCCAAGGCAGACTACAGAGGACTGCCCCAACTGACACTTGAACACCTTGATGATCAGTTTTGCCTACTGTATGCTAGCCAGATGCCTCAGGTGGTCCTGCCTTGCAGGACAAGTTACTTACTTCTTATTAACGTCTTATCTGACAGATACTGTATTTAGCCACAGATTCCTTACCTTTGAATATTACCCAGGTGTTAGACTGGATCCCCAAAGGTTTGAGCAGTATCGCTACATGCTGGTAAGGGGTGTCTATCAGCTCAGCTGTCAAGTGGGCAGGTAAACAGATAAACCAATTGCTCCTACATGCAGGAAGCAGTATTTCTTGCAGCTCCCTTTGTGTGGGAGCAATGGGAACGCAGAGTAATTGAGGCTCCCCCTTGTAGTCCACAAAATTGCAGACTTTGTTTCCTGGGTAGGGCCAGGGCACCGAGGAGCAAATGACCAGGCCCCGGGGGATGGGGTTCCTAAGGACAAAATTGGCCCGGAGAGGGGTGGGTGATGGGTGGGGGTACATGGCCTCCCTCCCCTTCTAGGAATTGGCCAGGCCCATAGGGGATGGGGGTACCTGGGGCCACAACTGAACTCGGGAGTGGGGCCTTGTGGCCAAAGGCCACGTGTAGTGCGGGGTCGGCTGCAGGGCCTGGTCGAAGGCCATGCATGGAGAGGGTTGGATTAACGTTAGGTAATTTAATATTCCTTAATGTTAAAAAAAAACAACAACAAAAAACTAGAAACTCAATGAAAAAAAAACAAAGGTTACAGGGACGTTATAGTTAGGAAGTAGAATTTAAACAAGCTTAGAGATTCACTAAAAAAACAAAGGTTCCAGGTAACTTACAGTTAGATTCAGATTTTACATGCATAAAACCATAGAAATCCAACAGTTAAAGTTATACTTATCTCATGACATTATATCGTGCACTAAGGTAACTATAACTTGCGTCCTCACCATGCATTGCTACTTAATCCGCATATTACATCAGTAATGACATCTTCTATGACATTTATAATATAGAACATTTGCAATAAATTGCATGTTGGCGTGATTTCCCAAGTGGAGGGCTGAGAAAAAGCAGGGTTCCCAAAATATATTTTATCCTTGCAATGTGTACCGGAATTTTGGAAACTGCTACAGCCTGAAGTGCTGAATGGAATTACACCAGATTTGGCAGAAAGCTAGGTCTTGGTCTAGAGAGGGGCATTTTTTAAAAAATTTGATGTAATTCTGTTCAGTAGTTTTGGAGTTAATAGGAAAAAATAGAAATCTAGGGACGCGGAGCTGAGAAAAAAGCAAGGCACTGATTGGCTGGCTGCAACCTGAAAGGAAATTTGCTGCTGCCATTTGGTTTTTGCCGGACCCTCGAATTGAAAACAAATAAAAACACATAATGGGTCAGGATAGAGGTATCCTGACCCCATAGAACACATGGAGGGGTCTCAAAGGGACCACTCATGGGCAAAGAAATAGCCTTTTAAATTTTTTTGGGGCCGTTCTGCAGATCCACCATAGCGCTCAGCGCTTCCTCAGTGTAAATCAACGATATGCTGATCTGGAGCCCAATGGAAAAAAAAAATCTTTACACACCATACAGCCATACTTTAGCTGTGCGCGGTGTGGGGTTGGGTGCATGCGTGGGGTCTGGTAAAAGGACCTGGCTGAAGGCCTTGTGTGGCAGGTATTGTATTAATGTATGGTAAATAGATTGACTTTTCACCCACACAAAACATTAGAAATTCAGCGGTTATACTTGTACTTATAGTTTCTTCAGATAAGTATAGCTATAACTCGTGCCGTAAAGTAACTATAGAGAGAGAGAAATAATATCAAAGGTGACGTTATAGTTAGGTTCTCGATGTAATCGTACAAAACCATAGAAATTCAGCAGTTAGAGTAATTTCAAGTAACTATAACTCGCCCCCTAAGGTAACTATAACTCGCCCATGCCATGCACAATTTTGTCATCAATAATTTTATTGCAAATGTTGCAGTGATAATTTCAAACATGCCATAGAAGGTACCATCAATGAAATAATATGTGGTGTAATCAGCTGTGCATGGAAAAGGCACAGGGTATAGTTACTTGAAATAAATATAACTGCTGAATTTCTATGGTTTAGTACTAGTAAATTCAGAACCTAACTATAACGTCCCTGCAACCTTTGTTTTTTTTCAGTGAATTTCTATGTTTTTTTTAATTCAAAGTAATTTGAATTACTATATGTTAATCCAATCACTGGTGTGCATGGCCTTTGGCCGTGCGCGGCGTGGGAAGGCAGTAAGTAGCCAAGCTCTTATTACCACCTAATCCCACACCTTTGGCCATGTGCAGTGGGGGTTGGCCTGTCTCTGTCAGTGGATGTGTGAGTGGGTGCGCGAGTGTCTGAGTGGGTCTGAAAGTGGGTGCGTGAGTCTGAGTGAGTTCACAAGTATGAGTGGGTGTGAGTGGGCGCATGAGTCTGAGTGCAAGTATGAGTGAATGAATTAGGGTATAAATGAGTTTTAAACCCATAACTTGACCCTCAAACAACCCTATATCACACCCCTGGGGTCAGGGTACCTCCACCCTGACCCCTTATGCTAGTTTTCATTGTGTTTTTCTTGCCCGGGGACCGAAATGGCGGCAGCAATTTTTTGTGGCCAGCCTATTACAGCACTTCTATTTGCGTGCATATTCACAAACCGGCAACCGGCGTTGGAGAAGTCACCATTGAGGTGTGGTCAATTGACATCAAGGCATGGTCAGTTGACATCAAGACAAGCTAGATCGTTGGCGGCAGGTTTACCGTCGACTAATCCGATGCCACACAAGAGTTCAGTGGCACAAGACTTGACATCAAGGCCTATTCCTCATTTCTCGATGTCGACACCGCCTACTGAGGGTCCAATATCACTGTCAAAAGACACTCAACGTTGAGCACTATCGACGTCAGGTCAGCAGACCAGACCCAGATTGATGTTGCATCCAAGATTCTCGAATTTGAGAAGTAAATCTCTTTCTTCAGAGATCATATCCATACATGAAGAGATAGCGCCAGGAACAGATAAGTCCCCAATGTGATCTCCACGTCTCCCTCGACAACTTCTGACTCCAGGTTCGGACTGTTCACGAACCCATTCACCATCCATTCATACACCCTTGCCTGCGCGTATGCCATTGCCTGTCCCTAGGACGCCACACTGATCTAGGAATCCACACCACGTAAAGAACCACGATCTCACAGATCACCATCTGGATCTACGCTTGGGAGATCTCATTCTAGATCACGTCACTATTACCATTCAAGGTCTCCAATGAAGGTATAGTTTGCCTTCTTGGTCTTCAACTTCTCGTTCCTCATTAAGGGACTATTCAACACCGCTGTCTGACTCCCCTCCAGCTAGAGTCTCCCCTGTGGATGAACTGGTTACATTCAGTGATGTACTGATCAGAGGAGCGAAAAAGTTAAACATAGACATTGCAACGCCTGTGTCCACGTCGTCTGTGATTTTTTTAAACGCTCCATCACAGATCTTTCTCCAGACCACTACTTTCTCTAGTCCTCAACCTTCTTGAACCTGCCATGCAAACCTTGCACACTACAGTGTCTGTTCAAGCTGTATCATCGAGGAGCCAGAAAAAATAGAAGACAACTGATCAAGACCCCTTGTTCCTCCGATCAGATCCTCCCCCAGATTCGGTGATTGTGGTAGCTGCAAAAAAGACCCATGCCACTCCTTCATCCTCAACAGCACCTCTGGATAAAGACAGTAAACAGTTTGACTCGACGGGGAGTACAATATGTAACACCTCTGCATCATACATGAAGGTCTCCACTGCAACTGCATTACTTGGCTGGTACGATAAGTAGTTGTGGGACTTCCTCTCCAGATTTATGCAAAAACTGCCAAAGGAAGACAAACCAGATTTTCAGGAAATCTTAGAAGGGGGGGTGGGGGCCTAGTGGCAAACCAAATCATCAGGGTGGTAGCTGATGCCTCAGATCTCTCCGCTCATGGCTATTCTATAAGCATTACTACAAGGTGTTTTTCATGGCTAAGATTTACAGGGTAAAGCATTGAGCACAACAAAGAATATTAAACATTTCCTTCACCAGATCGTCCCTCTTCGGCACACATGCCGATGAAGAAATGGCTAGAATGAAAGCAGAGGTAGACACTCAAGGCAGTTGGGCTTGAGAAGCAAAGATAATTCAAATGTGGATACAAGCCTTATGACCGATGCCATGTTCAACAGATGGTTCAAACCCCTTACTGGATACCACAACAGCAACAACATAGCCGGTCGCATTGCTATCTTCGATGTCCAGGAAGAGGAAGGAGTGCTTCCTGATCGTCCGCATCCTTGTACAAAGGACAGTCCAAGCAATGAATTATGGCTAACCTATTCTCTGTCTTCCATTTCAGTGGGGGGAAGCATCGCCAAGCTCTTAAGAGTGGCACACTATAACGGTTGATAGACAAATTAGATTTGAACATTGTTCAAAATGGTTACTCACTCAGGTTCAAATCTCCTCCACTGGAAGTACTACCAAAAGCAACATTCCACCATTGACAAGTCTTATTGCGAAAGGAAGTAGACACGTTGCTTCAAAAAGAAGCAACAGAGGAAGTTCCATTTTTGCAATGGGGGACAGGAGTTTATTCACATTATTTCCTTGTCCAGGAAAAAGGCCTGACTCAAGAATACAGGCCGATCCTAGACCTCAAGTTCCCAAATAAATTCATCCAAAAAGAACAATTCAGGATGCTTGCCCTTCATTACGTTTACCCCAACTCCATCAGGGGGACTGGATGTGCTCCATAGATCTTCAAGATGCCTGCTTCCATATTCCAATTGCAAGAAAACATTGGAAGGTTCTGCACTTCAGGGTAACATCCAAGCACTGCCAGTACAAAGTTTTACCCTTCGGCCTGAAATCAGCTCCTCACACGTTTTCGAATTGCATGGCAGTAGTTGCTGCACATCTGATGAGAAAGCAAATCTTCGTCTATCCATACCTAGGCGACTGGCTGACCAAGAGTGCATCCCCAGTACTAGCACAACAGCATTATCAGATTTGCCTCCAAACTCTGGGTCGACAGATCAACATTAAAAAAATCTACCCAGATACCAACTCAAAGTATTCATTATCTAGGAGCAACGCTTGATACAAACCACGAAAAAGTGTATCCTTCAGAGGAAAGGTTAAACTCAATCAACATGAAATGTCGTACTCCACTCCGCGCCCACCAGCCTGACAAGTGGCATTGCTAAATTCTCAAGGAGTCCAAAAGACCATCACCAAGACATTCATATTCTTTTAAATGGAAAAGATTTTATATGTTGTGCATCCAGAATAATTTCCATCCAATTCTGGGCAGGGGGATGTAATTTTACCTTACTTTCTCCATCTAGGAAAATCAAGTTTTTTTTTTTCATCGATAAAGGTACATCTTGCAGTTATGACTGCTTTTTGAAAATTGCCTTCTCAGACATCATTTTTGCGAATGCCTTTTAAAGATTTTTTAGAGGGCTTAAGAAAAGTTTTTTTTTTTTTTACCCCCCCTTCCATTCGCACACTCTCTACCCCCTGGGAGCCGAATGTAGTACTTTCGAAAACTGATGGGCCCACCCTTTGACCGTATACAAAAGTCCTCTCTGCAACATCTTGCAAGGAAAACAACTTTTCTTATCACCATTACCTCAGCACGCTGAGTAATCGAAATTCAAGCTCTCTGTGCAAAAGAGCCTTGCACAGAGCTACATGATAATAGGGTAGTAAAGTGAACCCATACTAGTTTCCTTCCTAAAGTAGTTTCTGATTTCCATATTAACCAGTCTATCTCACTCCCCAATGTTTTTTCCCAAACCTTCCATGCCAGCAGAAAGAGCTCTATACTCTATAGATCTTAAAAGAATTCTAAAGTTCTATTTAGATAAAACGAAAGACATTAGACAGTCTGATCATCTAATTGTGAAATATGGCCCAATGAGAACAGGCACAGCTGCTTCCAAGCAAACTATCTCTAGATGAGTAGTTTCTTTCATTGTGTTTACCTACCAGTTGGCTAATAAGCAATTGACTACCAGGCCCAAAGCCGGTTTTACCAGGGGCCAAGCAGCAACAATAGCTCTTCTGAAAAATGTCCTGTAGGAGCCTGCTCTCTATACAGTATCAAAATCAGATATAGGGGGTTATTACAACTTTGGAGGAGGTGTTAATCCGTCCCAAAAGTGACGGTAAAGTGACTGATATACCACCAGCCGTATTACGAGTCCATTATATCCTATGGAACTCGTAATACGGCTGGTGGTATATCCGTCACATTTGGGACGGATTACCACCTCCTCCAAAGTTGTAATAACCCCCATAGTGTGAACAGAGTCCAGGGGTTCCTCAAGAGGCTTGACAGAGGCAATAGTAGATAATACTAATGCTCTATTTGTGGTAGTGTGGTCGAGCAGTTAGGCTTATCAGAGTGGAGTGTTAAGCATTTGTTGTATACACACAAGCAGTAAGTGAAAACAAACAATCACTTAACTGTAGGCCAGTAGGTTTTTATATAGAATTTTTTTCTTTTTATAATTTATTTCTAGAACCACAAGATCCATTTAGCAGGTAAGTATATCAAATGAGAGGTACTTTACACAGTAATACTTAGAACTTTGAATGGAATCAACAAATGTACACAGTTTTCTTTAAAATAGCAAAAAGATATTTTCAACAGTTGCTGGGGGAAGTAAGTAAAGTATAGTTTCTGATGGATACAACTACCTGTGGATTCCTCACCTAATGAATACTCCCATGGCGCCAGCATTCAACGGAAATCTTCTTACTAGTCTCTGCACGTCGACGAGGACGTCACTCTAGCCCACGCGACGCCGTCTGACGTCATACAGGCAATAAGAGGTCCTCGACGACGTGCCGACGTCAGTTCCCTTTTTTCCGTGCATTCGAAACAGTTATCTTCGAGGGAGCAACTGTTACTTTTGTGGTTACAGTGTATTTTTGCTGCGTAGTCTTTCGCTGTGGTAATAATGTCACAGAGAAAGTCTGGATTCAAGCCTTGTCGTGAGTGTGGAGGCAAGATGTCAGTGACGGATCCTCATTCCGATTGCCTTTGGTGTTTGAGCTCCGACCACGACGTCTCGACTTGTGATTCATGCCAGCACATGAATCCAAAGGCCCTCAAGGAACGTGAGGCGAAGCTGTTTATGGCGAAATCGAAGGAGAAGCATCACAAGAAGTCTTCTTCGCCAAGACATCGGCGTCATCGAGACTCCCGGCGCCGTAGAGAATCTCGGCGTCATTCAAAGGAGACTCGTTCCAGGTCTTCGGATCAGCGCCGAAGGACATGGGAGATCAGTCCCACGGTTACGCCGCATCCTTCGACGCCGTTGCCCTCTCCGGCGTCTCCGACTTCACCTGGACAGGCGTCGGTGATTGAGGTGTTGGAGCCTCAGGTGTTTTCTCCGGCGTTGCAGACGTCGAGGCCGGCGTCGGGGTCGCCTCCGAGACAGGCACCCCAGTATCCGGCTTTTCCCACCCCTGGAGCCGATAGTTCCACATTCTTGAATGCGATGTATGCCATCTTCCAACAGATGGCTCCAGGGGGTGCTCCGGCTGGGCCTTTGGCCTTTTCATTGGGTGATCCTGCGCCTCTTCGGCCGGCACCCTTTATGCCCTTTCTCCCTTTTGGGAACGTGGGCTCGGCGCCGGTGTCGGCGCCGGTGGCCGCTCCGGTGGCTTCAGAGGGATTGGCCCCGGGGATTTCCATCCCGTCGACATCGGGATTTCGGCCTGTGACTCCGGTGGGTCCATCTGCTTCGACTGCTCTTTCGTTGGCGCCGAAGTTACCTGTGGCGCCGGACGCGGTGTCGGTGGCTTCTGAAGATCGGCGCCGAACTTCGGCGGAGGCATTGTCGACTCCGCGTATTGAACAACGGCTTCATTCGAGGAGACGTGCTCTCCGTGTATTAGAGGAGCAGGAGTACCAACGAGCCCTGGAGGAAGGAGAGCTAGAGGACTCGGGTGATGGGCTGCGTGGTCTGGAGTCGGCCAGTGGGCTGGACACTTCCCCTGAGCGGGATCTTTCGTCCCCGGGAGAATATACTGAGGAGGCTGCTTCCTTTCACGCAGTGGTACGGAAGGCAGCTAGTTTTTTGGACCTGCCTTTGCCGGTGGTGGAGGCTAAACAAAACCTTCTAACAGAGGTGCTACATCCGGCCTCAGCTGCGGCGGAGCCTCTTTTGCCATTTAATGACGCTCTGCTGGATCCGGTGTTAGAGGTGTGGAAGAGGCCGGCATCTTCCCCAGCAGTTCACAGAGCCGTGGCCAGGAGGTATCGGGCGGCTCCGACTGACCCTGGTTTTCTGTCTAGGCACCCTACGCCGGAGAGCTTGGTGGTGCAGGCCTCCTGTTCATCCAAGTCAGCGCCTGGTTCTTTCCCGACGGTGCCTGGGGACAGAGATTCAAAGAAACTAGAGGCGCAGTCCAAGAAGATTTTTTCGTCCTGCAGTCTGGCGTTGAAGGCCACCAACACAACCTGTATCCTGGGGAGGTATATTCATGCTCTGATGGATGACATTTCCTCATCATTTACAGAGCTTCCCCAGGGTCTTTTGGATGTTGTTTCAAATGCCCAGGCTGCTGCGACCCAGATTATCCAGACTGGATTGGATACGACCGACTCGGTAGCCAGAGCAATGGGCACAACTGTGGTGGCAAGGAGGCAGGCCTGGCTCCGTAACTCGGGCTTTTCTGCGGATGTACAGTCCACATTGTTGGATCTCCCGTTTGATGGGGACAAACTGTTTGGAGCCAAGGCTGATTCGGCCTTGGAACGTTTTAAGGAGAGCAGGGCTACGGCTAAGTCGTTAGGGCTCCTAGCTCCTTCTTCCACGGCCTCTTCCAGATTTTTCAGGAGGTTTCGTGGATTTGGGCGTGGCTCTTCCTCCTCTTCCTTTCGGGGAAGATATCAGCAACCTGCCTCTTCCCATCCCTATAGATCTTTTAGAGGGAGAGGTAGGGTCCGCACCAGAGGAGCCTCTCAGCAGCACTCTGCCTCTTCCTCATCCTCTGGCGGGGTGCAGCAGGGGAAGCAGCCTTAGGCTTCCACCATTTCCCACTCACTCCTCTCCTGTAGGGGGAAGATTACAGCATTTTCTCACCAAATGGAAGACTGTTACAACGGACACTTGGGTTCTCAGTATTGTGGGAAAAGGCTACACCCTTCCCTTTCGGGAGTTCCCGCCCCTCATCCCGCCCGCCCTTCTTATTGTTCAGAAGAACACCTCCTGTTGCTAGAACAGGAGGTACAAGCCCTCCTTTCAAAGGGCGCGGTGGAGTTGGTCCCAGAGCAGGAAAGGGGTTGAGGATGTTACTCAAGGTATTTCCTGATTCCCAAGAAGGATGGTCGTTTGAGACCAATCCTGGACCTGAGGATCTTGAATTGGTTCCTCAAGCAGGAAAAGTTCAAGATGCTGACCCTAGCACAGGTGCTTTTGGCGTTGAACAAGGAAGACTGGATGGTGTCTGTCGACTTGCAGAATGCTTACTTTCATATCCCGATATTTAAGTCACACAGGAAGTATCTCCGGTTTGTGGTGGGATCGCAGCACTATCAGTTTGCGGTCCTTCCGTTTGGTCTTACTTCAGCACCTCGAGTCTTCACGAAGGTGATGTCGGTGGTTGCGGCAGAACTCAGAAGGAAGGGGATAGCAGTATTCCCTTACTTGGACGACTGGTTGATCAAAGCCAAGTCCCCGGAGCTTGTGTCGCATCATCTGCAGTCAACAACCCAGTTGTTGTTCGACCTGGGTTTTTCGGTGAACGAGCCCAAATCTCACCTAGAGCCCTCTCAGCGCCTCCTGTTCATAGGGGCAGTACTGGATACAACATTGGGTCGGGCCTTTCCTCCGCCTCAGCGGATTCAAGATATTCAGGATTTGGTTCCAATGTTTCGAAATGGAGCGGTAGTTCCAGTCCTCAAGGTCCTTCGTCTGCTCGGTCTGTTTGCCTCCTGCATTCTGTTGGTCACGCATGCTCGCTGGCACATGAGGGCTCTTCAGTGGTGCCTCCGAAGGCAGTGGTCTCAACACAAAGGGGATCTAGAGAGTACTGTCAAGATCTCCAGAGATGCTGCTGTGGATTTGAAGTGGTGGATTGCAAGCAACAATCTTTCACAAGGAAAGCCGTTCCAGCAGTCGCCACCAGTGGCCACAGTCATAACGGATGCTTCCACTCTAGGGTGGGGAGCTCATCTGGGGGATCTGGAGATCAAAGGCCTTTGGTCTCCAGAGGAACAGATGTTTCACATCAATCTGTTAGAGTTACGGGCTGTACGTCTGGCTCTCAAGGCCTTCCTCCCTTCCCTTCGTGGTCAGTCGGTACAGGTCCTAACAGACAATACTACCACGATGTGGTACATAAACAAGCAGGGAGGAGTGGGGTCGTACCTTCTCTGCAGAGAAGCTCTTCGACTATGGTCCTGGGCAAAGGACCATCAGATTTGCTTGATAGCAAACCATCTGGCCGGAGTCTTGAACGTGCATGCGGACAGTCTCAGTCGCCAATTCTCGGCAGACCACGAGTGGCGTCTCCATCCAGATCAAGTCCGTTTAATCTTCCAGAGGTGGGGGTTTCCTCGGGTAGATCTGTTTGCCACTCGAGAGAACGCGCATTGTCTGTTATTCTGCAGCCTCCAGTATCCGATGCAGGGAGCGTTGGGGGACGCGTTTCAAATAATCTGGTGCGGCCAGTTGCTTTACGCGTTTCCTCCCATACCCTTGATTCCTCGAGTATTGAGGAAGATTCGCCAGGACCGGGCTCTAGTCATCCTAATAGCTCCGGATTGGCCAAGGAGGGTATGGTACTCCGACCTTCTCCAACTCTCAATGTGCCCTCTGCTCCGTCTCCCTTTCAGGGCAGACCTCCTCTCGCAGTCGCAGGGGCAGGTTTTACACCCCAACCTCCAGAGTCTGCACCTACATGCCTGGAGATTGAACGGGGCAACCTGAGTTCCTTCTCTCTCCCGCCTGATGTAGTGGATGTTATATTAGCGGCCAGGCGACACTCCACTAAATCTATCTACGCTAATAGGTGGTCTAAATTTGTTGCGTGGTGTGGAGAGAGGCAGATTGATCCTTTGCATGCTCATCTATCGGACGTTTTGTCTTTTGCTCTGTCTCTAGCGCAGAAAGGTTGTGCAGTGGCTACCATTAAGGGTTATTTATCGGCCTTGTCAGCCTTCATATGTCTTCCAGACCAACCATCTTTATTTAAATCCCCTATTGTTATCAGATTCTTGAAAGGTCTTCTAAATAAATATCCTCCAAAGCCATTCGTTATGCCGCAATGGGATTTGTCCTTGGTCCTGACTTTCCTTATGGGGTCCCCTTTTGAACCTATGCATTCTTGCCCCTTAAGGTATTTGGTTTTAAAAACAGTCTTCCTGATAGCTATAACATCAGCAAGGAGAGTGAGTGAGTTGCAGGCCTTATCAGTAAAGCCCCCTTATACAACTTTTTATGGGGATAAGGTGGTGTTGAGGACCAAGGCTGCTTTCCTCCCGAAGGTTGTTTCACCTTTCCATTTGGCTCAGGCAATTACTTTGTCCACGTTCTATCCTCCGCCTCATCCTTCCAAAGAGGAAGAAAGACTGCACCGTCTGGACCCAAAGAGGGCGTTGAGCTTCTTTATTGATAGAACAAAGGATTTCAGGCTGGAGGATCAGCTGTTTATTGGATACGTGGGCAAGAGGAGAGGAAAGGCAGTCCACAAGAGAACACTATCCAGGTGGGTTGTTCTTTGCATTAAAATCTGTTACTCTTTGGCAAAGAAGGATCCTCCTGAGGGCATTAGAGCTCATTCCACCAGAGCTAAGTCGGCCACTTCGGCCTTGGCCAGAGGTGTTCCTGTGGTCGACATCTGCAAGGCCGCAACTTGGTCGTCCCTTCACACTTTTGCAAAACATTACTGTTTGGATTCTGAGGTTAGAAGGGACGGCCATTTTGCACGGTCAGTGCTGCAGGATTTCTTGGTTTGACCATTTAGGCACCCACCGCCGGGCGTGGTACTGCTTTGGGACTCTATTCATTAGGTGAGGAATCCACAGGTAGTTGTATCCATCAGAAGAACGAGTTACTTACCTTCGGTAACGACTTTTCTGGTGGATACATTAGCTACCTGTGGATTCCTCACGGTCCCACCCGCCTCCCCGTTGCCTTTCTGGTCTTACCAAGTAATCCTTGAGTACGCTCCTCTTGGTCTTTGAGGGTGCAATAGATGTTGTATATATTATATTTATATATATGTATATATCTTTGTGTATATACTTGATGTGTATATATATTTTAAAAAGAGAGAGTTATATATATATATATATATAAAAGATTTACAGTTATTCATGCAATGTTGTGTATTTTTACAATGTAATGGGATGTTGCCTTGCTCTTTCATTGCATTGCCTGGTTGTTCTCATGCACGTAAAAAAAAATGATTGGTACTGACGTCGGCACGTCGTCGAGGACCTCTTATTGCCTGTATGACGTCAGACGGCGTCGCGTGGGCTAGAGTGACGTCCTCGTCGACGTGCAGAGACTAGTAAGAAGATTTCCGTCGAATGCTGGCGCCATGGGAGTATTCATTAGGTGAGGAATCCACAGGTAGCTAATGTATCCACCAGAAAAGTCGTTACCGAAGGTAAGTAACTCGTTCTTTTGAGGTAAGTAACAAACTTAGAGGTTCAATCTCTGGGGCATAGGTAGCCCACCGTTGGGGGTTCAAGATAACCCCAAACACCCAGGAACACAGGGCTGGTTAGATGCAGAGGTCAAACAGGACCAAAACAACGTGGGGTCCTATGGAGACAGTGAGTATTCCGGTTCCGGTCTGCTTGCAGGTAAGTACCCGCATTGGTGGAGGGCAGAGCTGGGGGTTTGGAGGAGTACTGGAGGGGCCACAATTAGGCACAAAAACCACACCATCAGCAGCATTGGGGCGGCTGGGTGCAGTGTGCAAACAGGGTGTCGGGTTCTCAGTAGGTCCCTATGGAGGAACCTGGGGTCACCTAGGTGCTGCAGGCAGGGCACAAGGGGGCCTCTCAGGCAAGCCACCGACTGGGCAAGGGTTAGGGCCGCCTGCTGTTCATTGCTGCACCGGTGATCGGTTTCTCTTGGGCCTCAGGCCTGGGGGCAGCGGGTGCAGTGCTTCTCCAGGCAATGGATATCTTCGTCCTGGGCAGTTGCGGTCAGGGGGGTCCTTGAGATTCCCTCTGCAGGCGTCATCGTGGGGGTGTAGTGGGGTCAGCCCAGGATGGACATGTCGTCGGAGTCACCTAGGGATCCTCTCTGACTAGTTGGTTTCTCTGGACACAGGCCGGGGAAGTCGGGTGCAGAGTAGTTGGGCTCACGCTTCTGGAGTGAGTTGAGAGTCCCTTTAAAGACTTTTTTCTTTGTCTTCTTTTTGGACAGGTCTGCTGTCCACAGGAGTTTCTTGGTCCTCAGTGATCCAGGCAGTCCCCTGGAGGCTTTTCAGGGGTTGCTGGTCCTGCAGAAAGCATTGCTTCTTTTTATTGCAGCTTTTTGAAGCAGGAAGAGGGCCGGGAGGGTTGGGGCCGAGTCAGTCGTTGTCTTATCTTCTCTGCAGGGTTTTCCACTCAGTAGTCCTTCTTTCTTGAGGTCGCCTGGAAATCTGAAGAGCTGGGTTCAGCATCGCCCCTAAATACTAAATTTCCACTAGCTTGAGTGCCCTGGGGCACTGTAACACCAGTCTTGACCCTTTGAGGCTCACCGCCACGTGTTGCAGTTCCTACAGGGGGATGTGAGAAGCACCTCCACCCAGGACAGGCTTTGTTTCTGACCACAGAGTGCACAAAGGCACTCTCGCCCCATGTGGTCAGAAACTCGTTGGGAAGTGGCAATCTGGCAGAGACCGGTCAGCCTTGCACTAGCAGTTGGGCTAACATACAGGGGGCATCTCTAAGATGCCCTCTGTGTGCATTTTTCAATAAATCCCACACTGGCATCCAGTGTGAATTTATTGTGCTGAGAAGTTTGATACCAAACTTCCCAGTATTCAGTGTAGCCATTATGGTGCTGTGGAGTTCGAAATGACAAACTCCCAGACCATATACTCAGTATGGCTACCCTGCACTTACAATGTGTAAGAATTGACTTAGACACTGTAGGGGCATGGTGCTCATGCAGCTATGCCCTCACCTGTGGCATAGTGCACCCTGCCTTAGGGCTGTAAGGCCTGCTACAGGGGTTACTTATCTATGCCACAGGCAGTGGTTTGTGGGCATGGCACTCTGAGGGGAGTGCCATGTCGACTTTGTCTTTTCTCCCCCCTAGCACACACAAGCTGAAAAGCAATTTGCATGTACTGCGTGAGGGGTCCCTGAGGGTGGCATAATACCTGCTGCAGCCCTTAGAGACCTGCCCTGGCCACAGGGCCCTTGGTACCAGGAGTACATTTTACAAGGGACTTAACTGTGAGCCAGGGCTGTGCCAAATGTGGAAACAAAGGTACAGTTTTAGGAAAAGAACACTGGTGCTGGGGCCTAGTTAGCAGGTTCCCAGCACACTTCCATTCAAAGCTGGCATCAACACTAGGCAAAAAGTGGGGGGTGACCATGCCAACAGTGGCATTTTCCTACAGTCCCCATCTCCGAAATCTGCAAAGCTGTGACGTGGAGATAGGAACATACTTTCACAAGACACTACTGTCTTGTTTCAGACACTAGGGCAGATACCCAAGTGGGACAGGCCTTATTACGAAACCTGTTTATATGAAGAGGTCAACTGCTGTCTCATAGTCTGGCTTCGTCCACAAGGGTATGGGATGGGCTTGCTATTCTTTTCAGTCCTTACGACTATTGAAGAGGATCCCCAGAGGAGAAGGAGCAGTTACTTATTTATAGTCCTAGTTCTCTTCCATGGAACTCCTCATCAAAGTAATAAGTAACCCTCCCACCTACCCCAGATGAACCTTGCATATAGCAGTTCATGCTAAGTGGAACTTTTCCTTCTTCACTTCACCGTAAAAAAGCACTGACCTAACTGTCACCTTTCTCTGACCTCTGAGGCATGGTGGGATACTGGAGGTCCTTAAGGCCTTAAACACATGGTGCCATTTATTTGATTTTTAGTTAACATACATTCAATACAATTCCAAAAAGCCATAGAAGCAGTTTTTAGGTTTGCGAAAAGACTCCAACATAAACCTGTCAAAGAAATGATGACTGTATTTTTTCCTCAAAGTGTCTTTCTATTGCGACATTTGGAGCTGGGGTCTGGGGGTATGCAGAATGTTCAGGACTCCAGATTGTAGAAAATAATTTTTTAAGAAGGTTATTAGCAGTCCCCCAATCTACACCAGTAATGTTTTGTCATAAAGAAGTAGGTTTGTGACATATATCTAGCTGTATAAAGCTTCAACCTGTATTATTATGGTTAAAAATCTGGACTAAGCCAGAAGCGTTTTATGCAGAAAGGTGATACAGGATTGTCTCCTTTTATCACGATCTTTGGATATACCCTGGCTTAGATATGTCTATCTCTCCTTCCTATCATTAGGACTAGGAGAATTTTTCCTTAAACCGGATACTTTAACAAGACAGGACATTAAAAAGGTTAGACATATACTGGCAGAAAAATCAGGTCATGGAGCCAGCCTCGGGTGTAATTAGATCATGGACGAGGCATGAGACACAACAACTCCAACCAAAGCTATATTTGACTACTATTAATCACGAGCGACAAAGGTTTTTACTTACGAGGCTACGTTTAAATACCTTACACTACCTGGTAGCATTTCCAGTATGTGAAACCTGGTTCAAGAACCTTCCTCCTTGTCGCTGTGATGGAAAGACATCTCAGAGTACATTGCACTTTATGCTCTTTTGCACTTTATTTGTTGTTCCGAGAAAAAGGTTTTTACGTCCGTTATTTTTATCTAAAAGTATAAGAACTAGTCAGCTTGCTTATTCACATTTACATAATCTGGGAAATATGGACATAATTCAGGCTGTGTTCAATTTTATATATGCTGCTCATGGTATTCGGAAAATGTATTAACAACGCTTTTTTGTAATTTTATGATTGAGAAATTTGTATGTTGTATTTATTGGATGTCTTTTATGGTCTTTTTGTACCGAATAAAGTAATGAATGAATGAATGATGATGATTTACCATGTTAACCTGAATGCAGGCTATTGGCTAAAAATGTCCTTGTTTTTCATTACAGTTTTCTCTTCAGTAAAACATAGTATTACTGTCTATGTCTCTTTTTTCCTTATTTGCAGAAATACCGGAGTTCTTTTTAATATTTATTAATGGAAAACTTAATGAAAATTAGGCATGTTTTTTTTACCCTTTTCATATAGGCTGTATGTGTGTGTGTGTGTGTGTGTGTGTATGTGTATCTGTATCTGTGTGTGTGTGTGTGTGTGTGTGTGTATATATATATATATATATATATATATACACATACATACACACACGTCTGTGTGTTATGTGGGGTCCCTGGTCCCTGCATGCTGGTGGGAATATTCAATGCCTATGATTTATGAGGATTCCCCTGGAAGAGAACTAGGATTACAGGTATGTAACTTATCCTAATAAGAGTTGCCTGGACCTGGTATAAGGTGCCAACATCATAGGTGTTCACCACACACCAGGCCATTCTCCTACACTTGGAAACTACTGAACTGATTTACGCCAAATAACAAAATGGGCTTTTGGCAGATCGAAAGCTACCTGTCTGCCAAATTTGGTGTAATTGTGTCCAGCGACTTCGGCTGCAGGTGTGACTAAAGAGTTTATGGGAAATTAAGATGGGAAACGCAACTTTTTTCTCTCCCCTTTTTTCTTGGCTCCCTGCTTGACAGATCACCCCAAAACATTCCATGGGCAGCAATAATCACTGCACACTTGTTTTTTTTTTTTTTTACATTTTTGTGAAATTTGTCAGACAACGCCAAACATATAGGCAAATAAAAAAAAAGCTTTTTTCTATGCAAATGTGGTCCTAACTATAACTACCTACTGGCGACCACTAGTAGGTTATATATGCCCAAACAAACTTGACGCTATGAAGGATGCCCTGCCTATCGGATCAGGGCTCATAAGCGGGCTACGTGTTCCAAAAACAATACACTCCTGAAGACAGCAGCATAATGAGCCCAACAGTGGTTTGTACCTCAATTCATTTATTTGCAGAGAGTCCATGTGTGGTGTGTTTCAACGCCGTTTGGGTCTTAGTCACATGTAGGATGCAAAGTTGTCAGTTGCTCTCCTTTTAACCGTAACTTGCATAAACACTGAAGATAGACTCTAGATCACTTTAGTCCAAGTGATAATACTTGCACTAAAATTGTACATTATGGATACCAGGGTGCAAGTATTAGTACTTCAATCACAATAAACAAAATACCTTCACTGATTTGTTCCACATTAATCAACAAATCACAGTACCCATAAGGCATTATGTTGTAGATTGCACATGTACGCAATCAATCTTAAGCTTTCCATACTGGCTCTTAATATAGTTTTTGTCGAGTCTTTTGTGCCTTCCATCAGTTCCACAAATATATACTCTGGACTTGCCTCAAATAAATCAGTTGCATGTAGGGGAGATTAATATCATATCCAGTGAAATATGGAAGGTGAATGCTCTGCCATTCCACATTTGATATTAGATAATAACCTTCCACTGTTCTAAACATCCCCTCTGCAGTTTGTCATTTGAAACAATTCTGGTATCTGCAAAGGGCAGATTTCCTGCAGACCCTGGCTGCATCAAAATGCCATTAAATACAGCATTCAATCAATCAATCAATCAGAGTTCTTGTAGAGTGCGGCTAATCACCCGTTGGGGTCTCCAGATACGCAGGGGGGGGGGGGGGGGGAGAGATCTGCAGTTCAGTTGATGAGCTGGATGCCGGTTCAGTCGAAGAGCCAGGTCTTGAGGTCCTCCTGAATTGAGGCAGTGAGGGAGATTGCCTGGGATGAAGCGGAAAAGAGGTCTTAGCAGCGAGGTATGAGAAGGATCGATCTTCTTCCGGCTGTGGTCTTGCAGATCTGTGGGATCGTAGTCAGAGCCGTGTGGGCGGATCGGAGTTGTCTGGTGGGGGTGTAAAAGGCGAGGCGGTGGTTGAGGTATGTGGGTCCAATGTTGTGGAGGGCCTTGTAGGTGTGTGTGAGAAACTTGAAGATAAGTCTCTTGTTGACCGGGAGCTCGTGGAGTTCTCTCAGGTGCCTGGCGATGTGGCAGCGCTGGGGATGTCTAGGACACGTATGACAGTGGTGTTTTGGATTCTTTGCAAGTTTTTTTGGAGCTTCTGAGTGGTGCTGGCTTAGAGTGCATTGCTGTAGCTGAGTTTGCTGCTGACGAGCACGTCTGTGACCGTTCTTCTGGATTCGATGGGAATCCACTTGAAGATCTTTCGGAGCAGCTGGAGCATGTGGAAGCAGGAGGATGAGACGGCATTGATTTGGTGGTTCATTGAGAGCAAGGAGTTGAGGATGATGCTGAGTTTGCATGAGTGGTCAGTTGGTGTGGTGGAGGCTCGGAGTGTTGTGGGCCACCAGCAATTGTCCCAAGTGGAGGGGGGTGGGTCCCCAAATGTGGACTTCTTTTTTGTCAGAGTTGAGCTTGAGGCAGCTGTTCTTCATCAAGGCGGTGACTGCCCTAATTCAGCTGTGGATGTTGCTCTTTGCGGTTGCAGGTTTGTTGGTGAGAGGGAGAATCAGTTTAGTGTCGTTGACATAGGATGCAATGTTGAGTCCATGGTTTCTGACGATGTCTGCAAGCAGGGCCATGTAGATAATGATGAGGGTGGGGCTCAGGGAGGGCTACAGCTGATCTCTGTCGGTTTGGATGGAAACAGATGAAGCTTGACTCTCTGGGTTCGGCAGGTGGATAAGGAGAGGAACCACCAGAGGGCTTTGCCGTTGATGCCAGGATTATGTAGTCTTGTGCAGACGGTGTGGTGGGAGACGGTGTCGAAGGCAGCATACTTGTCCAGGAGGATGAGGGCTGCAGTTTCGCCTTGGTCAAGGAGAGTGTGGATGTCGTCTGTTGCAGCAAGGAGAGCAGTCTCGATGCTGTGGTTGCTTCTGAAGCCTGATTGGGGGAGTCCAAGATGCAGTTGGTTTCAGTGAACTCTGAGTTGGGCGTTGATGGCTTTCTCAATTACTTTAGCCTGGAAGGGGAGCAGAGGGATGGGTCTGTAGTTCTTGAGGTCTGTCTGGTCTGCTGAGGGTTTCTTCAGCAGGGGGTTGATCTCTGTGTGTTTCCATCATTCAGGGAAGGTGGCAGCCTTGATGGAGCAGTTGATGGTGCGGCATATTTCTGGAGCGATGGTGTCATTGGCTCTGTTGAAGATGTGGTAGGGGCAGGGGTCCGAGGGAGCTTCGGAGTAGACGTCTTTATGATTTGTAGGGTGTTGTCGGTGGTGAGGGTGGTCCAGTTGGTCACGGTCAGCTGGGATTTGGAACATTTGGGTACAGTGGTTGTGGGTGGAGTTGGTGGGTCCTGTGTTGCGAAGCTGTTATAGATGTCTAAGATCTTGGGGTGGAAAAGATGGTGAGGTTGTCGCAGAGGGTTTTGGGGGGGTGTTGTCTGTGGTATCAATGCTGGGTTTGGCAAATTCTTTGATCATGGGGAAAAGTTCTCTGCTGTTGTGTGTGTGTTGGCGTTGATTTTTTCCCGTCTGGCAGTTTTCTTACTGGCTCTTAAGAGGTGGTGGTGGTGTGAGGTGATGGTGGTTTTGAAGGCTGTATGATCTGCTGGGGTCTTGCTGGTCCTCCGTCACCTTTTTTGAGTCGTCTGCAAGTGCATCTGGACTCTTGGAGGGTGCGTTAGAACCAGCTGGCGTTCTCAGCAGTCTGTTTGCTGGAGGGTTTCCAGAGGGGAGCCAGAGCTTTGGTGCAATCTGAGATCCATAGGTGGAGTCGGCCTGCAGATGTTTTGGCATCCGTGGAGGTTGCCGGCGGTGGAGTGTTGTAGAGGGCGGTGGCGAGTTCTTCGGAGACCTTGATCCATCTTCTGTGTAGGTAGTGGTGGGGGTGTTGGGTGGGCTTGGGGAAGAAGTGGATGCAGCAGTGGTCAGTGCATTGGAGTTAGGGGGTGTGGCTGACGGAAATGTTGCTGTTGGTGGAGAAGATGGGGCCGAGCGTGTATCCTGCTGAGTGCATTGGGGAGGTGACTAATTGTTTGAGTCCAGTGATGGTGAGATTCTCCAGTAGAGTTGAGGTGTTGGGGTCGCTGAGTTTGTCCAGGTGGAAATTGAGGTCGCTGTGGAGATGTAGTCTCTTCAGCGAGGGTGTGGTGTGCAATGAAGTCATCTGGGGATTCTCTGAAAGGTGGAGAGGGTCCGCCGGGGGTCTGTAGCCGAGGATGCCTCGGAGGGGGGTGTTCGGGTTGGTCTGGATATGGAAGTGAGGTGCTCAATGTCAGGCATGCCTCCCATTTTGCTCAGAGTAGTCCCACCTCAATCCAAGCCTTTGTCTCCACCTCAAAATGAAGCCAGCGGGCGTCCCTTAAACATTATTCCAAAACAAACTTGACTCTATGAAGGATGACATGTCAGATTAAGACTCCGAGGGGGTCGAAACACATCATGCATGGACTCTCTGCAAATTAATGAATTATGCTTACAAACCAGCTGGTAGGCTCGTTACGCCGCTGTCTTCAGGAGTATACTGCTTTTAGGGGGGGAAAAAAAAGAAATATATATATATATATCCTGATAAAACTAAATGTTAAAGTGACATAAAAGTTAGGTGAAATGTTAAATCTAACAAACGTTTTAAACTGTAAAAACCACTGTAATTCACCAGTTATAGTCCTCTCAAGTAACTATAACTTGTTCCATAAGATAACTATAGCATTTGCCTCCTCCATGCACAGCTTTCTCATCAGTAATGTTGCAGGTACATTATCAATTATGTCACAGAAGATGTCATGTGTGATGTAATAGGAGGGGTAACAAGCAGAACATGGCGAGGGTCCAAGTTATTTTTACTTTAGGGCAAGAGTTATAGTTACATGAGATAACTATAAATGGTGAATTTCATTGTTTTTTCAGAGTTCCAAACGCAACCTTATTACTGAGCGTTTCATGGCCGAACGCAGTGTGCAGCGGGTGCAGGGCCTGCGGCTAGGCCCTATGGCCGACCGCAGTAAAGGCAGCCAACCTCTCACGCACTGCGTAGGTTCTTTGGTTGTGCAAAGTGGGGTGTTGGCTGCAGACCAGGCCCTGCTGCCAACACCTGCTGCCACAGCTCAACTGCCAACCCCCGCCACCAAAGCCAAAGGCTGTGCGTGGGAATTGTGTGCCTACGGGGGTGGGTTAATATTAACTCTAGTTAATCCAACCCTCGCTGTGCGTGGTGGGGTTTGGCCACAGGGCCTGGCTGCAGACTGAAAGCCATTTTGGGATTGGGTGCTTATAGGGCTTGGCTGCAAGCGAGGCCCTGTGGCCAATCCCGCCACGCAAGGCCGAAGGCCGTGCACAGTGAGGGTTGGATTAACGTGAGGTAATTTAATTGTTCTTAATTCTATAAAAACACTGGCTGGCCAACTCCCATGTGCAACCAACCCCATGCTGCTCACTGCCTTTGGCGCGTTGGGGAGTTAGCTACCCCTCCTCCCTCCTAAGCCTATTATGACCCTGGGGACACCATCCCCCCAATATATATATATATATATATATATATATATATATATATATATATATATATATATTAAAGGGGAGTGGATGACCACGACCCCCCCCTTCGTAAGCCTTATTAGGCCCAGGGGACCCAATTCCCTAGGGCCTTATTTATTTTAAAGAGGAGTGGGGGCCATTTTGCCCCCTTACCAAGCCTTATTAGGCCCTGGGGACCACATCCCTTATGGCCTTTCTAAAAAATATTTTTTTGTTAAGGAGAGGGTAGGCCACGTGACCGCTCTCCCCGTGTCTTATTAGGCCCTGGGGAACCCATTCCCCAGGGTGGGTTCCCCAGGGCCTCTGCTTAAATGGGAGAAGGGCCATGCGGCCAACTTCTCTCTGAGTCTTATTAGGCCCTGGGGACCCAAGGATCATTTTTTTTTTTTTAAATTAATAGGGATGGATGCCACGTGCCTCTGGGGTGACTACTTAAAATAAAGGTGCGGGGGCCACGTGAGTCCCCCCCGAGCCTTTATCCTCAATATCCAAACCCCCATGATGTGCATTTCTTAAAGGTGGGTGTCCTAGTGCCCACCCAGGGCACCCACAATATACTCGTTGATGGCTGCTGGGGGAGCCCTAAAGCCCCTGTGGCCCCAGCTGTCTCCCCCCATACAGTGGAAGCCAGCATTGCTACTGCCAGCAGGGAAAAGCTACTTAATTTCTTCGCTGCCAAGCCTTTTCCTTTCCTGTGCCAAGCCTTTTTTTTTGCTATTTGGGGCAGTTACCGCTTAGGCCCTCATAACGTTTTCTCCACATAAGCTACCCATGCCAAATTTGTGTCCTTTTTTCCAACATCCTAGGGATTCTAGAGGTACCCAGACTTTGCTGGTTGCTCTGAAGGAGACCAAGAAATTAGCCAAAATACAGCGAAAAGTTAGTTTAAAAAAAAAAATGGGGAAAAAAGGGCTTCAACACAGGGTGCACGGTGCTAAAATCACCATCTTCCCAGCTTTCAGGAACAGGCAGACTCGAATTAGAAAACCCCATTTCTGATGGATACAATTACCTGTGGATTCCTCACCTAATGAATTCTCCCCATGCGTAGCTAATGTATCCACCAGAAAAAGCATTACTGAAGGTAAGTAACTTGCTCTTTTCAACACAATTGTGACATTTTACTGGGACATTCCCCATTTTTACTATTTTTTGGTGCTTTCAGCCTCCTTCCCAGTTAGTGACAGAAATGGGTGTGAAACCAATGCTGGATCCCAGAAAGCGAAACATTTGTGAAAAGTAGACAAAGTTCTGAATTCAGCAAGGGGTCATTTGTGTAGATCGCACAAGTGTTTCCTACACAAAATAACAGCTGAAATAAAAGAATATTGAAATTGAGGTAAAAAAATAGCAATTTTTCTCCACGCTGAAAACAACAGCCATTTTTCTTTGTTTTACTCTGTAACTTTTTCCTGCGATGTCATATTTTTTAAAGCAATATACTGTTACGTCTGCTGGACTCTTCTGGTTGCGGGATATATAGGGTTTGTAGGTTCATCAAGAACCCTAGGTACCCAGAGACAATGATGAACTGCACCTTGCAATGGTTTTCATTCTATACCGGGTATACAACAATTAATTTGCTGAAATATAAAAAGTGAAAAATAGGTATCAAGAAAACCTTTGTATTTCCAGAACGGGCACAAGATAAGGTAAGGTGTTGAGAAGCAGTGGTTATAATTGTAATGTGAATTACAGGGCATTTCCCAAATAGACGTCTTTTTTTACAGTGTCTTACATTTCGAAGGAAAAAATTAAGAGAAAGACAAGGGGCAATAACACTATTGTGTTCCCCCAAGTCTCCTGATACAAATGGTACTTTACTTGCGTGGGTAGGCATAATGCTTGCGACAGAAAACACAACATGGACACAACACATTTTTACATTGAAATCTGACATGTTTTTTGCAAAGTGCCGAGCTGTAGATTTTGGCCTCTAGCTCAGCCGGCACCTAGGGAAACCTACCAAACCTGTGCATTTTTAAAAATAAGACACCTTGGGGAATCCAAGATGGGGTGACTTGTGGGGCTCTGACCAGGTTCTCTTACCGAGAAACCTTTGCAAATCTCAAAATGTGGCCCCAAAAACACTTTTTCCTCTCATTTCGGTGACAGAAAGTTGTGGAATCTGAGAGGAGCCACAATCTCTTCCAAAAACACATCATCTATAAATAACTCAAATAAATTGACTGCAAAAAGTCCTCTGTATTGACGCTACACCCCAGGAGACCAGTAAAGGTAGGCAACTCTGGCTGCTCCATGTTTGGGGCAACCTAGAGTTCAGGTCTTCCAACTGAAAACCTTTCAGCCCCAGGTAGCTGCACTAATGGCACATCAGTGTCCTCCTCTAAAACAGGGATTCCTCGCCGACAGAAACTTCACTGCTAGGATCTCACTTCCTCCTCTGCCTCAGATGCAGAGTCAGTTCCATAATCATGATCAGACAATGATTCAAAAAGCATACCAACACCCTAAGTGGCCATCCTGCGGCTAGCCATGATCCTTCCTACGAAAAGTAACTGGACAAATGCACCACCAACAATCAGCACTGTGTAAGATAAGTAATAAATAAAGTGTGGCTTTATAAAAAGAGTTATGTACTGAAAGACGCTACTGCTCATCATCATCATCATCACTTTATTTCGGTAAGAACATACCATAAAAGTACAGTACATAACAAGCCAGGGAAAAGATTATAAAGAAAATAAAAATAAGATAAATAACAAGCTCTGAAAAGAGAAATATTAAAAACAAAATTAGACAGTGACATAAAATGTTTTTCTTTTTCCATAAATATAATGCTAAAATACATCCAACCCCAAATAAAACATAAATCTAATGGTCTTACACTTAAATACAGCAACTGTACACTATAATGCCTGCTTCTAAAATCTACTACCAAGTCTCATTCTTTAAAATCCCTATTCTAAAACGCCAAATTGATTTACAAAAAATGTGCCACAGGGCAGACTATTTGTACAGATGGATCTGATTTAAGTACTCTCACAGCAGATAAACAGTTCTTAAAACCCATTTGTTTGCATAAGGGAAGGATCTAAAAAGCCCTATGTTTGCAATATGCACGACATTGAAAAAGAACATGGAGATCAATCTCTTCATTCTTATAGCCCATCGGACATAACTTAGACTTGTTGGTAGAATTGGGCCATTTATAAGTTAAAGAACACAGAGGAAGAGACCCTATTCTAAATCTAATGAAGAGGGCACGCGCAGATGGAGATAGTACTGCATCCATAAAGGGCTCAAACTCATAATGGCACTTAAATTGCAAAAAACTATCAGTCATGGAAGAGGGCACAACTTCAGCTAATTGTGCAGTTTGAACTTTGAGCCAAAAAGCGTTGTTCAAGGTCTGAGCGTCATTTTTGGGAATAGAAGAGGGATCCCTCCATTTGGTTCCCAAACCAAGATGAGATAAGGACTGTTCAACGTAGGCACACCACTTAATTTTGGTGTTGAGATTAGTGCCCACCAGTTTGGACAGCCCACATCTAAATGGAATAAGAGCATATGATGACCATAACCGGATCCAGAACAGTAATGGCCTTAAAGCAGCAATCTGGTTAATTGGAAGATTTGAGTCAATTCGGATAGACAAAGAAGGGGTACTTGTAGAAACTCTTAACAGCATCTTTAGAAACTGGTTTTCCGCCCTAGCCAGGTCCTCCAAATTGCAGTGGCCCCATAATTCAGCACCATACAAAGCCCCCACCCTCCCCCGCAACTTGTGATTTATATATTTCAAGAGCAGGAGTCAAGGCAAAGCTGGGGGATCTGGTTGCAATCTCACAATGCCACCCGCCATTTGCTTCAGGCACATTATTGATTTCTGGAGGTGGGCATGGCAATAATGGGAGTCTTCTAATTTTACGCCTAGGTAATCGAAAGTGGCCACTCTTTCCAGTAAAGCGCCCTCTAAACAAACAGGTCTTTTCATTTTGTACTTTTTATCTCCAAACACCATGTATTTTGTTTTTAATGAGTTGATTTCCAGACCATGATCTTTGCAGAACTCCACGAATCTCGCAAACAAGCTTGAAAGGCCCATGGCTGTTCAGGAAAGTAACAGAGTATCATCAGCAAATAAAAGACATGGAATCTTCTGCCATCCCATGATAGGGGCATCACTAGAACAATCCAAGAGGTAGGGAATACATTTGTTGATAAATAAGAGAACCAAGGTGGGTGCAAGTACGCAACCCTGTCTCACACCGCAAACTGTGGGAAATGCTGAAGTCAGTTCACCTGTCAGTCCCCATCGTACTCTGGCACAATCGCCTGAATAAAGATCTTTAATTATATTAAGCATGGAGCCGGGGACTCCAGCTTTGCTCATAACTTCCCACAGTTTAGGACGCAGGACAAGGTAAAAAGCGGATTTCAAGTCAACAAATGCCACAAAAAGGTGGCCTGAGTCCACATCTACGGTCTTCCACTTTATAGTAGTAAAGCGGAATACCTGGTTGATAGTACTGACGTGTCTCTGAACCCTGCCTGAATGTGACTTAATGCTTGATTTTTCACTATCCATTGCTTCAGCCTACTTAACAGCTGATAGCAGAATATTTTTTGCAAATTGTCTAGTAGGCTGATGGATCTGTAGTTCCCTGGAAGGTTTTTCTCACCTTTCTTGTGTATGGGCACAATTATTGCCTCCTTCCAAGAGTCAGGATAAAACCTATTGGACAAGGCAATATTGGATATCCTATTTTTTTATACCGAGTCCATTTAGGCAAATCTGATTTATATAAATCTGTGGGAATTCCTTCCGGACCAGAAGCTTTTCCTGATTTTTGGGCAAGAATTGGCAACTCAGTTTCTTTTAAAGTTAAGGGAGGCAAGGGGATCGCCGATGAATGGAGTGACAATATCTCTCCAGAGCTGGTGGCAAAGGAATCACGTGTGGAGCCATACAGCTCCCTAAAGTAAGATAACCAGATGTCATGGTCAATATGGCATTCTGGATTGGATGAGAGATTTGGGTCTCTACGCGCAACCAGAAGCCAAAAAAGTTTGGCATCGTGGGCCTTGGCAGCCTCAGCCAATTCGCCCCATAATCTCTCCTCGTGCTGGAGTTTGCACATCTTGCATGTGGAGACATAAATTCTTCTTGCCCTCGCAATAGCTTCCCGATCCTTGGATCTTAATGCTTTAGTAAAAAAACTCTTATCCTCTCGCCACCTCTTGTCAAACCACTTACTGCTAGATGGAGAGGAGGGGTTACTTCGATTCATCACAGTTTTAGTAAACAGCTCCTTGAGGGCGGCAAAGAGGCCCACATGAGAGGACATAACTTCCAATGAAGTTAATAAAAAATGATCGTCAAAAAGCTGATGTCTGGAAACTAAGGCACAAAGTTTAGCCCATAACTTATTAGACTTCTGAAATGAATCCCATCTCACAGCACGCCTGTTGCTAGATAGCTTCAAGGTGCCATGAGCTTTGGAAACAGGAAAAGACACAGCCACTGATAAAAGGGTTCTATCATATACAATTTGGAGAGGCGCATGATCACTGATGTGCCGTGGGCCTACCTTCACATCTATTATAGAGTGCCATACCCTTAGATCAAAGATAACATAATGCAGGGTGCTACTATATGATCCCCTAAAAAAAGTTGATCTAGCGGGGGTATCAGGTGGAAAATGGCCATTGCCAAGGCGAAGACCATGAATTGTTAAAAGATCTGTTATCTGTAGCACCCTCCTACAAACAGTAGATGACGCTGGCTGAGTTAAGAGGGGGAATGTTCCACACTTCATCTTCAATCTGCGTGGCCTCAATAATGGCAGAATTGAGTTTAATTGGCGCATTAAAATCGCCCGCAGTAATAATACAATATTATGGCGAAAGTCTAAAATTTAGTGTATTCAGGAGATCTATAGTGGCAGACCTATAATTAGGAGGGCCTGGTCCGTTGTAAATGTTAATACATAAAACTGGAGTGCCTGAGTTTGGCAGTATTGCTATTGCCAAAGTATCAGGGGAATCTACAAAGATCTCCTTTAGTTCACCCACCTCTTGACCCAAGTACATAATCCCCCTATTGCCCTACCTATAGAAGACTGCATAGCGTTTTTAGTATAAGAATAGAACCCCTGCCTATACACACTTTCCGTAGCCCACGTTTCCTGAAACATACAGATACAAAAAGTTTCAACATAAGTCCCCCATTCAGAAGCAACTAATTTACTTTAAATGGCAGCCACATTCCAGGACAAAAACTTCCCTGATGAATGTGCAGTACCGCATATATGTTCGCTAGTTTAAGCAACTGGGAGATGGGTGTTGATGTGCTTGTCGTGCGGTACAAAATTAGGATTCGCGGTAGAAGCAGTTTTAAGGATCCCGTAGAGTATGAGCTCCTAAACTTGAAAAGTTTCTTAAATATGATGAAGTCTGTAAATCAGATCTAATACTAGAGATACAAAAGCTAGAAAAACATAGTCAGTCAAAATCTGAAGTAGCCCCCTGGAGCTCAGGATCACATGCAATAATACGTTTGGGAGCGGGACCCATGTCAGTCTCAACAGCTAGGCTGGATGTCGAGAGCATAATGGCCCGTGGCATTATTTGATACAGACACAGTCATGTTTGATGGAGCAGGCAATCTCATGTTTCCCAAAGCAGAATTGTTGTCGCTGAAGAATATATCCAATTACTTCCTCGTGTAATTACGTGCTTCCATCTGCAATAGGCCCATGGCCAGATGGGGACTTGTAAGATTAAGTTTTATGATATCCCGCCCACCGGATCGGCCTCCTAACCGTTTGGCCGGTACGATGTCGGCATGGATAATAGAGCCACAGCCTCTGAAATGACGGATCCAGTGCGAAACCTTGTTAATTAAAGAAAGTTTGTCTTCCCGCGATTGTACTGCAAGCAGAGGGCCATTGCACATATAAATGCAATTTTCATTAGGCATATAAGAGGACTGGCCAAATGCTGATATAGTGTCCCGGTTCAAATCAAAGTAAAAAGGAGAGGGTATGGGTTTTGCCGGAGGTGACCCAGCAGCTCTACTATGATAAGTCCTTTGTATGGGACCGTGAACAACCTCAGAATTTGACGGCAAATCTGCTGACCAGGACATATGAGCCGAGGTATGGTTGCCTGGCAAAGGCAATGGCTTCAGTACACGAGGAAGATGTGGATCAGACTTCTTAAGAACGTCAAACAATAAATGCTTCAACTCTCCTACTTCACTCTTTAAACTAGAGACCACTGCTAAAAGTTCTTCCCCTAGGAGAATTGCAATTGGAAAGCAACGAAACCAGGGGGATCTGTTGAAAACTATCCAAGTCTTGTGGTTCCAGTATGGAAAAACGGTTTGAACAAGAGATCCCCTGGAGGATTGCATCAGTGTCTAAGGCTTCCGAGTTGGAATTAGGTACAGAGTGTAAGGGGGTATTAGCATTTTAAGAGGGGCTTTTAGGAACAAGTGCTTGAGGCGGGACACTCTTAGACTTGGCGTCAGTGGAAGAATGGATTCCAGTTGTTAGAAACGGTATTAGAGTGCCCGATTTCAGCCTCTTTTATTAAGAATCAGCTCCACTTCTTCTATTAGATTATCGATCTCTCTAGACACGCAATTAGTGAGGGGTTGCGTGACTCTATTAGATTTTTTATTTGGCGGAGCCCAGTTCAGGGCTAGCTCTCGCCTTGCGTTTCCCCATTCCATACAAGGATCTCTGTGCCAATATAAAAACAATTTGAGAAAAAGAAGTAAACACAGATGTGTCAAAGAACCTCAAACCGTACCTTGGGGCCCAGAGGGGGAACCCAGCCCGGCCTCGGACGGTCTCTGACAGGCACGGAATGGCCCGCCCTTGGCCCAGGCTTTGCCTGGGCGCCGCACGCTTAATAGCGCCCGCGTTTAGAAAGTGCAGCAGGAATCCTGGGGGATGGAGTCCCCCACCTCCCCCGGCAGGAAGGAAGACTCACCATGTTGCGCGGCACACTTAATAGCGTCCACGTTTAGAAAATGCAGCAGGGATCCTGGGGGATGGAGTCCCTCTCCCCACCCGGCAGTAAGGAAGTACCTTCAGCTCCTTTAATTCACTGTGACTCTCTTACTTTAGATGTCAGGACCAAGTTCTCACTGTCTCCTGGAAACCTTCCTCCTTTTGTAGGTTGTTTTACTCCTGTACTGGCTCGGCCACTGTTTCCCCGGTAGGAAACTTGTGCTGCCGCCTCCCTCGCAACACCTCTCGGGCGGCTCGCAGCAACAGCACAACCTGCGTCAATCCTCGCGCTCCTTGCCTCCCCTCCAACGCGGCTGCCGTGCCTTCATGAACCGGCGACACTCCAATGGCGCCCCCAGTCCCATTGACAGTCGGCTGGTCTCTGCCTCCACAACCCTTCGTAAGTTTTACATTTATACCCTCCCGCTATGCTCCCTGCAGGAAGCCCTCCGCGACCGGCTCCTTAGATGGCCGCCATGTTTCTTCTCAGTTACAGGAGTCTGTCAGAAGCTTTGGCACAGGGGGGGCGCGTGATGTTGGATGGCTTCTAAGCCCTCCTGGCCCCAAATGTGGCAGTGCCACACACAGTCTTTGGAGGCGGAGAGGCGCAGATACAGAGGAGGAGAACGGAGCAAGAGGCGGCAGGGGAGAGCAGGCGGTGGGGAGGGAGCAGAAGGCAGGGGGTTCTGGAGCAGAGGGAAGTTCAGCAGCAGACTTTCCCTCATATACGGGGCTACTGCTCACTTGCTGGAAAAATCTACTCAAAACCAGCAACTACTCTGCACAGACACAGCAATCACCAATGAAATCCCACTAAAAAGAAAGAAAGAAAAACAAATTAGAAATAAGACAACACAAATATCATTGTGCACAAATATAAGGACAATTTCACACACAGTCCTGCATTTAATACACCACCTACAAACATATCATTGATGCATTGCAACAATACTCCTTTGGAGTAAATTGTTTTTACTTATCTAAAACATGCAACTATGCAAACCGCAAGTCAGCCACCACCAAAACCGCAAGGAGCCACAGCAAAGAAAGCAAAAGCTTTGAACGAGAACAAAAAGGAGAAAAAAAAACTTATCACAAATGGAAAATACTTCACCAGTTGACAAACACCCCACCATCAAGCATTTGAAAATTGGTGCCTAAGTGGATTCTGCCCCCCCCAATAGGGGTCGATAGGCCTACCAAAAAAAATCCCTGGCGTTCCTGTGGTTTCTGCCCCCCTTGGGGGTAGATCAGCCTAAAAATAATAGGCCGCTCTGCCCCAAGGGGGGCAAAAAAGGGCTTAAATAATATGCCCCCCTAAGGGGAGTAACCCTTGCCCAAGGGGCCGCCCCCTCATCCAATAAACACACACACATGCATATTATCCCTGGTGCCTAAGTGGCTTCTGACCCCTTGGGGGCAGATGGGCCTAAAAAAAATAGGCCGATCTGCCCCCAAGGGGGGCAGAATTGGCCAACAGTTCTATGCCCCCCTTGGGCTGACCCTTGCCCAAGGCGGTGCTCCCCCACAGAACTAAACAAATAAAAAACATCCCTGGCGTTCCAGAGGTTTCTGCCCCATCAGCCTAAAAATAATAGGCTGATCTGCCCCCAAGGGGATCAGAAATGGCCATAAAATATATGCCTCCCCAAAGGGGAGCGACCCTTGCCTAAGGGGCTGCTCCCCGACACACAGCACAGGAAAAGAAAATCCCTGGTGTCTAGTGGGCATTCCTGCTGCCCGATCACAATGCGATCCAGCAGCAGGAATGCTCAAAGAGACATTTCCCTGATACCTCTTTGTGTGAAACCCCCACCAGCTTCTCTGTGATCGCGCTGGAAGCAAATGGCTTCCAGCGCGACTGGCACCCTCTAATGATGTCAGCACGCAATCGTGCGCTGATGTCATTAGGGGGGGTGGGAGGGAGTCGGGGGTGGAAAGGGAAGGGCTTGCCCCAAGCGCTCCCTCCGACATCATGTGCCAGGACGTAATGGTTACGTCCTCGGCACAGGAGCACTGTGCCGGCGGACGTAACCATTATGTCCCCAGCACAGAAGTGGTTAACCTGCTCCCTTCCAGGGGGAGCAATATTTTGACATGTTTCCCTGCCCATCTCACTGCAAGCAGGGAAACAGATTAAAGGCTGCTCTCAGGTGGCAGGAGCATTTTCAAAGTTCCCACCGACTTTGTATTTGTTCCCTTGTAGTGGAAGTTTTGAAAATGCTCCCACAAAGCTGGTGCAAACACAGGTTTTCTTGCCCATGCCAATGCGGGCAGGGAAACATCTATGTCCTGGGTGTGGGCTCCTCGGGACATAGCTTGTGAGCTGGCCCCAGGGGGATGGGGTCCCTGGGGCTGATTTACAGCCTGGGAAAGATGGGCGTCACATGCTCCCTCTCCCTATTAAAGACATCGGACCCCTGGGGAGAAAGCGGCTTGGGGAGTGAGGCCTTGCCCCCCCTTACCTCAGAACATACTTTGGGTTCCTGGGAATGGGTGCCTTGTGCTTAAAATGCCCTTGGGTTGGGGGGGAGACGCTGGGTCGAAATCAACCTGGGCAGGAGGCCACGCATGCTTTGGCCCAACCTGGGTGGTTTTTAATAAATCAGCCTTTTCTTTCTTTTTTTTTTTTTGCTGCAAATTTGTAAGCAACATTTTGGAGAAAAAAAATATTATTGGCCCCATGCTATTTCCTCTGGGATACAACCAACAGGCCTAGGGGGCCACGGTATTTCTACCCTGCTCCTTTATGCTTTTTTTTTAAATGTTGTTTTTAAGGAATCTCGACTGAGACTTCCTCTATTATTACTTTTTGGAACCTGTGGCCCTCCCCATGCCATGCACGGCCAATGGCCGTGTGTGGTGGTGGGTTGGCTTTACTAACAGTAATAAAATATTACTTTACGTAAAAAAATAAAAAAATAAAAAAATAACCCTAGGGTTGACTGCCTGTGGATGGTTGGTCGAATGGCCGAAGGCTGTGCACAGCGTGGGGTTGCTTGCCTGCCAGATGTTGGGCGCAGGGCTTGGCCACAGGCTGTACATGGTGGGGGACAGTTGGCTTTACCCAGGGTAATAAAGTAGTACTTTGCTTTAATTAAAAACGAACAAAAAAAAACATAAATTCCATGAAAAACCAAAGATTAAAGGGACATTATAGTTAGTGAAAATTTCAGTGCATACATAACATTCTAAACTGAAAAAGCACTGACATTTGCCACTTATAGTTCTCTCTAGTAGTTATAATTTGTGCTCTCACTTAAGTATAACCCGTGCCCTAAATTTCCCCATGTTACATCTCTCATGACCGGTTCTATGACATTATGCAATTAATTTATTGCCCCTGACTTTGTGCCAGGACTGAAATCCTTTATGGCTTGGACAAAGCTAGCTATGTTGTCTAAAGCGCAGGCTGCATCTCAGTCTCAGAGTTAGACTGGGATCATTCTTCATTTGCAGGGATGAGGACAAGGTAGTTTGCAGGATTGGGCAGACTCTGGGAAGACAGTTGATGTTGAGGTCATCACTTCTGCTCCAACAGGAGAGGGTGAAGAGGCTCCTAAAGCGGACCAGGTGCTGGAGTCTGGGTTGGTCCAGATGTGCAGGATTTAGGGCTAGTTAGTTGTGGGGGGGGGGCACAGTAAGATTTCTACCTCTTCTTTGCTTATGGGACTTCAGAAGGAATCCCAGTACCAATTGAGCTAAGGAGTGGTCGGAAAACACTGTGTTGTCTGGGAAGATGGCCTGCTTTAGAGTGAGCCAGTAAATCCAGAGCTAGGAGCTAGCAGGAGAATAGTGGTTCTATTAGTGCACAGGAATGTCCTGTTGTCATTGGCCCAAGTAGTGCCCTTGGCAGGACAGTTGCGCATTAGAAAATCTCTTGCTAGGTTGGACCCTCTGCACATCCCTGTCCAGTAGAAATAAGGCACACAGAGTTTCTGTAGAACCTGGCCTATTTGCCAGTTGAGTGGTAACCAATTCAATCTCCTCCTACATGCAAGAGATGTGGGAGCAATCTGGTGTGACATATTGCTTCTCCACGGAATACTACTAAAAAAACAATGGTTTAGTGGAATGGTTTAACAAAGCACTGACAAGCATGATAGGAATTCTACCAGAGATCCTCAGGAGGAAGTGGGATCATTGCCTGTCATGTCTAATGCTTGCCTATCAAGCCATTCTGCAGAGAGGGGGTAGGGTGCAGTCCCTTTGAGCTTCTCTATGGACACCCGGTGAGGGGTCCACTCACCTTAGTTGGAGAGGAACGAAAAGAAATCTCAGAGTTTCTACAGAAGAATGTGGTGGAGTGTGTGATTGGTTTCAGGAAGTTGATGGCACAGTGTATAAGTCGGGCAAAGGGAAACCTCCAGGCTATCCAAGCTCTGATGAAAGAGTGTTATGGCCAAATAGTTACGCTGATTGGCTATAGGGAAGGTTAGGAGGTGTTGGTGCTGAAGCCTATGGAGAATTAATGGGGTGGACCATGCAAGATGGTTCAGAAGGTTTCTAATGTTGAATACTTAGAGGACACAGGTGCCAAAAGGGAACCTAAGAGGGTGTTGCATGCAAACAGGCTGAATCATTGCTTCTGGAGAGATAACGCAGTGAATATTGTGCAGAGGAAGTCCAGAGACAGTAAGCTTCTTCCTGACTTGGTGCATTCTGACAGGAATTATGCCTTGACTTTGGAAAGGGTTCAGGTGACCCCTGAGCCTTGTTTCTGGAGGGATTACTCAGTGAATATTGTGGCAGAAGAAGTCCAGAGACAGTGAGCTTCTTTCTGACTTGGTGCATTGTGACAGGAACAGTGTCACCTTGGAAAGGGTTTCCCAGACCCCTGAGTTAAAGCCTCAGCACTAGAGAGAGTATAGAGAGATGCTGGAATGGTGTGCCAACCTCTTCTCATTGGCTCCAGGGGTTACACCTGTCTTTGTGCATGACATAGACACAGGGAACAGTCTGCCGATCAACAGAAGGATGAACAGAATGTCTTACCCCGTTGAGAGATGCATTAATGCATAAATGGCCTACATGCTGGGCCTGAGGTTTATTGAGAGATCTCATTGTCTGTGGCCTAATCCTGTGGAGCTAATACCAAAGCAGGGGTCTACTGTCTTGCGGATCTGTGTGCACTACAGAGCCCTCAATTAGGTAACCAAAACCGAAGCCCATCCAATTCCTAGAGTGAATGAACTTGTGGATTGGTTAGGTGCTGCAGAGAATTTGAGCCCTTTAGATCTGACCGATGGTTACTTGCAGATTGCCTCAGTACCAGATGCCAAGGAGAAGACAGTATTTTCCATTCCAGAGAGGCTATATCAGTTTAAGGTGATGCTGTTTGAGTTGAAGAATGCTCCTGCCACACTATAGCACCTGTTACTAATTTCTCTCAGGGCTAGAAGAAGGTCTGTGTGATCTACCTGAATGACATTGCGGTGTTTAGCAAATATGATAGACTTCTAACCTCAGATTCCTTCCCTTAAAAGATTCCGCAGGCAACAGACTGAATCAGGAAAATCTTGAGCAGTAGCTCTGCACTCCGGTAGATGACATCTATTCGCTCCGCGTCAGTGGCATCAGAAGTGACGTGCTCAATGTCTATATAGGCACAATCTCAGCACGCTGGAGTTAGTTTCTTTCTGCACCACCAGCGCAGATCTGGAGAGAGCTAAGACAGTCCATCGTTTAGACTATTTTCTCTATGTTTTGTTGAACTCATTTGAGTTTTTGCTCCCAATGTGCAGATATGGATCGCCTCCAAAATCTTGTGGAATTTAAACCCTCTGGTTCCTGTCACAGGCAGATGTCTGTGATAGACCCTCACAGGCCACTTCTCCAAGACCTGCTCTGACTGTTGCGTTATGAATTCTAAGGTTGTTCGAGAGTGCTCCCTGAAGCTCTTGGTCACTGACTTCAGTTGACTGTGCAAAGCTCCAGGTCCAATCCTGCTCGTTTTGCTGTTCGCGGAGCTCATCATTGTTCTTGAATTTGTGGTCTGATAAGCCACATTAAAAAAAAAAAAAGCCAGAGTGACCCCCTGCCAATTTAAAGGTTCCTTGATCCTTTTGTGGCTGTGGATGCAGTTGCCACGAGCCCCATGGGCTCCAAGGCCGGAGGTCTGCCCAGTCAGCAACCCCCTCTGCAGGTGGGGCCTGCAAACCCTTTTAATATGCCCTCTCACCATCACAGGCAACTGGTTGGTGGCAAGATCAGCCACCACCTGCCCAGATGGCAGTTCATCACCTCAGACAAATTGTTGCTTCGGATTGTTCAGGGCAGTTGCATCTTTCCATTCCGAGAAGCCATGCCGCGTATGCCACCATCCTCAGACAGGGTGACTGTGGACCATCTCTCCCTGTTGCATCTACAACAGCAAGCTCTTTTGGAGCCATCAAGAAAGTGCTGCAATCATAAGTAGGTTGTGGTTGCTATTCCCGCTACTTTCTGGTGTCATGAAAGGACGTGGACCTCCGACTTATACTAAACTGGCGCACTCTCAATTTATTCCTGAAGGAGAAATTCAAAATACTCAAGTTAGCTCAGGACTTGGCTTCCCTGGACCCCCAGAACTAGATGGAAGCGTTGGACTTCAGGATGCTTATGTTCACATACCCGTCTGGCTGGCCCGCAGACAATACCTGCAGTTCACGGTGGGCCATAAGCACTTTCAGTTTGCTCTGCTCCCTGTTGGCCTTAGCAGCTCTCCTTGGGTTTACACAGCGGTGATGGTGGTGGTTACAGCCCATCTGCAAACCTTAGGGGTCCCGGTCTTCTCTTACCTTGACGACTGGCTGTTGAAGACCGGCTCGCGCAGGCTGTTGTCTCACTCCTCCAGAGTACAGTAGACCTCCTACTTTCACTGGGGTTCACTATCAACGTGCTGAAGTCACAACTGACTCCCTCTCAGATGCTCCCTTTCATCAGAGCGTTTCTGGATACAGTGTAGTTTCAGGCCCATCCTTTGGGGTTGAGAGTCCAGAATAATCAGTCTATTATTTAAAATTTTCAGACTCTATCCTGGAATTTAGAGGGACTGACCTGGAGGCTGCGAGACATCATGGCCTCCTGCATCCTGCTTGTTACAGATGCCCACTGGCATATGGCGGCTCTGCAGTGGGACCTGAAGTCCTAATGGGTGCAACATAAGGTGAATCTTTCTGACCTGGCGTAGATATCTGAGGGAACTGCAAAACATCTGCAGTGGTGGCTGACAAACCGCCGTTGGGTTGGTAAGGAAGAAGGGCCTGCTTCCGACTCAGACTCAAAGTGGTGACATATGCTCCACTTTTGTGTTGGGGCGGCCATCTGGGAGAGGTGGAACTCTGAGGTCTATTGGGCTCCGACGGAGTCTCAGCTTCATATCAACCTGTTAAAGGTGAGTGATTCGTCTGACATTGAAAGCCTTTCTCCCTTCCATCAAAGGAAGTCCGGTTCAGGTGTTCACAGACAACACCACCGCCATGTGGTACTGCAACAAACAGGGCGAGGTAGGATTGTGGACCATTGTAAGAGGCTCTGTGTCACTGGACATGGCTGACAGGTTAGGACATTTTCATGGTGCACAGCAGCTGGTGGGCTGTCTGAACGCCAAAGTGGACGAATGGCTTCTCCATCTGGCGGTGGTGCAGTGTCTCTTACACAAATGGGGAGAACCTTGGTTAGGATCTTTTCACCACCACTGAAAGCGCTTAATGTCAGCACTTCTGCACTCTGGAATTTCCAAGGTGGCTCTTGCTTGGAGACGCATTTTGCCTCAAGTAAACTTCTGGCCGGTGCACCTTTCTTCCTGTACCACTTCTGCCCAGACTTTTCAAGAAGGTCAGGAACGAATGGACCTATGTTACTTTTGTGGCTATGGATTGGGAACGAAGCGTATGCTATCTTGAACTCCCGAACATGAATATCTGTCCGCAGATCAGACATTGCCTTTCGAAGGATCTCCTGTTGCAGCAACAGGGCAGGGTTCAGCACTTGCACCTGTGCATGCTTCACTTTCATGCACCGAGATTAAGCAGCAGCAGCTGACAGTATTTGACCTCCCTTCAGAAGTCTGAGTTAATTCTGGCAACCAGGTGTCCCTCATCGAAGACTATACGCCTTCCATTGGTTCAAGTGTGTAGCTTGCTGCTCTAGCAAACGTTGAACCACTTTTTCCGATGTGTTTTTAATTTTTTTTTTAATGATTTAACCTGAAAAGGCTTTGCTGTGGTCACAGTTATTGAGTACCATTAGGCCACATTGGCTTTCTTACATTTGCCAGATCAGCCCTCCCTGTTGAAGTTACCACTTGTGTCCTGTTTCCTAAAGGGACTTATGATTCCCCATAACCTTTCATTAGAACCCAATTGCTACTTTGGTTCTAGCATTTCCGTTGTGCTCTCCTTTCAGTCCCATGCATAGTAGACCTCTGCATCTCTTGATTATTAAAACATTTTTCGTACTGGCCATTCCATTGGCCAGAAGGATTAGTGAACTTCAGGGACTCTCTGTGCACCATCCTTTCATCAACTTCTTCCTAGACAAACTGGTTCTCTGCACCTGTGCCTCTGCCCTACCAATGGTCGTGACACCAGAGCACCTATTTTCAATGCTCTGCTTTACCCTTCTAAAGAGGATGGGTGGCTCCATTGACTGGACCCAAAAATAGTGTTGTCATTCTACAGTGATTGCGCCAGTGAACACTGCGTGGCCAGGTTCGCCGGAACAAAGAAAGGAAAGGCCATGCAGAAACAGACCACCACCAGATGGATTGCTCTCTGCATTACGATCTGCTATGCAATGGCCATGAAGTAATCCCCTTAGGGCTTGTAGGCTCATTCCACCAGAGCTAAGGGTTTGGGTCCTGCGTTAGCTTGCAGAATCCCTGTCCTGGACATCTGTCAAGAGGCTACATGTGCATCACTGCACGTTTCCCTGCACAAACATTACTGCCTTGACAGTAAGGCCCATCACGACAGACACTTCGCCCGTTCGGCCCTCCAGGACATCTTGGTCTAATCTGTTTGCAGATTCCCTTCTGGAGAGGAAGGATAGTTATTGCTTGGATATCTATTCTAAGGTAAGTAATCTGCAGCTACACTTCTCTGTCAGATGAACAAGTTACTTACCTTTGGTTATGCCTTATCTGGTAGAGGCTCTTTCTTATCTGCAGATTTCGTTCCGACCCTCCATGCTTCTGCAAACATTATTTCTATTTTGAAGGCCCCTCTACGTGCACACAGATTAATCTTAACTTGCCTGTGCCCTTCTGGCGCTGAAATGTCACAAAAGAAACTGATATCGGCATGCTTGGTTTCCACGATGCGGAATGTGGAACCCATTGATGCCACTTGCCGAAATGTAGAGGCACTGCTCAAGATTTTTGGGATCCAGTCTGACACCTGGGTAGAATTCTAGGGAAAGGAGTCTGTGGCTAGGTAGAGTGTCTACAAGATAAGACGTTACCAAAGGTAGGTAACGTGCTTCGTGGCAGGACCACCTGGGGCACCTGGCTAATATACAGGAGGCGAAACTGACCATCATGGTGACCAAGTGTCAGATGGGACAGTCTTTTATAGTCTGCCTTGGGCATAAGGCTGGGAATTGGAAGATTTCCCAGTTGGGTACAAGATTCAGTCTGTGATGGACAAATCCTAAAAATGTTATTAGAACTGCAGGTCTAGTGACATGAATAATCTACTTGACCTAACTGTAATTCGCCTGTAAACAGTCAGTTTTTTGGGTGTAATTGACCCGTAAACCAGTCTCAAACTGTGTGATCCTAGGCAAATAGTTTATTTTACGGAGCCACCTTTTTCCTCATTATTATCACATATGAGAGCACCTTCAAATATGCCAGTTCAGCATTTCTGCTTTACAAAAAACTATTTTGTTTTATTTAATAGACTACGTTTTTACTTCATGTATTAGAATGTAGCCCACATGTAAGGGTACACATGACCCCTGGCTTGCCTCCTACATCACTAATACCATTGTCATCTTGGCGGGGGAAGGAATGTTTCTCAGTTCGTGCTTAAAAACTTACTTGTAATATGTATATTACTAAACATTATGTAAAAGCAGCCAGCACATTTTGCATTAAAATGGTCGCAGATTTTCCCTCTTACATGCAGGTTTACTGATAAAACTGTATAGCGTATAGACAGTCTGTGGAAATTGTGTTCCAGGAAAAGCATGTATCATTTGCATATCACCAAAGACATTGTTCTGATTTGTTTTCATCCTATTAAAATGTGTTTGTTTTCATCACACAATTACAAAATGCTTTCATAACTACAGAAATATATTTTTAAATGTTTGTGCAGTTTATTTACAAGCGATTCAGATGTGTTAGCAAAAGACTGACATCCTGCAGCCTTTGACTTTACAAACTCCTCTCACTTTGTAGTCAGAAAAAAAGCAAACATTAGCCTCCAAGATAAACTAGGCAGCAAACTGTAAGAAGACATAAGCTGAAATTGACCCATGACTCTGAATGCATAGGGAATGTGGCAAGATAAAAGCAAGATTTAAAGGCATCTCTATTGCTCAGTCACTTTGTGAGTGAACAAAAAAAACTATTATTTGTCAGCTGAGCAGACTGGGCCAGCGGGCCCTAAAAATATCTCACTCTAATACAATCTGACTTCCTATAGGGAGTGGGTAAGTAGAAGCCTCAAATACCGATTTAATGAGAGGTACCTACTAACCATATTGAGGTTGAAGGCCTTTTAGGACTCACAGAATGTTACAGGAACTTTGTGGTAAACTAGTAGTGTATAGTTGCCCCATTGACCTCCAAAAAGCAGGTAAGACCACCCAACCTCTGCACCTTAGGAGTAGGTTTGGGGTAGTCTGATCTGGGAGGGGCATCCGTTTGGATGGAAATGTCCTTCACATCAGTGCCCTTTCTACAATGATGTCTGTGATCCCTGCTGCTGATTATTTTGTTGTAAGTCAACACGAAGTATGCATGTGAACCATGACAAAGGCCTGTCCCAGGGATTATGGTCTTCAAGATGACAAAACTCTTCTGCCTCCGTGCTGGTCTCTATCCAGCTCCCTAGCCATTGCCTTATAGAGATGCGCTCACCTCTCGTGTGAACTGAGGTTTGAACCAGGGATTCTAGGAGGGCTCTGGGAATGAATGAAAAACAATCCTGTCTGTCCCATTTGGGAACTGCAAGCCAAAATAAAAAATTGTAAGGCTACCTTTTGGTCTCCCAGGTGTCCTGCATCCCTCCCAGAGGGCTAATGCCTGCCAACTGGCCAGCAGTTAACATCACCATGTTCTTCCTGGGATTAGAGTCTGGTTATTGCCTTCTGAGCAAAGGTTGATTTTTCTCTTAGTCAAGGATGTGTCTTCTAGTTCAGGAATTTGTTAAAATGAATCTTAACTCTATGTTTCCCATTCATACTTTCTCTATATCCTTGCCATCACACCTCTCGCCGAACCGCTCTCATTCTTTCCTTCTCCATCCCATGCGATGATCATTTTCTGTTTATACTCTGCTTTTTTCTTCTCTCCTTGACTTTCTTGCTCTCCTTCTTTTTGCTCTTAACCTTCAGGTATAGTACCCCAAGTCAAACTGGCGTTCCATGATCAACACAAACACTAACTGCAAAAGTATAATTTTATAGGAAAGCTCAGATATAAATTGTTGCTGCAGTGTAGTTGTACAACTAAATCATACGTTTCTGATGCAGTCCGTTTTTGACATTGTGGGAGAAATCCTTCAGCCTCAAAACTTGCACCCCATAGAACTCACACAGGACATCAATGAACTGTCAAAGTGGGCTCATGTACTGCAGCATCACCGACAGCATCACCGACAGAACTGAACTGGAATGCTTGCTTGTGAATCTCTGCATGTATTGAGTGCCCTTCACTCCTAGGCAACCAGCCATGGCGGGATCGGTGGTGTTTTAGAGAATGATTTGATCCTATTTCCTCCTTAAACCTTGTCGTAAAAAATGCCTGGGCTGATACAGTAGCACAATATTTTCTCTGTGGTGAGCAGCATTTCTGTCTACCACGGGCAACACATTGCTTGAAAGCTAAACCTTAAGGATGCCTTAATTATTTAAATGAATAAATAAATAAATAAAAAGCTCATGGGAGCTATTGGACTTGGTCCTTTCTGCAGGGTCATCCCCTATTTTACTTCATCCTTCTTTTTTTCTGTTTTTGTAGGCTTTTAGGGCTCTGCATACCTTACCATTGCTAATTAGCGCTAAAGTGCTTGTGCTCTCTTCATAAAAAGTGGTCAAATTGGCTTGCATCCAATGGCATGTTTAACTTACTTGTCCCTAGGCCCTAGTAACGTGCAACTACCTGTGCCCAGGGTTTGTAAATTAAATGCTATTAGTGGGCTTGCACCACTGATTGTACCAGGCGACCTTGTACCTACGACTGGTCTACAGTGTTGCATTCAGCTAAAATGTTTCTATAAGCAAGTCAAATTTCATAAGAACGGATCTACTACAGTTACATTCAGCTTCTAGTTTAGAGAAAAAACAAGAGTTCATGTCCTTCAGCAAGTCAGCACACTGTACGTTAGAAAAACACATTTAATATGAGAGCCAGGAAGCTAGGCCTCGACTCATGCTAACTAAAGCCTAATGATTTATTAGCAAAACTCTTACATATGTCTATTATTATTAGTGTAAAATCATATCATAACATATCATTTCAACATTATTAGTCAGTTTTATTAGTCCCCGTATATGTTGACGGCCACTCCCTGTGGGCACATTTCAAGCACACGTTTTAGCAAAATTCATTAATACTTTTCCTATGCAGCATTATTATACATTAGTTCATAAACATTTCATGTTAATATTTGATTATATAAGCTACGCTCTCTCTCAAACAATGGCACATTTCAAAAATAAAATATTCAAATAGATATAACGGTAGTTGTACAGCATATTGCAGCAATAATCCAAGGCAAAAGAAACACCTTACCCTCAGCGATCAAGGAATTGAGATGCAATCGAAACAATATATAATATACAAAATAACAGGCTGCAGAAACAGACCGAGGCAAATTTCTGTCCAAAGATGAAATAAAAGAATCACAAGTTCGCTTGTATATGTAATGTTACAACTTCAACTTATTTATAAAGGTCGCATTAAAGTAAGTTGAAGTTTCAGCCCAAAGGTAAACTTGAACAGGGCCATCATCAGGCCAATGTGTCACAAGGACATTTAGTAGAAAGCAACTTAGACCAAATGGAAAGACAAATGCGTAAACTAAAAGATACTTCAAAAGTTTGCATTTAAGGGAAAAGGCTCGGGAGAAGCCATCACCAAGTGTGGGCTTACCTAAGGAGTTCCATGAGGAGTGAAAGAGAAATGACAATAATAAAACCTAAGCCTAAGAATGGTCCCACAGTGATACAAATCAAAAAATCAGTATCACAAACAAAGGACGTGCCACAAATATCCCAGCTTGACAATCTAATGGTCCTAAACTTTATAAATACCTCAGGTAGCTGTAAATAGCAACACCATAGAGGGTGACCACCCAACGGACATGCTGTTGTTTGATAATACCTAGAAAAGGACAGTGTGACTTAGACTATGTGCTGTTCATTAAATAGACAAAAGACACCTTACGGGCGAAACTGTGTATGAGCACTTCACCTACTGTGAAAGGAATTCCCAAAATAATTATCCAGCCAATGTAATTTTGGTCCATGATGGCAGAGCCCAACACCAAGGAAGGGAATGCAAGGATAGTAGAAGTCAGAAATCCTGGACCACGAGCTTGAGGAATCGGAGATCCTCTGTGCTGCAGTTAAAGCTGTTAAAGTCAGCAAGCAAACCAGGAAATGGTTAATGCGCCTTACGTAAGATGCTGAAAGCTCCCTAGACTAATCTATCAATTCTGTCAATGTCCCCACTGGTTTCCTTCACAACTTCTTTCACCTATCTAGCAATTGAAGCCACTGAAAACGTTTTATGTGGTTTTGCGTATGATATTAACAATTGATTTACATAATCACTTATGAATCCTTGCATGCTGATTCATACTTCTTCACAAAATGTTGGATAATTCTCAAGTTTTAGATAAAAGAAGAACTCCTGCATAGTACTGATCCATATTTTTAAAAACAGCCCATCTGATTGATATAATCTTCTCACAATGTCCAAGGCTTGAACATCTGATAGTCTCCTAAAGGAAACAAAACAGAGTAAAGTTGCTAATTGCTAATTTCCATGACAACTTCTTTGAACTTAAATACCTGTTTGATGGCCTGGATTCAAATAGTTGCAACACCAGTGTTCCATCCCAAAGCATCTCGTAACATTACAGTGTAGTTCTTCTTAAACCGATTCCCTTCATCACTCTTCAGATGACGGGTGTCTTACAAATAGCCATTCAATTAAGAATGCCCTGCTGCAACAGCCGTCCTGTAACAATTAATGTTTCTGTATGAAAACACTTTTGATAACAAACTTGCTTAAACATTTGCTACTTGTACCTTTTAAGCTTCTATGATAACAAAATCCCTTTCCAGGCACCATCGAACCCAGATGTTCCAAGCTCCTTTGTATCTTTTCTTAGTCCTCGGTGCCCAGGCTTGATTGAGAAGCCCTGAGGCTTCCTCCAAAAGTCCCTTGAATCGTCCAGATCTCATATCTTCAAACTAGAAGGTTGAGCACACCTGATTCCACTAAAGGATGCCCTTCCACTTCTGTGCCTGTCAGCATCCCTACTGAGCACTGAATCAAAAAAGTTATTTTTATAGCCAACTTCTTTATTGCTGGAAAAAAACTTGTCACCCAAAAGGTGGCACTAAGACTATTTGACACCTTTCTCCTCACTTGTACCAACACCCTCTGAATCATCGCAAAAGGAAGAAAGCATAACCTTTCAGATCTAGCCAACTTTAAGTGAAAGCATCCACTGCTGAAAGCTCCTAGATCTTGCCTCCAACTAAAATGTTTTTTCTTCTGACACTGTAGAGTGGAAGCGAACAAATCTACCTCTCAACTCAAGGAGTGACCAAAACTTAATTCTATCTTGTAGAACAAATCTTCTCTCAACTTCCACTACTTGCCATTTCTCAAATTGCAAGAATTCCAATCTGCCACAACATTCTTTTGCTGGCAGATACTCAGCATCACCTGAATCTGTTGCGGTAATGAAGGATCCGTTCTCAGTAAGATTTTGGTATATTTTTTTACACAAATGTTAGTATTCACTCGCAATAAATGATAAATATTTGCTCTGAAGTCTGTATATTATACATAAATTCCCTGAACTCAAAATTATAAATGGTTTCTTTAGCTTAAATGGCAAAACATCTTTAAGCCTGCTTTAAACATATTTCTAGTTTTGTACGCTAAATTAATGAATCAATTGGATTGGAGCCTAGAAAAACATTACTCTCATTTTAAATATATATCACATCATTTTAGTAACTCTTAAATAGAAGATATACTTATCAGCTCAAAAGCAGCAATCACAGGAGGGAGCATTTAGAAGGTTTGGGTTGAATGTTCTGAATATTCTTTGAGTCATACTTTGTTTTAGTTTAGAACTTTGAAATGTTTGCTGCTTGGAAATGGTAAATAAAAGTTAATGCATTCTGCTACCTCCTATCTTGCCAAATTAATTAAGGTTGGGTACCACTGCAAGCACTGATATTGGACTAAAACTACTGGCTCGATTTTTCTATTTGTATGATCAACATAATGCTGACGATATCTTTGTGTCTCTGCTATTGAAATATGTTCAAAATATGACTTTGAAAGCACGAATGGTGATCACAATGTGGAATTGCAAGCAGTAAAAATGCTCAGTGATTATCAATTTGTAATTAATCCAACGGATTTTTAGGCACGGTTGTAGTTATTAATTAAAAGCCTTATAAAGTATAACCATTAAGTTGATGAAAAGATTAGTTTACATTATCACCAGATTGTTTATTGTCAGGTTATTTTAAAGAAAACCTTATTATGCAGATGTGCTCAGGCTAGTATCTAGTGTGTATACACTAATGCCAATGTCAGCACATTCCCAAAGATTAAAAAATGTGTTTAGTCTATGGCGAGACCAATAGCATCTTCACAAGAGAGTCTTAACCTAACATGAATCCATTTATAAAAAAATAATTTATAATTAGTTTTGTAGGCACCTTACCATCCTAGGAGAAGGAAAACACTGAAAAGATTGAATTAAACTACTGGTCCATCATGATGAGTGTTAAGATTTTGCTATTTTACTGTTTTGTATAGTACAGCTGTAAAAAGAAGTATTAGCACTCTGTACAAGAAAAAAACAAATTAATTGCAGCAGTAAAGTGTCCTGAATAGGGTAGTAAAGGGAGGAAGAGTATAATATATGAAGATGATAAAGTATTAGTCATGCAATAACGTTAGAAAAAATAGAGACCTTTGCACTTCACCCGAAGTAAAGTGTTTCCACAGCTCCCCAGAGTCTGAGTCCATTGTGGTTCCACCCCCTCCTAGATTCCCTAAAGTCACCTGCAGCCTCTGCATGCGGGCCCCCTCTCCCGTGACTTCTGTGGTGAGAGAAACTCGATGCCTAAAACAATCACTGCACCTGTCGCCTCTGGCCCCAGTTGAAGTGGGCCCCTGGTGCCAATGAAGTCCCCCAGCTTTCCTGAGCTTGAGTCCACTGTGGTTTCACCCCAGTGGACTCTATGAAGATGCCTGCAGCCTCAGACTACAGGACCCCTCAACTGTGAATGCTCCCGGGCACAGAAACCAAACACCAAAGGGCACTTCTGCACTCATCTCCCCTAACCCGGTGAGAAGAGGACCAAAAGTGCACCTCTGTTCCTGAGCACCCCAAGTTTGTAGCCTACTTGTTGGTTGACCCCCCCACTGGCCTCCTGGCCAGAGCCTGCAGCCTTTTTCCACAAAGGCTGATCTCCATTGAAATACTTTAGGCACCAGACGCCGTACTACACCTCTGCCCCTAGCTGCCCAGTGCTGCCAGGAGAGACCTTAAATCTTAGAGATTGGACCCATAAGTCGTCAAACATTACATGAATGCAGAACTTGGTTTCCCTCCCATAAGATAACATTGCAGAACTGAGAAATTGCACAGTATCCACTTTTTAAAGTAAAAGAATTCCTATTTTAAATAGTACTTACCTGAACGACTTTTGTCTGATTCCTCAATTTATTTATATATAAAGATATTTGCTATTTTTATAAATTGGTGTGGATCTCCTGTTTGAGTTGTGTGTCTCATTTATTGACTATTGTGTGTATTTGTAGATGCCTGTCACGCCTGTGCTTCAAGCCTAAGGCTGCTCAACCACACTAACCCTAAATAGAGCACTTTCAGATTGCATAGCAGCTCTGTCCACTCACCGGGAAATGCCCGGAGACCCTTACATGGTATTCACATGGTATTCACATACCACATAAAAAGGGCCAGCTTCCTACACATATGAATGTAGGTTAATGAAACATCAACAGAACAAGGATAACCAAATAGAAATAATGAAGGGAAAATATTTGGCAAATGCTGCGTGTCCCCCATCTTCTGCAGTATTCACTCCTTCATTAATGGAGTCTAGTTTGTGTATCCAGAACCCTTCAGTTCAGTGAAATCAGTTCCCACACTTGCCATTTCATAACTTCATATATATGGTTCTGATTTTGGAAATGGTCTACCAATGGTGCTCCAGTTCTACTGCACTTGATTTGGCTTCTGTGGTGTAGAATTCTGCATTTAACCTTCTGTGTATTCTGGCCAACATATATGAGATCACCAAATTATATAAATTTCATCCTCAGTATTACAATTGGAAAAACTCATCAATGGGATTGTGGTGTTTTTATGGATAAATAGTATGCAGACTATATTTACAAGCCACATGGTTTCCATGCTTCATGATCTATTATCGCTGTTAGCCCTCATGCCCTAAAGCATCCCTGAGGTTTCGGCCTCTCTTAAATGACACAATGGTTTTCCCTTGCTGGTCAGATGTTCCTTCACCAACCCGCAGTGATGTCTTACAATCTCTTTCACCTCATTTCTGATAGGGTTATAGGTGGTCACACACGATATGCGGTTCTGACTCACTTCTCTGTGGTGTGACTCTAACAGGTGTTCCCTGTGGTTAAACAAAGTCCTTTTCCTCACTCGCCTCTCTAATCGTCTGAGATAACCTCTGTCTATAGGTTTCTTAGTAAAGATGTTAGACTGTCTAAAACATCCTCTTTTTTTAGTACAGTTCCTACGAATTTGCAAGAATTGCCCAAAGGGCAAATTACCCCTCAAGTTTCTAGGATAAAGAAACAAGGCTCCAAAAATTGGAGAGGGTCCAAATTACTATTCTCCTGTGTAAATGCCTTAATTGTTCAGAAGGTAGGGGACTTGACCAGAGGACAGGGACTCAAACGTCCTCTAAAATAGAGTATACACCATCAAAAAGAGGTAAAGCCCCACTCAAAGTTCTTTAAGCAATCAAATTCAAAGTTTATTGCATTGTTATTGCTGTCATTGCTTTTGCTTCCAAGCGTTCAAAAGAAAAAATCACTTTTTATCCTTTAGTAAAAGCGACATCCAAAATAATGGCACGAGAAGAGAGGAAAAGAAACAGCCAACACGTGTTTCGCCCCCTCTGGCTTTATAAGCCGGGGCTTTGTCAAGGCTGAAAAAGAAAGGAAAAACCTAATGATTATATTAATGAAGAGAAGTCGATAAAGATTCAAAGGTCACCGAAATGTGAACAAGAGAGCAGAATATTCTGCGAAAGGATTCACCAATGTTGTGCGGTAGATGAAACCGATACAAAGGCACTAGTCATTTGTGAATAATTTCACTAAAATCTTTGATAAGATAAGATATCTGATACTTAGATCCCAAAAAAGAAGATAAAAAGGAAGAAAGAGGCAGTGCTGAAAACATATTAAAAATGAAGCTTAATTACTGAGACACTACATTAAGAAAGTGATTAGGTTAAGCAAAATGTATCATGAAGATAAACATTGATAATATAAATTAATTACATTGTGTAACAACTTTGTGACAGTTATTGAAGCATTTCTATTTTGAATCGTAATGCTCATAAAGTAATTAATTAAACACACAAATTAAATTTAGGCCATTGAGGCTCGTCTACAATATTTGTAAAATTCATAGATCTAAGATGTTACATTGCTGACTATAACATAAGTTATGTTGGTTAAATTAACGAGAAACACTGGGACAAAAAGGGCGGAATCTCCGTGTAAAACAGAGACCGCTCCTTACCTTTTAGATTCTATTATTGTCGAAAAACGCCGATTTTCATGGGCGAGAGGTCCTATGGAGCCGGGACGGGCGCGTTAAGCGTCGCGCTCCCACTAAACAAACTTTTATCGACTAGCGTCGTTCTGTTTAAAAAATGAAACAAAAGACGGACTACTAACATTATCAAAGAAAGGAGAAAAGATGGGTGCCATGTTTAACACAGTGCATGCAATCGAAAAAACATATCGTCTGTGCTTCCAAATAGTAAGCATATAAAATAAACACATCATTGTTATGTCATTTTTTGTTTGTAACAGGCACACCACCTAATGTAGCATAAACATAAAGAAAATAAGACAAGGTTAAAAAACAAGCAAATGTAAAGCAGAATAGAAAGAAAAGTCAAACTGGAAATATAATTCGAAATATCTGAATAGAAACTGGTAACCAACATATAAATATGAAAGAAAAAAAGAATGAAAGTGAAAAAATTAATGAAAGTGAAAAAATAAAAATGTATGATTAAATGAAAAGAAATGGCGAAGAGAAAATATGTCTGAAACAATTTTGTAGTCTGGGAGACACTTGCCTAGCAGAATGAGAGCACTGATTATTTTGTGTCATAACAAAGAACTAAAAATTTAAACAGTGTATTTTTGAAACCAAAAAACTGCCTTATTTTCTACAGTAACTAATAATGCCATTCATAATCTTTGTTGAGGCCTTTGTTAACTGTGTCGTATTTAATAATAAGACGACTTTCTTCTTGACGTAGTCGCAATGCCCTGTTACCACCTCGCGGGGAGGGTGGAATACGTTGTAAAACACTGAAAGTGAAAGTACATTGTTGTGAATGACAGTTTTTGAAATGATCAACCAGTGGTGCTTGAATGTCAGATTTTTGTATATTCCGAAAGTGTTCCTGAATTCTAGTTTTTAATGGGCGAATCGTGCTGCCAATGTAAGTTAAGTCACAAAGACACCAAATGGCATAGATGACGTAGGTACTAGCACAGTTAATAAAATCTGAAATCTGATGAGTGTAATTATTGATATTAGCAGTTGTAGATTTAGAACGACCCAATTTACATACACAGCATTTGCTGCAGGTAAAGAAACTTTTTGGTTTTGAGGGTAGGAAAGTAGTAAAAGGTCTTGGTTGAAGAAAAGAAGGGCAGAGTTTATTCCGGAGGTTAGGTGCCCTCCTGAAGCCAATTTGGGGGTAGTTGGTAATATATTGATTGATTGAAGTGTTGTTCAAAAGTAAGAACCAGAATTTCCTAAGTGATTTTCGTATATATTTATGACCGTTATGAAAGGTGGTAATAAAACTAATCAAATTGTTCTTATTGTTTATTTTAGGTGTGTTCAACAGTATATTCCGATCCATGTTTCTTACTTCATCTCTAATAGTATCTAGGGAGGCCTTATTGTACCCCCTTGATGTTAATCTTGTAATCATTTCAGAGGATGTGTTATCATAGTCAGAGATATTAGTGCAATTAAGCCTTGCTCGTCTGAATTCTCCTTTCGGTATATTTCTAATTGTACTGGAAGAATGGCAGCTAGTGGCATGGAGAATTGAATTGTCTGATGTCATTTTACGAAAAAAAATTGTCTGAAGTTTGTTATCTTCAACATAAATCAAAAGATCAAGATACTCAATTGAGGAGTTAGAGATATGATAAGTTACATCAATATTCCAAGGGTTTGGTGTAAGAGACTGAATAAATTGTTGAAGATAAACTTCCGAACCTTGCCAAATAAGCAAAATATCGTCAATATATCGCCCCCAAAATATAATGTGTTTGATAAAACGTTCTGAGCGATCTGACCAAAGCCAATAATTTTCCACAGCTCCCATCAGGATGCATGCGTAGGATGGAGCAAATTTTGCCCCCATCGCAGTACCTTTAAGCTGTAAGTAAAAATTGCCATCAAAAAGGAAATAGTTATTTTCAAGGCTAAATTTGAGAAAATCCAGGATCATGGTATTCCGTGTCAATAGTTCCACTGATCTAGTGGATAAGCATTTGTTCACTGCTTCAAGGCCATCATTATGTTGAATAGACGTGTAAAGACTAACAACATCAATGGTTGCAAGAAAAAAATCTGGTTGCCACTCTGTCTTGAAGTTTTTGCAAAATGTCTTTGGTATCTCTAACATATGAAAATAGATTTATCATGAAAGGTTGAAGCTCTCTATCAATGAGGGAACCCAATTTAGAACATATAGAATTTACTCCTGAGATAATTGGTCTTCCCTTTGGTGGGTGTCCTGTTTTGTGAATTTTAGGAAGTAAATACAGGGTCGGAATAGTTGGGAATTGAAGAAAAAGAGAGTTTTTTTCAGAACTAGATAGTATATGATGAGAATGCCAATGTTCCAACAAATCAAACAGTTTTTGTTGTATTTCTATTGTTGGGTTGAGTGTAAGCTTTTTGTAGCATGTTGTGTCTTGAAGTTGACGGTAGGCTTCCTTGAGATAATCTTCAGTGTTAAGAATCACAATATTTCCACCCTTGTCTGCCTCTTTTATGATGATATTATTATTAGTTCTTAGCTGTTTAAGTGCTTGAGCCTGTTTACTTTGAATATTGGTTGATAAATATCTCCGACGAGCACAATATCGTTTGAACTCACGATCTAGATCACATAGTACTGCTTTTGAAAACAGATCAATAGAGTTGCCCGCCGGAAGGACAGGAGTGAAAGTAGATTTAGTGCGGAGGTCAGAGGACACATATTGACTGATATTTAGATCAAGTTCTTTAGCAATGACAGATGGTGTAACATCTGATTCAGTACTATTTGAAAGATTACAAAGGAGAGATATATCAGATAAATCCTGAACTGTAATGTCATGGGAAGAGTATGTAGAGGGTAATGAGCTAGAAGAAGTAGGTAGAGAAGAAAAAAAAGATTTAAGCTTAAGGTGTCGAATGAATTTAAACATGTCAATTTTGGTTTGAATAATATCCCAAGAGTGGGTTGGACAAAAAGACAGTCCCCGATTAAGAATAGATAGATCAGTTGTAGACAGTTCATAAGCAGATAAATTCACAGTCAAATTTTCTGTAGTCAAGGTAGAGTTGTTTTGCTCCGAGCTCGAGTTTGTATGCCTGAAGTACTTGAGATTGCTTGAGTAATATCTGGTGGTTTCCCTCTTGAATCGTGCAAGGTTCCCAGGCGGTGACGTCTTGCCTCCTCTAAAACATTTACTTGTGGCCTAGTCAAAGTACAGGTCAAGGAATCATCTGTTGATTCAACTTCAGATGAAGATGGAGTATCATGACTGATTTTTGGATCCACAGAGAAGTTCAAGTCTTTAATGTTGTCATATTTCGTACTAAACGTATACACTCTCCCGTGTTGATAATCATAAAGATCTCTTCGAAACTTCCTGTTCTTTCTCTGTATTATGTCTTCCTCATATCTATCTATAATACTATTAAGGATGGCATAATTTTTTGTTGTAATTTCTCCCCAATTTGCTTCTTCTATTCGTTGAGTCAGATTATCAACTTCCTTTCGATGTTTGTCATATTCTTCCTCGGAGATCTCTATTAATTGTTTGATCATATTGATTGATGCTGTTTTGAGGTTAGTTTCCCATTTCTGTAATTGATCTAAAGATGTGGTATCCATGGGTGGGAAAATCAGAATGCGAAGACCCCGTGGAATTCGGTCATTTTCCAAATATCTTTTCAGTGAAGCTATTTCCCACCACTTTGATGTTTCCTTTTTTAATGATTTTTCCAAAGCCAAGAACGTGCTTTTAGCAGATAATAAGTTTGGAGTTGAAAGATGAGGAATACTGGCCCCAGTTGGATTAAAGACCTGTTGCAGTCTTTGATCACGTTGTTCACGTCTATTGATGTGAGAGGACATTATCAAAAAAATTCAGGCTTATTGCAGGAGAGAATAGTTAAATCATTTGATAAAGAAACAAGGCTCCAAAAATTGGAGAGGGTCCAAATTACTATTCTCCTGTGTAAATGCCTTAATTGTTCAGAAGGTAGGGGACTTGACCAGAGGACAGGGACCCAAACGTCCTCTAAAATAGAGTATACACCATCAAAAAGAGGTAAAGCCCCACTCAAAGTTCTTTAAGCAATCAAATTCAAAGTTTATTGCATTGTTATTGCTGTCATTGCTTTTGCTTCCAAGCGTTCAAAAGAAAAAATCACTTTTTATCCTTTAGTAAAAGCGACATCCAAAATAATGGCACGAGAAGAGAGGAAAAGAAACAGCCAACACGTGTTTCGCCCCCTCTGGCTTTATAAGCCGGGGCTTTCTCAAGGCTGAAAAACAAAGGAAAAACCTAATGATTATATTAATGAAGAGAAGTCGATAAAGATTCAAAGGTCACCGAAATGTGAACAAGAGAGCAGAATATTCTGCGAAAGGATTCACCATACCGGTTTCATCTACCGCACAACATTGGTGAATCCTTTCGCAGAATATTCTGCTCTCTTGTTCACATTTCGGTGACCTTTGAATCTTTATCGACTTCTCTTCATTAATATAATCATTAGGTTTTTCCTTTCTTTTTCAGCCTTGACAAAGCCCCGGCTTATAAAGCCAGAGGGGGCGAAACACGTGTTGGCTGTTTCTTTTCCTCTCTTCTCGTGCCATTATTTTGGATGTCGCTTTTACTAAAGGATAAAAAGTGATTTTTTCTTTTGAACGCTTGGAAGCAAAAGCAATGACAGCAATAACAATGCAATAAACTTTGAATTTGATCGCAAGTTTCTAGGATGACTGCTGGTATAATTTAACAAGGATTTCCTTGGTTGGTTTCCTATAGAGTGACACAAAGACTTGGTCCTCATCCCTGGCTACCATAAAATCTAAAAACAGGATACTCTATGTGCTTTGTGACATTGTAAATTGAATGTCTGTAGATCTAGTGCTAAGACAAGTGTGGAATGATTCTAGGTGTTGCACTGAACCTTTCCAGACTAGGAAGACATCATCTATGTAGCGTAGCCACTTGAATTTATCATTGAAGGGGTTATCAGATGTGAAAATCTTGTTTCTCATAATTTACCATGTAGAGATTTAAATAAAATGAGTTATTAAACTTGAAATCATTATTTGTCCTAGCGATGTCCATTAATGCAATATTGAACCAACTGGGTACTTGTGTGGGTTGTTCGTGTGTCCATAAGCCCCCTAATTATGTTGATTGCTTCAGTCTGAGGAACGTTAGTATACAGAGATTGTACATCTATAGTGATCAACAGATCTGTGGTTGGGTTGAATGGGATGCCCTAAGTTGAATTGATAAAATGCATTCTGTCCTTAATATATGAGTTGTTAGAACACTGAAATGTCGGGAGCTCCATTGGAGACAATGGAGTGCACCGGGCTTCTAACGGCTGGTAAAAGCCCGAAGCCTCAACATTCCAGTGTACTACGTTCACAGCAACTGTGAACAAAGGCCTCTTGGAGCTCGAGGGGATTTCAGTCCCCTCGGGCTCCGTGAGTCCCTTGTTTTATTTATTAGAACATTTTGCCCTCTAGTGGCACAATGTTCTTATAGCCCTTGGTAGCTGAGCTATACCAGCAATTAAAGTCCTGCTCCCTTGTTAAAGGCCCTCGCCTTCAGTTTGGGCCTTTAACGCAGGAGCGGGCCTTTAATGGCTGGTATAGCCCGGTATGACAGCCTGTAAGGCTATAGAGAGCGGTACCTTTAGCTACAGTAATACATCTACATTTTGACAAAATGGTTCCAAAATGGATCCACATATGACTGGCATTCCTGGTGGATTAAATAATCTTTTGTCAATCTTTGGCAGGGTATAAATCACTGGTATCCTGAATTGTCCCTTATTTAGGACTTGATCCTCATTCTTACTCAAAAATCCTAAAGCTAGCCCCTTTTGGGTTGTGCTGGCTATAATGGCCATCAGTTCAAGCGTCGGATTCTTAGCAGTTCTTTTGTAACAAGTCTCATCACTCATTTGATTCAGTATCGCAATCTTATAATTATACCATCAGTATTGTTGCTGTCTGGTCTTGTCTGTACAGCTAGATGGTCAAGCACACTCCCGCTAAGATTTATCTACAGGGGTGGTCACTTATCTTAGTAGGTACGAGCTTCTCAAGATGTCATGATATACTTATGTAGAGTTTCTGTGACTGATGGCGAGTTTTTGTTCAGTTCCAGGTGTCTCCTACCATTTACCTTGTCCTTATGGTGACCATTTCCCAAATTATCATACGAGTTGGAACGTTGACAGACTGATACTTTGGACTGGTTTCATAAAAAAATGTAATCAAAGGATAGTAACATTTTCATGCAGGAGTGCGATTGTTTTTTATTTCTATATGTATACCAGTCATTTGTATATTTATGCATTCTACATATAATTTGTGCACTCACTTCACCTTACCACTTTCCCTGCACCAACTCAAATTTTGGAGCACCTATATTTATATACCATTTCAACTTCGATTGGATAATTGATTTAACAATTTAAATGATTATCTTTATTGTTAGTAAAATAATTTTATAACTTATCATTTGTAAACTGATTGTTACAGTTGCTGTGGAAGTCTAGGCGGACACTTTCCCTGGAAGGACCATTTTTTTTGGTGTTATTTATCTCTCCCAGGTCTAAGTGTTACAGGGTGTGCCCCTTAACCTTTACACTATGGACCATCATTGGGCAGTCCTACAAAGAGGGTAAACTGTCTTTGGGTTGTTTGAAGAGGAAGCAAATATCTATCTGTACATATTAGAACGCATTAGGCCTTGCCTGCTTCTAATAAAACATAGAAATGTAAATAAAGCAAAATCTGCCATGAAGAAATGGTAACAGATTGCAAAAAAAAACAAAGCGGGCGAAACAGCGCACAGAACGATTATTTGTATGTTTTTTTATTTTTTTTATTTTTTTTTTAAATGTTTTTTTTGTTTATATCTGAACCACCTAACCCATGGTTAAACCCAGAGAAAATTAATGTCTGTTTCTCTTCTTGTATTTTCAGACGCTCTTGGCTCCCAAAATGAGATTCCTCTTGTTACATTTATGGAAATTGTTTGGTATAATTTCACATGATTGACATCCATACAAAGGAATGAAGGAAGAATCTCGAGATTGGCTCTGGGAGCCCATACCTCAGAGAGCACAGGCTCCATGTGATCGATTTAAGCATGCCTGTGCAATGTATGGGGGATTCATTTACATATTTGGAGGTCGGAATAACACCATATTAAGTGACTTTTGGCGATATAGAATAGGTAAGTAAGCCTATGGTTCTCCATCACATTCGGTTATCTTGCATGTTTTTTCCCCTTCATTTGCAGTTGTTATTTTGAGTCACTGTTGATTCATTTAAAAAAAAAAAAAAAATCCATAATTGACTATGGACTATGATTTATTTGGTTTATATATTTTTACAAGCACATGAACAGTCATGATTTCTCATCATATTCACAGTGTGAATGCTTCTATTCAGTGATGTAGAGCCTGTGAAAACTAACATTAAAATCGAATGGGGTCATCGATCTGTCCAAATGTTGAAACCTAACATCACAATAAGAAGCTTTTTGTGTAAAACCTCATGTACTGGGTACTGGTTGTATAAAACCTCATGTATTGGGTGCTGTCATCATCGTATACAAGAGACGTTGTATCTTATGTTTGGGCAGCACCCAGAGAGTGTGGTGCTTGGGGCCAATCTGACTACTTTTTTCCAGGTGGTTCACAGTGTTGTCGACTTCGCCAGCTATTGTGACCTTGTGTTGGGCATTGTGGAGTGTCATCATCTCCCAGGAATTTGCCAGTTACAGAGGAAGGCACATCTAATGCGATGGCACTGAGGCACACGTTCTAATCCTGATAATGTAGGAGCTACCTCAAAACCCATTAGTCTTTGATTTTACTGAAAATAGAGATGCGAGGCAACTCCTCTGAAGAAATTCCAGACTGAGATGGTAGCCACCAATCTTCTCATATGAAGCAGTGGCATTCCCAGAGGTCGTAACAGACGCGTAGTGAGCAGTCAGACCTTTTGGATACATTTGGATATGTCTGATTGCCTAATCAGTCCTCAACAAAAGACCCTAATCGACACAAATTGAAGAGTTTGTAGAATTCTGTTTGAGGCTCTCTTTTTAGTATCTTTGCCACATGTAAAAGCCTATTTAATTTTTTCCTTAGAATATAATGAATGGGAACCACTTGTTTGCTGTGAAAAGTCTCCGGAAAAGCTAGAAGGCCATTCAATGGTGGCATACCAGGTAAGTTTTGTAAAGACATTAACAAAATATTTGGTTTAATTGTTTTAATTGACTTGATTCATTTGAATAGTCAGTTTGTAATGTTAATTTGTCTAAAAATAAATTATTAAAAGATTAAGGTCCTCATTATGACTTCAGCAGTCAAAACAGTTGACCATCGAAGTCACGCCTGCCAGGAGACCTCCATATTATGACTCCCGGCAGCTCTCTATCATAAATTGGGCAGAGATCTGCCAGCAGCCATACTGCCTGTCGGATGACTAGTGGAGATTGCTCCGCTGACTCCACCACGTCATCACAACACTGCCTGCCGTATTACAATTTTGTAATCAGCGTGGTGGTGTTGTGGTGATTGGGTGGTTCTGGCGGAGCAAGCCCCATGGACCCCGTTCCCTCCCGGACAACCACCAGTTAAGGTGATCGACTGACTGGAGGAGGGGGGGGGGGGGGGTGTTCAGTTTTGTGTGCACTGCCTGCCGTATTACAATTTTGTAATCGGCGTGGTGGTGTTGTGGTGATTAGGCGGTTCTGGCGGAGCAGGCCCCATGGACCCCGTTCCCTCCCAGATGACCACCAGGTAAGGTGATCGATCGACTGGAGGAGGGGGGGAGTGTTCAGTTTTGTGTGTGTGAATGGGTGTGTGTGTGTGAGTGAATGGAGAGGGTGCGGGGATGTGTCTGTGTTCTTGTGGGGTTGGGGGGGAGTGTTGTGGCCATGTGTGCATGTGTCTGTGAATGAGTGAGCGTGAATGTGTGTGTGCATGTATGTGCAGTGCGTGGATCGGGGAAATATGGGATTGAGGGGTCAATATGGGGGTCGGGGGTCAGTACGGGATCAGGGGAGGGGAGATCAGGACGGGGATCTGGGGGGGAGGGGGTTCAGTACGAGAATCTGGGGTGGGGAGGTCAGTATAGGGATGGGGGGGCTCCTGATGGGGTCAGGGTGAGTGTGGGGGGGGGGCTCCTATAGGGAGGGGGAGTTGGGGAGTCCTATAGTGGCAACAGGAATTAGTATTCCTGTTGCCAGTATCCTTACCGCCTGGGTTTTCGTAGCAGGGCTGCTGCCACAGAATCCCTGGTGGTAAGGATACTCATTATACCGCGGGCTGTGTTATGTGGACCACCGGGCCGAAGGTGGTCAACCTTAGGCCAGGCGGTCCCGTCCCCCCCCCCGGCGATGCAGCCAGTTTACAGCAGTGGTCATAATTTGGCAGTCCTGCACCCCCACACTGGCGGCGGTCTGGCCCCCAACACCGGCGTGGCGGGGCAGGACCGCCAGGGTCATAATGAACCCCTAAAACTGTTGCATGTCAGCGTTTGGTGCTATCTAACCTACCTTAACACTATAGAAAATTCCTTAATTGGTGTTATAATGTTTGAATCTCAGCCATTAAAGGCCCTTATTACGAGTGATAAAGAAATCCTGATAGGGATGGTAATAGAAGTCACCAGCCTTGTTACGATTACAAGATCCATGGTACACTGCAGATAAAGAGTATTTGTTTTTATCAGCGACTCTGCATGCTACACCCAGAATAAATCTTAGTGAAATACTGCATACATTAGCAAGGCAAATAGTGCAAAACACTCATCCCTGCATGTTATTCTTCAACATCCTACAGTCTGTAGCTAGTGGGCCGATATCGGTAATTTCCGGTTGTAGGGGTATCCTTTACAGAAAAACAAATACCTTGTAGTGGTCCCCAAGTGAACTGAAACAGTTCCGACAAGAAACATGTCAGGACACAGTGAATGGTGAAGGCACAGTTTCATTATGATTTAGGCACTATGCTAAATGTTTTTCTTTTTTCTCCATTGGCATATCTGAACTGATATCACAATATAGATATTTACAGAGACTGTGCTCTGTAGTGTATAAAACCAGGTACAGAAGTATGACGAGGGCCCTTTCTCTGGGTAGTGGTGTGGTGTATCCTCAGTGTATACAATATATGAAGAGTCCTATCATTGTGATTTGTTATTCAGCTATAGACCAAGGGGACCACTTAGAAAATACTTAAGATGCTTGCATCTTTTTGTAGCTCTTAGTGAACACTCAGATAGGGAAGCCACCAAGTTCACAAAAAAAAACAAAAAACTGAATGTATCTGTACATCAAGGGGGAAACAGTTAATGTGCTCATCACCTTATGAGATGAGACTGAGAGAACCATTTACGTGACGGGCAGCTACTAAAAAGAAGCTTTCATAATCTAGGAAGAAGGAAAATCTGGTGCTTAATAGGACATTCAATCAAAGTCTTTTTATTTGATTTGAATAAACAAATCATAAAAGCACATCCAAACACACTAAAACAGATCTGCACAGTAATGGACCAAGAAGATAGGTTAACAATAATTCCTTAAATATCTCATATGAACACCCCTGATAAAAACCAAGAAACATAATAATTTACATTGGGTGAATCTAAAAATTGAAGATACAATAAAGCTGGTCTAACTTATGAAGTATTCATTGATAAAAAGAATGGATGAATATACTTAAAATGTAATCTTGAAAATTTGGGGCAATATATCAAACTTAGCAGCAAAATGGGGGCTCTAAAGGCTTGTGCCATTCCACTATTAACCACAGAAACAAATTCAGAAGTTGGTTAAAAGTCCTGTGCCTTAAACAAGAAAGCTTGCTTGACCCAAAGGATGTCGTTCTTGGAAGTATATGTTGGGTCTGAGAACAACTCCGATTTACCCTAGGCTGCTCAAAGTACATTTAACATACCTCGTGCTCTCCCTGAATGATGAGGTTTGGGCCAGCTCTTCCCAGGCCTTTTCTCTTATTGACCTTTTCCTTTCCTCCACAGCAGAATGGTAATCACGCCTAGACTTTTTAATGTCCACAGGTTTACGCAGAGACATTTTGAGCACCGCCTTTACATGCTTATGCGCCGCAGAACAGGCAGCGTGAAACCAACGATGCAGGGAAAACCTAGACTGGGGATTATGAACGACCAAACCATCAGAAATCACCTCACATAGGATTTTAAATTTTGTTAAGACTGAGGTATCAGTACAATCCTCATCCAGCCATGGAAAAATGGACTCTATATACCGTATTTATCGGCGTATAACACGCACCGGCGTATAACACGCACCTCATTTTAAAAGGAAATTTCAGGAAAAAAAAACATTACATTTTATCGGCGTATAACACGCACACATCATTTGCCCCCTATTTTCAGGGAGAAAAAGTGCGTGTTATACGCCGATAAATACGGTAATCATGGACGATTTTCTTAGAACAGCTAACAGGATCAACCTTTGCCCATTTAATTCGGAGCCCTTTGTTCTTAGAGAGGCCTATGTTGCATTCCTCCAATGCAGGGCTTTTGTAAATTTTTGTCTCCAAGTTGAAGCATACGGAGTTATGGTCACTAAGGCAGTTTGCTACTGTTGAAGTTCAAAGCTAGGGGCACAGCAGCAGATATTAATATAAAATCTATGGTACTAGTTGTAGTCCCCCTGTGAAAGGTGGGATCTGCTCAATATTATTTAACTGGGCCTCACCAAGAATTATTAGATCATGTTTCAGAATTAGAGTGTTCAAAACGGCCCCAGTATATTTAAAATGAACCCTATCCTCACATTCATCCGGTAGAAAACCCCAAACATGATTATCTCCAGTAGAGCACAAGGTCATATTAAAATTCCCTGCCCATATTCAGATTATTATTTTTTCTGATGGGCAAAAAAAAAAAGTTTATAAATTCATCAAAATCTCTCATACCTTTTTCTACTTCATGGGAGAGAAGATTATCATAAAAATTCATCAACAAAATGTCACATTCACCTGACCACGAAATCAGCGATACCAAGAACTGTGTGGAAGACCATTTATGGTCAACTTGTACATTTGGAATTTTTACAGCAACAAAGGTAGCAAGCCACATGCCTATCCTGACAGGGAAGCAAGAGCAGTTTGAAACAGATGTAAAACGGTCTATATAAAGGGATCTAACACCCACGTTTCTTGAACACAGAAAATATAAGGGCACAAACATCTTTTGCCCATCTCGATTCTTTAACTTATGACGGGCTCCTGCAATGTTCCAAGAGGCTATTGTCACTCCCTTTGGCTGGTATTTAGAATTTCTAATTCTCAGCCTCTAGATCTTCATTTCTCATTCTGTGAACAGATGAAGTATGCACCACTTACCATATAAGCCCAGTGTTTGTGTAGGGCCACATTTGCCCGAGAGGTGGAGGGGGAACTTTCCCCAGGATGTGTGGTGCCCCCTTGGTGCGAGTCATCCATGTAAAGGGGTCTCATTGTGCAAGGGCCCAGACTATTACTAGTCTCTAAGTTGACTCTTCCATCCACCGCTCCAAACGTGCAGTCAGTCTCCCTTGATAAAAGGGGGCTAGCTCACTATCACCCCCATTTTTAAATACCCGCCATAAAAAAGGCTGTGCATGTCATTTTTATTACTGTTGGAGCACCAGGGAGACGCCTTATTAACTAGTCAGTCAGCCCCATCAAGAACATCGACTCGGTTGGACACCAGAACGTTATATCTCCTCACTGTCCGTGGCACACTAGTATCTGAAAACCAAGGTCGCACTGGGAATTGTACTGGTGAGAGAGTCTGCCTGGCCCTGCCAAGGCCATGTGGTGGCTTATAAAAGTATCCTAAAGGAAGAAGGCTGATGTTGCTATGACCTTCACATAAATTGTTAGTGGCAGCCAGCAACTTTTGCACCAACTTTAAAATTAACTATAACACAGTCTCCCAGGCAATCATTTCTGCTCCTTCTGATCCACTGTACTCTGCACATAAGGAGTATAGTATAGGCCAGGGAGGTAGGAAAGCTCTTATATTTCATGAGCCAGTGCAAGCAGTCCAATCCCTGAACACCTGTCAAAACTGCTGCATAGGGGCAAGATGCAGAGGTTGGACCGATAACAGGGAGGTTCCTGGTCTTTCACAGTGGTGCCCTGTCAGTATCCCCCAGTTGATGAGTTGACACTGGACACATCCCACTGATTGACTTCAACCCCTTTCACGCCCCTTATTGTGCCCTGCTTCATCTGACATCTGTGAAGAAGTGCTGTCAGTATTGCTAGCAGCCTGTGAGATCTGTAAGGTCTGAATAAACAGACTAAGTAGACTGAGCAGTCTGAGTGATCTGAATTCGCTTAGTAGGTAGAGGTAACAGTGGTAGTAACAATGGCGGAAGCTTCACAATATCCTTAAATGATTGTTCAGTTGCTGTCAGCTGAGCCAAAAAAGGTGTAAGTTCCAATTTCAAAACCTTTTCGACCCTGCCCACCAATTCTTCTATCAAAAGGGCCACCCAACTTGGCTTTAAATTATATGCGATATCCGCTGCACAGTTTTCGGGAAGATGAAAGAAAATTGGGGTTTGTTGGGTTGGAGATGATGTTGTTAGTTACTTGTTTTTGCCGAAAAACCCTTTTTATGTGTTTGGCAGCTTGACCCAGCACTTCAAGCTCCTACAGGGGCATTGCCACTCAGTGTTAAAATAAAATGGTGCTCCCCCAGTGATGGACACACCAGTTCTGGGGTACCTATAGGGAGTCTCCTCTCAGTCATCTCAATTTCCGTGGTGACCACTCCAGTCGCCCTCTGGAGCATCAAATCAGTCAATGTTTTCTTAGGGTGTCCTTAAGGCCTCCTTATACATCTGCCCTTAACCATGATCTCCCAGCAGGCATCGACCCCCAGCAAACCATCTGATCAGAACAGATCACTTGGAGTCCACTAGGCATCCAAGGATGCTTCCCAGTAAGTAGTGTGAACAAGTCCCAGTAAGCAGTAAAATAACTTTTTATACAGCGCCTCTCAAGTGAAATTACAAATTGAAATTTGAGAATGGAGAGTCAGGAGGGAGCACCCTCCTAAATATTTGAGACCTGCAAAGCTGTGGAGAAGAGTGAAAAAGGCTACAGGTCTACAAGTCAGATAAAACGACCACAACCAGGAAATACTTTTAGCAGCCAGTTCATAATATCAAATGGAAAAACAGCAAAACGGGAGCAGCCCTGGTCTTGATGTTACCCCCGTCTCTACCCACACTCACAAGGTTGTGCAGATACATAGCGGAAATATGAACATATGGGCCTCTTTCAATGTAACTCCAATGGAACGGGTGGCTTTGGGCTTGACCCCAAGCCCCAAAACTCATAGGGGTCCAGGAGTGACACTACCCCCGCCACTCTACCACCCTACTGAAAACCCAAGCCCACCTGTCTCCACAAGCAGACCGGGCGCACAAATGAGCAGGCAGAGGATAGAGCGACTGCATAATACCTGGTGCGTAATGTCAGAGTCTGCGCTCAGCCGGTCATGTTGCTTATTCTAATATTGGAGCTTTCATAGATTCACATGCTTGAATCATTCCCCGTCATCGAGATGGGAGTCCCCGGTGCAATACAAAAAGCCATGCTCAATTGCATGTAAAGCTGTAGAGGCACTAGGCCTCTTAATTTAGTAACATATCATAGTTGTTTTGTGAAAAAAAAGACCAAACTTTAAAGACAACCAATCAGCTCACACCACCCTCTAGAACCCTCCTGTGAGAAGCTGATTTTCCACCACACGTTATGCTAAGGAGTCTCCCTTGAGCTCTGTTCAGTTTTTCTCTCAGAAATCCTTTCTGAAGAGATTTGGATGTTTTTTTCTTCCTCAGAACTTATTCAAGGTGGGTCAACCTGGCTACCATGTCAGAGACACCTAAGAAAGGACTTTTTAGCGCCTGTGCTACCTGCATGAAGAAAAGGCCGCATGTGGATGACCAGCACAAGGGCTTTACATATTGTCTCTATCCTAACCATAAACCTAGAGACTGTAAGGTATGTAGAACCTTTTCTACCAAGATTCTTAAAGACAGAGAAGGTCGTCTTCTGTCATAGGGGATTTCCATGTATAGTCATAAGCTTAGAATAATTCCCCGCCGGCCTGTGGGGACCCCAGAGCACTTTTTCCAATATCACTTCTTAAGTGTCCCTGTTCGCCTCCCTTCAGGAAGGCCCGTCAAGACACATAAGAATGTTCCCATTCAGCCTATAGGAAGGGCTACAGTGTTCAAGCTCCTGCATTCAGATTAGCCTGGAAGTAAAATTATTAAATGTTTGCCAAATAAAAATCATTTCCCAAACCAGCTACTTCCAAAAACGTATTTTATTTTCACAAAACCCCCATAAAGGAGTGCAGAACAGTGTAGTCCATAGGCTGCCATTAGAATTGAAGAAAAGGGATACTGTGCCTTTAAGAACAGCCACTCCTCCAGTATCCCATCATGTCTAGAGAGAGGCTGTTACCTCAGTTCTTTTTTCCGGCACCTGCTGACCGGACCCTGGAGCATTGAACTCGACCTTTTTAAGTTTTTTTTTTTTTCTTCAACACTTTAGAGTAAAGTTCTGAAAAAAGGCTTCATTCGAAGTCTTTTGTCTTTCTCTACTACATTTTGAAGTTTTCTGACAGAACTTTAAGACTTTTTTTCAACAAAATGCCTTCCTTGTTTGACAAGTGCCCTAAATGTGGCAGAAAAAAGGCTAAAACAGACCCTCATGAGCTCTATATTATTTGTCTACCCTCATCTCACATTCCTGCCTCCTGAAGCATCTGCAAGACGTTTTCCAGGTGCACTTTGCGTGACAGAGAGAAAATTTGCCTTCAAGGGAGAGCAGAGAGAAGAAAAGGAACCAGTGGGACCTCTGAGCGAGGGGAAGGTCAGTCTTCCACCAGGGCTCATATCTCAGCCTCCAGTGGTGGTGGGAGGTGTGAGAGGCACTCGTCAGGGCGAAGACGACATCGGTCCCGATCGACGTTGAGAGGAGGTACCGCGCGGGCATGTTCGCCGTCGAAGTATGGTTCGACATCGTTCAGAAGCCACCAGTCGGCATCGAGGCATAGTACATCGCCGAGGACCCCGAGATGCACGACGTCGAGGAGCAGATCGGCGTCGCCTGGGTCGACGTCGAGAGGTTGTCGTAGACATGGCTCGTCCCCACACACAGCGTCGACGTTGAGAGGGAGATCGACGTCCAGGACTCCGTCGACGAGGCCGTCGATGTCAAGTGGTCACAAGAGGCGGAGAATTTATTCCTCATCTGAGCGCTCTTCCTCGGTAGTGCTGCTGCCTTCCTCTCCTTCTTCTCGTCTGTCTCTGCCTCGGTCCCCTCCTCCAGAGCTTACGGCAACGCCGCCTCAGCCAACCGGCCAGGAGGTGCCGCAACCAACGCCACTCCTGGCACCTCAAGATCCGGTTAGTGTACCAGCTAGACCGCGCTCTGCATCGCGCCATCGTTCGCCCTGTGAACGGGACTTCTCCGGATCAAGATCACACCGTTGATTGAGACATAGATCAAGTTCAAGGGAGCGCGACAGAGACTCTTGGTCCTCCACCGGAGACTATTCACCTACGTTGTCGGACTCTCCTCCTCCTTGGTCCTCTCCGTTGGATGATATTAATACATTTCATGAGGTTCTAGTCCGAGGGGCGTCGAAGCTAAGTATACCGATGGCTGCTCCTACGCCATCGTCATCGGTCATTTTTGAGACGCTTCAGCGGCCAGGCCATTGCTCCCTTTAGTACTGGGCCTCCTGGAGCCCGCTATGGAGGTCTTCTTCACACCGGCAGTGACAAGGCCTGCACCGTCCAGGCTGCAAAAGAAGTACCGCCCTCCGGAGAAAGATCCGCTCTTCCTGTGTTCGGATCTGCCACCAGACTCAGTCGTTATTTTGGCGTCACGCAAGGCCCACGCAACTTCTCCTTCCTCAACTTCTCCTCCAGGTAAGGAGAGTAGGCGACTGGACTCGACAGGTCGCAAGGTGTGTGGCTCGGCAGCATCCATGATGAAAATGGCGAGCGCCACAGCCCTTTTGGGCCGGTACGATCGCTCCCTGTGGGACTCCATCTTGCAGTTTGCAGATCATCTCCCAGGAGACCACAGAGAGGACTTTTTAGAAGTGGCCAAGGACGGCGCTGTGGTCTCCAACCAAATAATAAGCTCGGCAGCAGATGCTTCGCTGCTTTTAGCTCATGCTTACTGCCATGGGGTAACGCTCAGGAGGCACTCCTGGCTGCGACTCGCGTCGTTAAAACCGGATGCGCAGCAAAGACTTTTAAATGTGCCATTTTTAGGATCCACGTTGTTTCGATCGCACGCAGACGACGAAATGTCACGAATGAAAGCGCAGGTGGACACATTAAAGGCGGTAGGACTGGACAAGGCTAAAGAACAGCGCAGGTCCTTCCGCCCTTTTCATCGCCGCTACGCCACTCAGAGGGTTCAAGCCCCTCAATGGGCCTCTACGAGGCCTCACCAGTACCAGCTGCCCTACCAGCAACAGCGTAAGGCACAGAGGGGACGATCAACCCTTCAGTCCACTCAGAGCACGTGACAGCTCACTACCTCAAAACCCTGAGGATTTTCTCCCCCCAACTTCGTTAACCACTCCGGTGAGGGGAAGCGTCACCAATTGCCTGGTAGAGTGGCAAAAGATCACAACAAACGCTTGGATCTTAGATGTTGTACTGAATGGATATTGTCTCAGATTTTCTTCACCACCTCCGGCCATCCTGCCAAAGCCGACAACTGCAAACCTTGATCTCCTAAAGGTGGAAGTTTCCATCCTCCTCGAAAAGAGAGCAGTGGAGTTGGTTCCCCTGAACCAACAGGGGAAAGGTATCTACTCAAAATACTTTCTCATCCCAAAAAAGGACAAAAACGAAGTCAGACCCATTTTAGACCTCAAAACGGCCAACAAGTGGATCCGAAAAGAGAAGTTCAGGATGCTATCCTTACACCAGATATACCCTCAGATTCGGCAAGGAGATTGGCTTTGCTCACTGGATCTACACAATGCGTATTTCCACATCCCCATTGCAAAGAAACATCGGAAGTGCCTGAGGTTTTTGGTAGTTTAGGATCACGTCCAGTACACAGTCCTGCCATTTGGTCTCAAGTCTGCGCCCAGGACCTTTTCCAAGTACATGGCGGTGCTGGCAGTTCACCTCCGGAGGAAACGAATCTTCATCTTACCCGTATCTCGGCGACTGGTTGATCAAAGCATCCACGTATGCAGAAGCAAAACGGCATTTCCAACTGACCTGCGACCTTCTGTACCAGCTAGGTCTTCATATCAACTTTAAAAAGTCAATGGTATTACCAGTTCAGAGGCTACATTACTTAGGAGCTACCATATACACACTGCAGGCAAAAGTGTGTCTTTCGGAAGAACAACGCTTATCTATTCCCAGGAAGTGTCAGAATCTCCAGACAACGAGTCCCCCAACAGTGCGGACAGTCTCCTCACTCCTCGGATCCATGGCATCCTGCATTTACCTGACGCCAAATGCTCTCATCCACATGCGTCCACTTCAGGAATGCGTGGAGGACCATTGGGATCAGTGCTCGGGGAGCTGGGAAGATCGCATTCACCTCTCCACTCATGCACTCAGATCTCTAGCTTGGTGGTGCTGCCCAGCCAACATCCTGAAGGGAATGCCATTCCAGGTGCAGCCTCCAACGCAGACTATTTTGACAGATGCCTCTCTCCTCGGATGGGGAGCTCATCTGGATCACTTGCAGATTCAGGGCAGGTGGTCACAGAAGGAATCGTTATACCACATCAGCTTCCTAGAGCTACGAGCGGTACACCTAGCTCTCAAGGCGTTCCTACCCTCAATCACCGCAGACAACCTGCTGGTGCAGACGGACAATACCACCACTATGTTTACCTGAACAAACAAGGGGGCACCATATCCAGAATCCTGTCTCAGAGTCCCAGACAATTTGGCACTGGCTCCTGGCCAGAAAATTGAACATAGTGGCTACCCATCTGCCATGCGTTCAGAACAGTCAAGCAGATGCCCTTAGCGAGTTCTGGAAGAGAACCACGAGTGGGTGCTCAACGAAGCCGTCACTCAAGACATTTTCCATTTGTGGGGCACACCTTCTATCGATCTATTCGCCACAGAAGAAAACAGGAAATGCCACGACTCTGCCGCCAGATTTTACCACCCACAGTCGCAGGGCAATGCTCTGTGGATAGACTGGTCCAACAGATTTCTGTACGCTTTTCCACCGATTCTGCTGATCCCAGCAGTCCTCCTCAAACTATCCATGACATCAGCCAGGATGATCCTCATTGCACCAGAGTGGCCAAGACAGTGGTGGTTCCCAGATCTTCTTCAGAGATCACACCAGCCACATCTCAGGCTACCCTGCAGGCCGGACCGCCTGACGAAGTTCGGCGGCCAAATGAGGCATCCCAATCTCTCATCTTTGAATTGGCTGGCGTGGCTCCTGAGCTAGTCCAGTATGGTCATCTCAACCTGGTACAGGATTGTATTGACATTTTAAAGGAAGCAAAGAGGCCATCTACGCGGTCAGCGTACTCCTTTAAGTGGAAACGATTCTGCATTTGGTGTTCCTCTGAAGGGATAGATCCTACATCTTGCAAGGAAGATGTGGTTCTGCCTTACTTGTTGTATCTAGCACGATCGAGCCTCCAGCTCTCCTCCATTAAAGTGCTTTAGCAGCATTAACTGCCTGTAGAAAGACTCCTTCACAGACCTCTTTCTTCAGAATCCCAGTGATCAGAGATTTTCTAGAAGGGTTAAAGAAGGTCTTTCCCCCAATTAGACGCCCCTCACCACCATGGGAACTGAATGTGGTCCTTTTACGTTTAATGCAGGCCCCATTTGAACCCATACACAAGGCATCCCTCCAACACCTCACTTGGAAGACAGCCTTTCTAGTAGCAATCACTTCAGCACGAAGGGTCAGTGAAATCCAGGTCCGACTTCCACATTAACCAGTCGATTGCCTTGCCCTCGTTCTTTCCAAACCCTTCCACTCCAGCTGAGAGAGCTCTCCATTCCCTAGATGTTAAGAGAGTACTGAGGTTTTATCTAGATAAGACTACTCCTGTTCAGAGAACTACACAACTGTTTCTTTATTACAGACCTGTTCGAACTGGCTTAGCCACCTCCAAGCAATCAGTAGCGAGATGGATAATCTCTTGTATTTTATTGTGTTATCAGCTAGCTAAGAAAGCCTTACAGGGTAGGCCCATTCCACCAGAGGAAAAGCAGCTACCACTGCTCTACTGCGCAATGTTCCTTTCGCAGAAATTTGTAAAGCTGCGACGTGGAAATCAGATCACACATTTACTAAACATTATTGTTTAGATTCGGACGCTAGAGCAGATGCTCGTGTAGGCCAGTCTTCGCTGAGAAACCTGTTTGCTTGAGTACATATGTATGGTTTACTCTAACTGCTCCTCCGCTGGCGTGGGGGATGGGCTTGGTATTCTATTCTAAGCTTATGACTATACATGGAAATCCCCTACGAGAGAGGGTATGGTTTCTTACCTGTAACTCCAGTTCTCTCGTAGGGGGTATTTCCATGATAGTCATAGCAACCCTCCCTCCTCCCCGGGGAAGCAGTTAGAGGTCTTGACACATTGATTCTGATTGTCAGCCAGTAACTACCTGCAAAAAGAACTGAGGTAACAGCCTCTCTCTAGGCATGATGGGATACTGGAAGACTGGCTGTTCTTAAAGGCACAGTATCCCTTTTCTTCAATTCTAATGGCAGCCTATGGACTACACTGTTCTGCACTCCTTTATGGGGGTTTTGTGAAAATAAAAGAAGTTTTTGGAAGTAGCTGGTTTGGGAAATGGTTTTTATTTGGCAAACATTTAATAATTTTACTTCCAGGCTAATCAGAATGCAGGAGCTTGAACACTGTAGCCCTTCCTATAGGCTGCATGGGAATATTCTTAAGTGTCTTGACAGGCCTTCCTGAAGAGAGGCGAACAGGGACACTTAAGAAGTGATATTGGAAAAAGTGCTCCAGGGTCCCCGCAGGCGGGCGGGGAATTATTCTAAGCTTATGACTATCATGGAAATACCCCTACGAGAGAACTGGAGTTACAGGTAAGAAACTATACCTTCTCATCTGGCTACAAAAACTGAAATCCAGAGACAATCCAGTTTCTGATGAGGACAGTGCCTCCTCTTCTATTTCTGTGGTAAAACACCTGTAAAAAGACAAGCTGAAGTTTCTTCAGAGGAAAGACACAGAAAAGCTTTTGAAAAATCTGCTGAGGTGTCCTCAAAAATTTGTAGCCCTTCAAGGCTTAAGACCATAGCTTCAGATTTAAAGTCTAAAAGGAAGCCTGTCTTGTGTTTGACAATGTTCAGCATTCCGTCCATCACTTGTTGTTTTTGCTTTGTCGCCCTAAGTGGGAAGGGTATGCCCAGACGTGGGTCCCGTGCTTCCCATGCCACTGGATTCAAGCTAGCCTGGCTGATGAGGGGTGAAACCCCGAAACCGGTCCCAGGATGCTTGTTTCCGGTCCAGTGAGGACCTGGCTTGGCAGTTCGGTCTGGACTGTTCCCATGAGGAACAGGGTCAAGACTGATTTGCATATGGCTGGGTCCAAACTGGGGTGGCATGGTGAGCAAAAGAACGATGGATTAAACCCAGATCTGTGACTGGGGGTGAGTGTTTGACAATGTTCAGCATTCCGTCCATCACTTGTTGTTTTTGCTTTGTCGCCCTAAGTGGGAAGGGTATGCCCAGACGTGGGTCCCGTGCTTCCCATGCCACTGGATTCAAGCTAGCCTGGCTGATGAGGGGTAAAACCCCGAAACCGGTCCCAGGATGCTTGTTTCCGGTCCAGTGAGGACCTGGCTTGGCAGTTCGGTCTGGACTGTTCCCATGAGGAACAGGGTCAAGACTGATTTGCATATGGCTGGGTCCAAACTGGGGTGGCATGGTGAGCAAAAGAACGATGGATTAAACCCAGATCTGTGACTGGGGGTGAGTGTTTGACAATGTTCAGCATTCCGTCCATCACTTGTTGTTTTTGTCTTAGCCGTTAACACCACCATTCAAGGTAAAACATGCCTTCAGGAAGCCAATTTCTGTGCTGTCGACAGGATCCTCGTTGACAGTAGTGCAGTCGACGGCTCTCGCCTTGACAACGACTTCCACCTTCGCCACACTGTCTGTGTCTATGGCATCAACCCGCTCTTCGGCGACGGTATGCTCATCCTCGTCGACGGCACGTTCTATCTCTTCACCGTCAACGAATATACCGTAGACGCTTCGATCGACAGAGCACCTTTCAGTGACAACCCCGCCGCCGACAGCCTCGTCGACACTGCTTCCACTGACGATGGCCTCGTCTGCGCTGCTTCCACCGACAACAGCTTCATCGACGGAGCAACAACCTTCAACTGCATCATTGACGACACTCCAACAGTTGACGACATCTCAACCGTTGACGCTTCCACCGCTGACAATGACGATCCATCGATGCTCTTGTCGATGATTCCTTCGCTGACACCACCACCGTTGGCGATATATCTCTTGTCGACAATGAAGACCACGGCAAAAGTGCTGAGACAATGTTCCTTGCCTCTGTTTTCATCGACGGACCAGGCTGCACACAGAAGGGCAAAGAAGTATCACCAGACGCCCTCAGTAACGTCCCCTAGCAAGGTTTCCAGCCTTTTACCCTCACATCTATTAGATCACGATGACTCTGATGAGGAAGGAATTTTTGGAGTGGCCAGCAGCCCTTCCCAGTTAAGGGTTAAATGCCAGTAATACTCAGATGGCGATGCTTCATACTATACACAAAGCTATTATGAGCAGCCGGGGCTAATAGGTCTTCCCCCTGGGCTTGTTTCAGACTTACAAGCAATGTTGGCGGACTATCAGGAAAGTTTTCTGTCAAAGCCTTCATTGGTTCAACAACCGATACTTCCGCCTCCGCCAACAACTCCATCATTCACCTCTGCCAAGACCACAGCATTCTACAAACTTCAATACAAACTGGGAATGATGAGTGGAACGATTACATCATACCAGCGTCTGCTTCTCCTATAACACCTCTAGTAGAGTCCCCACCTGAAGACATAGGTGGCTTCCATAACCTACTTCAGCGTGCAGCCGCTCGGTTTGATCTGGTGATGCCCGCAACTCAGCACGATTGCTTCCTTTACGATTTTAAAGAACCCCACTGTAAGGAAATGCCTCCTTGGCAAGGTTACCCCCTGACTTATTGCCTTTGCTGATGCCAAGTTATGATTTGAAAGTGTGCTGAGGCCTGCTAACCAGGCCCCAGCACCAGTGTTCTTTCCCTAACCTGTACCTTTGTCTCCACAATTGGCACATCCTGGCATCCAGGTAAGTCCCTTGTAACTGGTACCCCTGGTACCAAGGGCCCTGATGCCAGGGAAGGTCTCTAAGGGCTGCAGCATGTCTTATGCCACCTTGGGGACCACTCACTCAGCACAGACACACTGCTTGCCAGCTTGTGTGTGCTGGTGGGGAGAAAATGACTGTCGACATGGCACTCCCCTCAGGGTGCCATGCCAACCTCCCACTGCCCCTGGCATAGATAAGTCACCCCTCTAGCAGGCCTTACAGCCCTAAGGGAGGGTGCACTATACCATAGGTGAGGGCATAAGTGCATGAGCACTATGCCCCTACAGTGTCTAAGCAAAACCTTAGACATTGTAAATGCAGGGTAGCCATAAGAGTATATGGTCTGGGAGTCTGTCATACACAAACTCCACAGCACAATAACGGCTACACTGAAAACTGGGAAGTTTGGTATCAAACTTCTCAGCACAATAAATGCACACTGATGCCAGTGTACATTTTATTGTGAAATACACCCCAGATGGCATCTTAGAGTTGCCCCCTGAAAACATACCCGACTTCGAGTGTGGGCTGACTAGTTTTGCCAGCCTGCCACACACCAGAAATGTTGCTGGCCACATCGGGAGAGTGCCTTTGTCACTCTGTGGGTAGTAACAAAGCCTGTACTGGGTGGAGGTGCTTCTCACCTCCCCCTGCAGGAGCTGTAACACCTGGTCGGTGAGCCTCAAAGGCTCACCCCCTTTGTTACAGCGCCACAGGGCATTCCAGCTAGTGGAGATGCCCGCCCCCTCCGGCCACGTCCCCACTTTTGGCGGCAAGGCCGGAGGAGATAATGAGAAAAACAAGGAGGAGTCACTGGCCAGTCAGGACAACCCCTAAGGTGTCCTGAGCTGATGTGACTCTGACTTTTAGAAATCCTCCATCTTGCAGATGGAGGATTCCCCCAATAGGATTAGGGATGTGCCCCCCTCCCTCAGGGAGGAGGCACAAAGAGGGTGTAGCCACCCTCCGGGCTAGTAGCCATTGGCTACTAACCCCCAGACCTAAACACACCCCTAAATTGAGTAGGGACCTAGGAAAACAGATTCCTGTAACCTGAAGACGAAGAAGGACTGCTGACCTGAAGCCCTGCAGAGAAGACGGAGACACCAACTGCTTCGGCCCCAGCACTACCGGCCTGTCTCCCCACTTCAAGAAAAACAGCAACAGCATCGCGCTCCCCGGGGTCCAGCGACCTCTGAAGCCTCAGAGGACTACCCTGCATCTAAAAGGACCAAGAACTCCCGAGGACAGCGGCCCTGTTCCAAAGAAACCAAAACTTGCAACAAAGAAACAACTTTAAAAGGACTCCACGTTTCCCACCGGAAGCGTGAGACTTTCCACTCTGCACCCGATGCCCCCGGCTCGACCTGCGGAGAAACAACACTACAGGGAGGACTCCCCAGCGACTGCGAGCCCGTGAGTAGCCAGAGTTGACCCCCCTGAGTCCCCACAGCGATGCCTGCAGAGGGAATCCAGAGGCTCCCCCTGACCGCGACTGCCTGGTTCAAAGAACCCGACGCCTGGGAAACACACTGCACCCGCAGCCCCCAGGACCTGAAGGATCCGACCTCCAGTGCAGGAGCGACCCCCAGGTGGCCCTCTCCCTAGCCCAGGTGGTGGCTACCCCGAGGAGCCCCCCCCTTGTCTGCCTGCATCGCTGAAGAGACCCCTGGGTCTCCCATTGAAACCTATTGCAAACCCAACGCCTGTTTGCACTCAGCACCCGGCCGCCCCTGTGCCGCTGAGGGTGTACTTTTTGTGCTGACTTGTGTCTCCCCCCCCCCCCCCCCCCCCCCCCCCTGGGCTGCCGTCCGAAGTCACGGGTACTTACCTGCTGGCAGACTGGAACCGGACACCCCCTTCTCCATTGAAGCCTATGCGTTTTGGGCACCACTTTGACCTCTGCACCTGACCGGCCCTGAGCTGCTGATGTGGTAACTGGGGTTGCTCTGAACCCCCAACGGTGGGCTACCTTGGACCCAACTTTGAACCCTGTAGGTGGTTCACTTCTGTGCAAAACTAACAAATACTTACCTCCCCCAGGAACTGTTGAAATTTGAACTGTCTAGTTTTAAAATAGCTTATTGCCATTTTTGCCCAAACTGTACATACTATTTTGCTGATTCAAAGTTCCTATGATACCTAAGTGAAATACCTTTCATTTGAAGTATTGATTGTAAATCTTGAACCTGTGGTTCTTAAAATAAACTAAGAAAATATATTTTTCTATATAAAAACCTATTGGCCTGGAATTGTCTTTGAGTGTGTGTTCCTCATTTATTGCCCGTGTGTGTACAACAAATGCTTAACACTACCCTCTGATAAGCCTACTGCTCGACCACAATACCACAAAATAGACCATTAGAATTATCTCTTTTTGCCACTATCTTACCTCTAAGGGGAACCCTTGGACTCTGTGCATGCTATTTCTTACTTTGAAATAGTACATACAGAGCCAACTTCCTACATTGGTGGATAAGCGGTGGGGTACAAAACTTTGCATTTGCTGGACTACTCAACCAATACCTGATCACACGACTAAATTCCAAAAATTGTCATTAGAAACTGATTTTTGAAATTTGAGCTATTTTTCTAAATTTTTTAAAGTCCTGCTAGGGCCTTGTGTTAGTCCCTGTTAGCATTTCTTTTAGAGTTTAAAAGTTTTGTATAAGTTTGAATTAAGTTCTAGAGATAGTTTTAGATTCTTAAAAAGTATTCCAACTTTTAGAAACAAAATGTCTACTACAGAAGATAATGCGATGGAACTCAACCTCACCCCTTACCTGCATCTTAGGATGTCAGAGTTAAGGTCTCTCTGTAAAATCAAAAAGATAAAGACTGGTTCAAACCCTACCAAAGTACAGCTCCAGAAGCTCTTGGCAGAGTTTGCTAAAAACAACCCCTCTGATGATGCCTTCACAGAGGGGGACACTAGTGAGTGGAGGAACTCCCACCTCCAACCCTAGATAGGGAGACCAGGGTTCCTCCAACCCTGACTCCAAATGTGATAGTCAGATATGCTGCTTCTCACACAGGAGAGTCCAGCAACTCTGGAAGCATTGAGGAAAGCCTCAATGAAGATGACCTCCTGCTAGCCAGGTTGGCCAAAAGATTGGCTTTGGAAAGACAGATCCTAGCCATAGAAAAGGAAAGACAGGAGATGGGCTTAGGTCCCATCAATGGTGGCAGCAACATAAATAGGGTCAGAGATTCTCCTGACATGCTAAAAATCCCTAAAGGATTGTAACTAAATATGAAGATGGTGATGAAATCACCAAATGGTTCACAGCTTTTGAGAGGGCTTGTGCAACCAGAAAAGTAAACAAATCTCACTGGGGTGCTCTCCTTTGGGAAATGTTCACTGGAAAGTGTAGGGATAGACTCCTCACACTCTCTGGAAAAGATGCAGAATCCTATGACCTCATGAAGGCTACCCTGATTGAGGGTTTTGGATTCTCAACTGGGGAGTACAGGATTAGGTTCAGGGGGGCTCAAAAATCCTCGAGCCAGACCTGGGTTGATTTTGTTGACTTCTCAGTCAAAACACTGGATGGTTGGCAGTGGTGTAAATGATTTTGATGGGATGTACAATTTATTTGTGAAAGAACACCTGTTAAGTAATTGTTTCAATGATAAACTGCATCAGCATCTGGTAGACCTAGGACCAATTTCTCCCCAAGAATTGGGAAAGAAGGCGGACCATTGGGTCAAGACTAGGGTGACCAAGACTTCCACAGGGGGTGACCAAAAGAAAGGGGTCACAGAGACTCCCCAGGGGAAGAGTGTTGAGACATCCAAGGGAAAAAGTAAAGAGTCTTTTACAGGGCTCCAAAAACCTGCTCAGGAGGGAGGGTCCAAAGCCTCTTCACAATCCAATTTTGGGTACAAGGGTAAAAACTTTGATCCCAAAAAGGCCTGGTGTCGTAGCTGTAATCAGCAGGGACACCAAACTGGAGACAAGGCCTGTCCCAAGAAAGGTTCCACTTCAAACTCTACTCCAGTTAGCACTGGAATAGCCAGTCTCCAGGTGGGATCAACAGTGTGCCCAGAGCAAATCAGGGTTTACACTGAAGCTACATTAGTCTCTGAGGGTGGGGTGGACTTAGCCACACTGGCTGCCTGGCCCTCTAATATGCAAAAATACAGGCAGCAACTCTTAATTAATGGGATTAGTGTAGAAGGCCTGAGGGATACAGGTGCCAGTGTCACCATGGTGACAGAAAAACTGTTTTCCCCTGGTCAGTACCTGGCTGGACAAACTTATCCAGTCACCAACGCTGACAATCAGACTAAAGTACATCCCATGGCTATGGCAACTTTAGAGTGGGGAGGGGTCAATGGCCTGAAACAGGTGGTGGTCTCCTCAAATATCCCTGTAGACTGTTTGCTTGGATATGACCTGGAGTCCTCTGCATGGGCTGAGGTAGAACTTAAAACCCATGCAGCCATGCTGGGTATCCCTGAACTGGTGTGTGTCAAGACAAGGGTACAGTGCATGGCTCAGGGTGAAAAAGTGGTGTTGGAGCCTGGAAGAATGGCCCAACCCTCCAAGAGAAATGGAAAGAAGACTGGGGATCCAGCTTCAACACAACAAAAGAAAGAGAACCTCTCTTCCCAGGAAGAAGTTCTGCCCTCTGAGGGAACTGAGCCCCTGCAGTTAGAACCTTAAAAGGGTTGAGCTCCTAGGCCCAGGGGGACCCACAAGGGAACAGTTGTGTAAAGGGCAAGAAACCTGTCCCTCTCTTGAAGGCCTTAGGCAGCAAGCTGCTGAAGAGACCAAAGGAAAAATCACTGGAACACATAGAGTCTATTGGGAAGATGGACTCCTCTACACTGAGGCAAGAGAACCCAAACCTGGTGCCACTAGGAGAGTGGTAGTGCCTCAGGAGTTCAGGAAGTTCATTCTGACCTTAGCTCATGATATTCCACTTGCTGGGCATTTGGGACAAACCAAGACTGGCCCAACATGTCCCAGAAAGTAAAGGAGTTGTGTGTCTCCTGTGCCACCTGTCAAGCCAGTGGTAAGACAGGTGGACACCCAAAGGCCCCTCTCATTCCACTTCCAGTGGTGGGGGTCCCCTTTGAAAGAGTGAGTGTGGACATAGTGGGTCCACTTGAACCTCCCACAGCCTCAGGGAACCAGTATATCCTAGAGGTAGTGGATCATGCCACTAGGTACCCTGAAGCAATTCCCCTTAGGTCCACTACTGCCCCGGCAGTAGCTAAAACACTCATTGGTATCTTTACCAGAGTGGGATTTCCTAAGGAGGTGGTGTCTGACAGGGGTATCAACTTCATGTCAGCATACCTGAAGCATATGTGGAATGAGTGTGGGGTGACTTACAAATTCACCACACCACACCATACCATCCACAAACCAATGGTCTTGTAGAAAGATAAAACAAGGCATTGAAAGGCATGATCATGGGGCTCCCTGAAAAGCTCAAAAGGAGATGGGATGTCCTCTTGCCATGTCTGCTTTTCGCCTACAGAGAGGTGCCTCAGAAGGGAGTAGGGTTTTCCCCCTTTGAACTTCTGTTTGGCCATCCTATCAGGGGACCACTAGCTCTTGTAAAAGAAGGCTGGGAGAGACCTCTTCATGAGCCTAAACAAGATATAGTGGACTATGAACTAGGCCTACGTTCCAGGATGGCAGAGTACATGGAAAAGGCAAGCAAAAACCTTGAGGCCAGCCAACAACTCCAGAAGATGTGGTATGACCAAAAGGCTGCTATGGTTGAGTTTCAACCAGGGCAGAAAGTCTGGGTTCTGGAGCCTTTGGCTCCCATGGCACTTCAGGACAGATGGAGTGGCCCTTACCCAGTGCTAGAAAGAAAGAGTCAGGTCACCTACCTGGTTGACCTAGGCATTAGCAGGACCCCCAAAAGGGTGATCCATGTGAACCACCTCAAACTCTTTCATGACAGGGCAGATGTGAATCTGTTGATGGTAACAGATGAGGACCAGGAAGATGAGAGTGAACCTCTCCCTGATCTCCTCTCCACAGACCCTAAGGATGGCTCAGTAGATGGGGTGATCTATTCAGACACCCTCTCTGGCCAACAGCAATCTGACTGTAAGAAAGTCTTACAACAGTTTGCTGAGCTCTTTTCCCTAACCCCTGGTCATACACAACTGTGTACCCATGATGTGGACACAGGAGACAGCATGCCTGTCAAAAACAACATTTTCAGACAGTCTGACCAAGTTAAGGAAAACATCAAAGTGGAAGTCCACAAGATGCTGGAATTGGGAATCAATAAGCACTCTGACAGCCCCTGGGCTAGCCCAGTGGTCGTAGTCCCTAAACCTCACACCAAGGATGGTAAGAGAGAGATGAGGTTTTGTGTGGACTACAGAGGACTTAATTCTGTCACCAAGACAGATGCCCATCCTATTCCAAGGGCAGATGAATTAATTGACAAACTAGGTGCTGCCAGATACTTAACCGCTTAGGTGCGGGCGTCGACCACTGTCCGACGCCCACACACCCTCCCTGGTGCGGGTCACGACCAGTGGCCGACACCAGGAAGGGTATCAATAAATCCTTGGGTGCGTCGCACCCGAGGATTTTTTTTTTAAACCCCCCCCCGGGAGACACGGAAGCTTCCGTGTCTCCCCCCGCCCCCCCACCCGCCCCTTTGTGACGTCAGCGCGCCTCGCGGCGCGCTGACGTTGCAAAGGTGTTTTCCCCATCAAAGCAGGAAGCAGCCTTGCGGCCGCTTCCTGCTTTAATGGGGAAAACGGCCTTTCTCACGTTCGGGAAGGCCTCGTAAGAAAGGGGAGTGTCTCCCCTTTCTTACGAGGCCTTCCTGAAAGTGTTTCCTGGCCCCCGATCGCACCCCCCCCCCCCCCCCCAGGGGATTGTTTTTTTTTTTTTTTTTTTTAAATGACAGGGGGTCGCCCGTGGGCAGGGTGACCCCCTGTGGGGGCAATTTTTTTTTTAGATGTTGTAGGGTTTCCCTGGGGGCCATTTTGGCCCCCAAGGAAACCATACAACAACTAAAAAAAATAGATCTATATATAGATCTATATTTATATATCTATGTAGATAGATATATCTATGTACATGGATATATCTATAGATATATCTATGTACATATATATATATATATAGAGGTAGATCTATATATACCAAAGAGATTTATAAAGTGTGCTACTCACCTGTGAGGGTCTCAAGGCGCTTGGGGGGGGGGGGGCGGGGGGAGGGAAAGGGGCTGGGAGGTTCACTGTTCGAAAAGCCAGGTTTTGAGGCCCTTCCTGAAAAGAAGTAGGTTTTGGGTCTTGCGAAGGTGGATTGTCAGGGCGTTCCAGGTTTTGGGTGCAAGGTAGGAGAAGGATCTGCCCCCGGTGGTGGTGTGTTTGATGCGGGGGACAGAGGCGAGAGAGAGGTCAGCTGAGCGGACGTTTCGTGTGGGGGTGTGGAAGGTGACTCTCGTTGAGGTAGGCAGGGCCTGTGTTGTGGAGTGATTTGTGTGCGAGGATGAGGATCTTGAAGGTGATCCTTTTGTCAATGGGGAGCCAGTGGAGGGATTTGAGGTGTGGAGAGATGTGTTCGTGTCGGCGGAGGTCGAGGATGAGTCGTGCTGCTGAGTTCTAGATGCGTGTAGTTTGCGCTTGAGTTTTAGAGTGGTGCCGGCGTAGAGGGCGTTTCCGTAATCAAGCCTGCTGCTGATGTGTGCGTGAGTGACAGTTTTTCTGGTCTCTGTGGGGATCCATTTGAATGTTTTTCAGTATACGGAGTGTGTTGAAGCATGAGGAGGTGAGAGCGTTGATTTGTTGGGTCATCGAGAGGGAGGAGTCTAGGATGATGCTGAGGTTGCGTGCGTGGTTGGCGGGGGTGGGTGCAGGGCCTAGCGTGGTGGGTCACCATGAGGGGTCCCAGGTGTTTTTGTGTGGGCCAAAGAGGATTATTTCGGTTTTGCTTGAGTTGAGTTTCAGGTGATTGGCTGTCATATATATATATCAGTTTTGTCAATATGTGTGTGGTTTCCCTGGGGGGAAAAGGGTCCGACTTGTCTAGTGGCAGTTTTAGTGCCATAAAGAAGCGCAGAAGGTTTATATGCCTACTGCAAAGAGCAAATCTGTATTTTATGTAAATAGCTGAGTACATTAGCAAAGTCTATGGAGAGATGAAGGGCACTTTTGCTGGGTGGTAATGAGGGAATCCGAGGAGGAGGGAGTGGGAGCACCGATAATGATTGTTGGACTGGGCGCAGGAGGTGCTAAAGACTGTGACGAATGGTATGTGACAAGGTGTTTTTTGAGTGTCTTGAAAGTACGTGCTGATTGAGGGAAGAAGCGCAGGTAAGGTGGCCTCTACTGTTGCACGTATCTCACACACCATCGATTTTGTGACTGTCTACGTAGGCTAGTGTTTTAGAGCAACAGTTTAGCCAATAGCAGAGATGGCATCTTGATGGATGACTGCTGCCTACACTCGGGTTATAGAGGACCGCTCTGACATAGGATCAGAGACTGAGACTTCAGATACTGAGACAGCATCTGAGGGATAGGACAATGGCGCAGACTCTGGGAGTGATTTTTCAGTCAGAGGAGTCCCATTCGATAACTCCTCTTCCAGTACATTATGAGGGAGGTGATGAGGACAGTCCTGCTGTCCCTTCGCAAGCTGTTTGTGCAACTGGGTAATAGTGGGTTAGGCCAACCCAGAGAGCAGGTGAATGCGGCGGCAAGCAGAGAGAGAGTGCTCTCTTGGGAGCTCCCCAATTTAGTTCAGCCCCAAATTCCACCACCCAAATCATATTGTGGAGACATCAAAATTATCCATGGCAAAACAAACTGGTTTTGTAAGGCAGGCACCTGTGTTTTTGGTCCTGGATTCGGCAGCCATATAGAGAAACACACTAAACCCAAACATTTCTGGAAACTAGACATTCGGGGGAGTCCACAGAGGTGTGACTTGTGTGGCTTCCCCAAAGTTTTCTTACCCAGAATACCCTGCAAAGCTGAAATGTTGAAAAAAAACTCAATTTTTCTCGCATTTCTGTCACACAAACTACAGGAATATGCTGGGATCCACAATATTCCTACCACCCAGTGACTCCTCACCTGTCCTGATAAAAACACTACCCCACTTGAGTGCCTACACCTAGTGTCTGTGTCAGGAATGGATCACCCCAGGGTCAACAGCTGCCTCACGTAAGGACCAACATTGACCGTTGTGTGATCTATTCCTGTCGCAGGCACCAGGCCTAACCACACAAGTGAGGTATCATTTTTATCGGGAGGCTTGGGGGAACGCTGGGTGGAAGGAAATTTGTGGCTCCTCTCAGATTCCAGAACTTTCTGTCACCGAAATGTGAGGAAAACTTGTTTTTTTAGCCACTTGTTGAGGTTTGCAAAGGATTCTGGGTAACAGAACCTGGTCAGAGCCCCGCGAGTCACCCCATCTTGGATTCCCCTAGGTCTCTAGTTTTCAAAAATGTACAGGTTTGGTAGGTTTCCCTAGGTGCCGGCTGAGCTAGAGGCCAAAATCTAAAGGTAGGCACTTTGCAAAAAACAGCTCTGTTTTCTGTGATGTGTCCACGTTGTGTTTTGGGGCATTTCCTGTCGCGGGCGCTAGGCCTACCCACACAAGTGAGGTATCATTTTTATCGGGAGACTTGGGGGGACGCTGGGTGGATGGAAATTTGAGGCTCCTCTCCGATTCCAGAACTTTCTGTCACCGAAATGTGAGGAAAACTTGTTTTTTTAGCCACTTTTTGAGGTTTGCAAAGGATTCTGGGTAACAGAACCTGGTCAGAGCCCCGCGAGTCACCCCATCTTGGATTCCCCTAGGTCTCTAGTTTTCAAAAATGTACAGGTTTGGTAGGTTTCCCTAGGTGCCGGCTGAGCTAGAGGCCAAAATCTACAGGTAGGCACTTTGCAAAAAACAGCTCTGTATTTTGTGAAAAAATGGGATGTGTCCACTTTGTGTTTTGGGGCATTTCCTGTCGCGGGCGCTAGGCCTACCCACACAAGTGAGGTATCATTTTTATCGGGAGACTTGGGGGAACATAGAATAGCAAAACAAGTGTTATTGCCCCTTATCTTTCTCCACATTTTTTCCTTCCAAATATAAGAGAGTGTGTAAAAAAGACGTCTATTTGAGGAATGCCCTGCAATTCACATGCTAGTATGGGCACCTCGGAATTCAAAGATGTGCAAATAACCACTGCTCCTCAAAACCTTATCTTGATCCCTTGATCATATTTCAGCAAATGAATTGCTGTATACCCAGTATAGAATGAAAACCAACTGCAGGGTGCACCTCATTTATTGGCTCTGGGTACCTAGGGTTCTTGATGAACCTATAAGCCCTTTATATCCCCGCAACCAGAAGAGTCCAGCAGACAAAACGGTATATTGCTTTCAGAAATCTGACATCGCAGGAAAAAGTTACAGAGTAAAACATTAAGAAAAATGGCTGTTGTTTTCAGCTCAATTTCAATATTTTTTTATTTCAGCTGTTATTTTCTGTAGGAAAACCTTGTAGGATCTACACAAATGACCCCTTGCTGAATTCAGAATTTTGTCTAGTTTTCAGAAATGTTTAGCTTTCCGGGATCCAGCATTGGTTTCACACCCATTCCTGTCACTAACTGGAAGGAGGTTGAAAGCACCAAAAATAGTAAAAATGGGGTATGTCCCAGTAAAATGCCAAATTTGTGTTGGAAAATGTGGTTTTCTGATTCAAGTCTGCCCGTTCCTGAAAGGTGGGAAGATAGTGATTTCAGCACCAGAAACCCTTTGTTGATGGCATTTTCAGGGAAAAAACCACAAGCCTTCTTCGGCGGCCCTTTTTTCCCATTTTTAGGGAAAAAACTAAATTTTCACTGTATTTTGGCTATTTTCTTGGTCTCCTCCAGGGTAAACCACAAACTCCGGGTACCATTAGAATCCCTAGGATGTTGGAAAAAAAAGGACGCAAATTTGGCGTGGTTAGCTTATGTGGACAAAAAGTTATGAAGCCCTAAGCGCGAACTACCCCAAATAGCCAAAAAAGGGCTCAGCACTGGGGGGGGAAAGGCCCAGCAGCTAAGGGGTTAAGTACCTTTGACTTGACAGCAGGGTACTGGCAAATCAAAATGGCACCAGGATTAAAAGAAAAGACAGCATTCTCCACACCTGATGGGCATTATCAGTTCACTGTTATGCCCTTTGGCTTAAAGAATGCCCCTGCCACCTTCCAAAGGTTGGTGAATCAAGTCCTTGCTGGCTTGGAGTCCTTTAGTGCAGCTTATCTTGACGCTATTGCTGTCTTTAGCTCCAGCTGGCAGGATCACCTGGTCCACCTGACGAAGGTTTTGAAGGCCCTGCAAGCAGCAGGCCTCTCTATCAAGGCATCCAAATGTCAGATACGGCAGGGAACTGTGGTTTACTTGGGACACCTTGTAGGTGGAGGCCAGGTTCAGCCACTCCAACCCAAGATCCAGACTATTCTGGACTGGGTAGCTCAAAAAACCCAGACTCCAGTCAGGGCATTCCTTGGCTTGACTGGGTACTACAGGAGGTTGGTGAAGGGATATGGATCCATAGTGACACTCCTCACAGAACTTACCTCCAAGAAAATGCCCAAAAAGGTAAACTGGACTGTAGAATGCCAACAGGCCTTTGACACTCTGAAACAAGCTATGTGCACAGCACCAGTTCTAAAAGCTCCAGATTACTCCAAGCAGTTCATTGTGCAGACTGATGCCTCTGAACATGGGATAGGGGCAGTTTTGTCCCAAACAAATGACGATGGCCTTGACCAGCCTGTTGCTTTCATTAGCAGGAGGTTACTCCCCAGGGAGCAGTGTCGGAGTGCCATTGAGAGGGCGGCCTTTGCTGTGGTTTGGTCCCTGAAGAAGCTGAGACCATACCTCTTTGGTACTCACTTTATAGTTCAAACTGACCACAGACCTCTCAGATGGCTAATGCAAATGAAAGGTGAAAATCCAGAACTGTTGAGGTGGTCCATCTCCCTACACGGAATGGACTTTATAGTGGAACACAGACCTGGGACTGCCCATGCCAATGCAGATGGCCTTTCCAGGTTCTTCCACTTAAAAAATTAAGGGCCAGATGAAGGAAAGAAGCAAATTGTGACTTCCAATTTGCGAGTCCGTGCGACTCGCAAATTGCAAGTTGCAATTTGCTATGCAGATAGGTGTCTCAGACACCTTCTGCGTGTCGCTATGGGGTTGCAAAGAACCCCCTCATTAATATTAATGAGGTGGGTCGCAATTTGCGACCCCATAGCGACTCAGGGCACTCACGGGGATGGAGGCCTGCTGGGAACAGCAGACCTCCATGTCCGTGACTGCTTTTCAAGAAAGCAGTTTTTTTTTTTTTTTTTTCCAAGTGTAGCCCGTTTTCCTTAAAGGAAAACGAGCTGCACTTAGAAAAAAAAACGAAACCTTTTGTTTCGGATTTTTTCAGGGCAGGTAGTGGTCCCTTGGACCAGGTGTTTGCTACATCTGGCCCTAACACTCTCTTGGGAAAGGTTAGTCTCATCCTCTTTCGTTTAAGGGTTGGGGGGGGGGGGGGGGGTGTGTGTAAGGAAATGCCTCCTTGGCATGGTTACCCCCTCACTTTTTGCCTTTGCTGATGCCAGGTTATGATTTGAAAGTGTGCTGAGGCCTGCTAACCAGGCCCCAGCACCAGTGTTCTTTCCCTAACCTGTACCTTTGTCTCCACAATTGGCACATCCTGGCATCCAGGTAAGTCCCTTGTAACTGGTACCCCTGGTACCAAGGGCCCTGATGCCAGGGAAGGTTTCTAAGGGCTGCAGCATGTCTTATGCCACCCTGGGGACCCCTCACTCAGCACAGACACACTGCTTGCCAGCTTGTGTGTGCTGGTAGGGAGAAAATGACTAAGTCAACATGGCACTCCCCTCCGGGTGCCATGCCAACTCCCACTGCCCATGGCTTAGATAAGTCACCCCTCTAGCAGGCCTTACAGCCCTAAGGCAGGGTGCACTATACCATAGGTGAGGGCATAAGTGCATGAGCACTATGCCCCTACAGTGTCTAAGCAAAACCTTAGACATTGTAAGTGCAGGGTAGCCATAAGAGTATATGGTCTGGGAGTCTGTCATACACGAACTCCACAAAAACATAATGGCTACACTGAAAACTGGGAAGTTTGGTATCAAACTTCTCAGCACAATAAATGCACACTGATGCCAGTGTACATTTTATTGTGAAATACACCCCAGAGGGCATCTTAGAGGTGCCCCCCTGAAAACATACCGACTTCCATTGTGCGCTGACTAGATTTGCCAGCCTGCCACACTCCAGACATGTTGGTGGCCACATGGGGAGAGTTCCTTTGTCACTCTGTGGCCAGGAACAAAGCCTGTACTGGGTGGAGGTGCTTCTCACCTCCCCCTGCAGGAACTGTAACACCTGGCGGTGAGCCTCAAAGGCTCATCCCTTTTGTTACAGCGCCCCAGGGCATCAGAGCTATTGGAGATGCCCGCCCATCCGGCCACTGCCCCCACTTTTGGCGGCAAGGCTGGAGGAGATAATGAGGAAAACAAGGAGGAGTCACCCACCAGTCAGGACAGCCTCTAAGGTGTCCTGAGCCGAGGTGACCCCTACCTTGAGAAATCCTTGTTCTTGAGTTTGGAGGATTCCCCCAATAGGATTGGGGATGTGCTCCCCTCCCCACAGGGAGGAGGCACAAAGAGGGTGTAGCCACCCTCAAGGACAGTAGCCATTGGCTACTGCCCTCCCAGACCTAAACACACCCCTAAATTCAGTATTTAGGGGCTCCCCAGATCCCAGGAAATCAGATTTCTGCAACCTGAAGAACCAAGAAGGACTGCTGACCTACAAGCCTGCAGAGAAAGGAGGAGGACGACAACTGCTTTCGCTCCAGCCCTACCGGCCTGTCTCCAACTTCGAAAACCTGCTCCAGCGACACATCCAACAGGGACCAGCGACCTCTGAAGCCTCAGAGGACTGCCCTGGAGTAAAGGACCAAGAAACTCCTGTGAACAGCGGCCCTGCTCAAAACCAGCTACTTCTTTGCAACAAAGAAGCAACTTTCAAAGACTGCACGTTTCTGCCGGAATCGTGAGACTTCACACTCTGCACCCGATGCCCCTGGCTCGAGATCCAGAGAACAGACACCTCAGGGAGGACTCCCTGGCAAGTGTGAGCCCATGAGTAACCAGAGACGACCCCCTTGAGCCCCCACAGCGACGCCTGCAGAGAGAATCCAGAGGCTCCCCCTGACCGCGACTGCCTGTAACAAGGGACCCGACGCCTGGAACCAACACTGCACCCGCAGCCCCCAGGACCTGAAGGAACTGAACTTCAATGCAGGAGTGACCCCCCAGGCGACCCTCTGCCTAGCCCAGGTGGTGGCTGTCCAGAGAAGCCCCCCCCCCGTGCCTGCCTGCACCGCTAGAGTGACCCCCGGGTCCCTCTGTTGTTTCCTACCTGAAATCCAACACCTGCTTTGCACACTGCACCCGGCCGCCCATGTGCAGTTGAGGGTGTGTTTTGTGTGCCTACTTGTGTCCCACCACCCGCCAGTGCTCTACAAAACTCTCCTGGTCTGCCCCCCGAGGACGCAGGTACTTACCTGCTGGCAGACTGGAACCAGAGCACCCCTGTTCTCCATAGGCACCTATGTGTTTTGGGCACCTCTTTGACCTCTGCACCTGATCAGCCCTGAGCTGCTGGTGCGGTAACTTTGGGCTTGCCTTGAACCCCCAACAGTGGGCTGCCTATGCCCCAGAACTGAGACTTGTAAGTGTTCTACTTACCTCCTAATCTAACCTTTACGTACCTCCCCCAGGAACTGTTGATTTTTGCACTGTGTCCACTTTGAAAATAGCTTATTGCTATTTTTACAAAGGCTGTTTATGATATTGCTTTTATTCAAAGTTCCTAAAGTATCTAAGTGAAGTACCTTACATTTAAAGTGCTTAATGTAAAGCTTGAACCTGTGGTTCTTAAAATATACTAAGAAAATATATTTTTCAATATAAAAACCTATTGGCCTGGAGTAAGTCTTTGAGTGTGTGTTCCTCATTTATTGCCTGTGTGTGTGCAACAGATGCTTAACACTACCCTCTGATAAGCCTTCTGCTCGACCACACTACCACAAAATAGAGCATTAGAATTATCTACTTTTGCCACTATCTTACCTCCAAGGGAAACCTTTGGGCTCTGTGCACACGATTTCTTACTTTGAAATAGTATATACAGAGCCAGCTTCCTACAGCATTAGACAGCTGGCAGAGGGAGCTGAACTTAGAAGGCAAGGATGACGGAAGTCCACATCATTCAGGCCAGAAATACACACAAAGATCATTGATAATCATGAAGAAATTTGTAGCGCACTCGAATGCCCGGAGGCGTTGTGGGCCGAAGTGTGAGCAGGGAAAGGAAAAGTCCAGAAAATTACACAGATATCTGACTAATGGCTAAATAGCCAGGTTTTAAGCATTTTCCTAAATTCTAATAAGGCTTGATATTCTGTATGATGGCAAAACATCTTTCAGCAAATGTGTAGATTAGGCTCTACAAGCTATAAAGTATGATACTGATACTGCCAAGTCCTTGGAAATGTTACAGTTCAGAAAACAACCCTTTCGCGGAGCAAGTGGTCAAGGATCTCATCCCTATAGAGGTTTTCAGCCATAGAAGCAACAATAGTCCTTTCAAAGCCAATATCGACCTCAATGTTCACAGCAGTAGTATAGGCAGCCACCGACAGCGGCCTACTAACAAGTGCCCAGGCGTAAGCAACCTCCACAAGGGCGAGACACTTCTAGAAAGTAGTGCCATATGCGGTTCCGGCTATCTCCCTCAACTCACAGAAACAACTCTTGGGTCGAAGCTCAGTGTTTCCTGCAATGGCCCCTCATAACAACACACAGATGAGCTCTGGATGTAATCTTTCAGAGGCACACCGTGGAATTCATCAAGAGGCCACCAAATACTCCTCCTAAAGGAGCACCTCCTTCCCACCTAAAGCTCCCTTTGCAAGATATCACCATTGTGCTAAAGAAAGGAGCAGTAGAACAATTTCCGAAGACTCAAAGAGGAATCGTTTTTTCCTCCCGTTTCTTTCTAGAAAGGAAAAATCATATGACTGGCACCCCATCTTAGACCTTCGGAAACACAACATATATTTAAGGAAACAATCTGTTTGCATTCTCACTCTTCAAGATATCCTGCATCTTCTAAATCACGAGTACCACATAGCAGGCTCTACATCATCCAGGATGCCTACTTCCAGGCCCCAATACACCCAAAGCATCACAGATTCCTACGATTCAATGTAGCCGGTGCCCACAGCCAATTCAGAGTTCTCCCTTTCAAGATTAAATTGGCGTCCCATATCTTTACCAAATATCTGGCCCTGGTGGCAGCTCGCTTGAGGCAAAAATGATTGCAGGTATTTCCATACCTGGATGACTGGTTGGTAAAACCAGCCACGTCCCAACAAGCAATACAAGATATAACAACCTGTCTCAGACTCTTTGATAATCTGGGCGTCATGGTAAACAAGCAAAAATCCTCTCGATAGTCTCGTCGACGAGGTAGTGGAGATGGTAGCTGTAAATACCGACCTTTCTAGAGGTAGAAGGCTTTGAGGAAGGGGAAAGACGGTAGGACTCCTTCTTTTGAAGAGGAGAGGATGGCTCAGACGAAAATGAAGTCTGTAAGCCCTTTCCATGACGTAATTTCTGCCTCTTTCTCGATTTTTCTGTCTGGCCCAGGTCCTCAGATTTGGACCTTTTGTGTGGCCTCTCTGACCCACTTTCCTCACCTGAAGTACAGGATTTCACCTGTAACCATGTCAGGAGTCTACCCTCACGGTCTCTGAGGGTTTTTGTGGAGAAAGTACGACATATCTTGCAGTTTTTCACCTGATATTGTGGGTAGAGACAATACAAGCAGTCTTTATGTGGATCAGCCACATGGATCCTTTTCTTTCTACAGGTCTTGCAAGGGCGGAAAAGGCCTTTTCTAGAAGAATCCGACATTTTTTTAATTCTCTGAGAGAAAAAAGCTTCTGAAGAAGTAGAAAAGTGAGCAGAGCTCAGGGAGACTTCCTTCACACAACGTGCGGTTGAAAATCTGAGGGAAGGAGCTTCTCTGGAGAGTGTTCGAGAGGGTGCTGGTGCCTGATTGGTCATCAGGCAAGTTTGGGTCCTTTTCACAAAAGAACCTGGATAGGCTATATGAGTGATTGGTATTTCCATTATAGCCTATGGAAAAAAAAAAAATATTTGTTAATTATTGCTATTTTATGTACTGTGGGACTCCCACTTCAACGACGGGGATGATTCAAGCATGTGAATTTAGGAAATTAAACCAATACTGGATAACTGTAGTTACAGGTAAGTAACTTGTTTTCTTTCAGGGTTCAAGTCTCTCCACTGGTATCAACATACTGTTATACCATTCTTTGCATTTTCTATGTCACCATATGTATGCCTACATTTATTTTATGTTTTTGACCTATGTCTTTATATGGGTATCTACATCCGTATATACCTGAACTCTTTCTCTTAACTCCCCTGTATCAACCTCCTTTTTGTCCTGTCTGTGTGCAGGTCGGAATTTCGCAATTTGTCTTCTGCCCTCTTAATTTTTTCCACCATCTGTCGTGCACATGGTTCTCCTTGTGTTTTAAAAAAAAGAAAAAAATCTATCCATTTTGGTTCTGTTAAACTTCTCAACAGCTTCTCCGTTGGTGTTCCTGGAGTGGTGCTAACTGATTTTTGTCTTTTTTTTATTCCTACTAGCGTTCACTTTTCTATTTGTTGATGATTTTGCCTCTGCATCCAGATGAGGGCGATTGCAGGTACCACTCATCTTCTTTAGTTTTTCTCTATGACCTCCCGTCTTGGGTGTCACCTCCCATTTGCCTCAGTGTTTTTTGCAATAATCTTGCACGTAGAGGGAAGGATGGAAGTAATGACAAGAGCTGCTGACTGTGGAGCTGAGTAACTAGGTTCCAGTCTCGATATTAGCTCAACATCCTGTGATTAAGAGCAAATCCCTTATACCCCCTGTGCTGCCCACAAGTTACTGTGTCCTTGTGTAATATAACAGATGCTCATGTAAGCGCTCCAATACCTTCAGGTCAAGATCGCACTGCGTATATAAAACTGCAAATATGGAGCATGGGATCTCTGCATTGTCTATTAATAATTCATATAAAAAAACTAGGCTCTTGCCCTTTTACAGGTACAGCTCCTTTCTTAGAGCTACACCTGTTTATTTTCCTCTTAATTATTGTCTACAGTGGTCCTCTTTTCCATTGCCATGTGCTCCACTCCCTATGGCATTCCATGTCATCTTGCTGTTTTGTGGTCTTTCACTATTCTTCTTGTGGAACAAATGTTTTTTTATCCCCCTTGTCTCTATTGTGCCGGTCTTCTCTGCCTTCATATGGACTGGTTACTTCTTGTTAGACTTGAGAGGACTTTGTTCGCAGATTCACCTCCTGGGGTTATATTGCTTTGGTATCTATTCTAAGGTAAGGAATCTTTGGCTAGTTGTCTCTATCAGATTAACACATTGCTTACTTTAGGTGTAATGCCTTATCTGGTAGAGACATAGACTAGCCTCAGGTTCCGTACCAACCCACCCATCCTCCCCGTTCTGTGAACTACTTTATTTTGCCCCACTATCCCTTGCTTGGACTCATCCTACCAAGCATTTCCATTCAGTGGTGATGATTAAAAATTACATCTTTTTTCTTTTTTGGGCACACACTTCCATTGCCATTTTATATGGTGGCTCTGCGTTATTTAAGTATTCTAGTCACAGAAGAAACTGACATCAGTGCGTCGGAGGAGGGATTATATGGGCTCCATCAACGTAAGATCCGGTGAACGATGTTGATGAGTCGCACTGCGCCCTCTACTGACATGCAGGGGTACTGCTGAAAAATGTTCTGGTTCCAGTCTGGCACCTCGGCAGAATTCTAATGTAAGAAATCTGCTGCTAGTCTAAGTCTCTACCAGATAAGGCGTTACTGAAGGTAAGTATCTTGTTCTTTAGTTTAGCTCTATAGTCTATGTACAAAATATACACAATAGAATTGTAATGTATTCACTAAGAGTGTTCTGCATACTTTACCACTTGTCACCAGTGTTTTTCATAGGACAGCTTCTTCAGTGAGCCTTTTCATTAATTTAACGGATAGAACCTGATTCAGTTCAGCAATAAGCCAAGTGTGAAAATTAGATTAGGGTGCTGAACATCAATGTGCTGGTTTGGGAGCTGCATTATAGCAAATAGAAGGTACGAGATTTAGAGCAGGATCTCAGTGCTTCCCACCTGCTAGACTTGATTAGATGTATTTTTGTTTGTGTTTCTGAAGTATACAGCACTCAGTCATCTGAGTGATAAGTGAATGCTTTACAAATTCTTAAAGAAAGAAATTCATGAAAGCTCTTTGAGATGAAATACCATGATAAGAAATCAACAGTTCTTCTTAAGCCTTGTACAATTTTCTTCTGCTTAATTGGTGCTCCTCACAGCGTGCTTGTTTTTCTGTCACTTTTAGGCATTTGTTATAGTGGAAAACTGTTTGCAACAACGTTTGAGTCTCTGTATTTATGTTTTCAGGCTGTGCTTTATGTATTTGGTGGAATGTTAGACTCTGGATTCACACAAGGAAAGACACCTCTCTGGCTGTATAATATTGGTATGATGTTTCATCCTTTGGTTATAATCTAATTCTTCTGCACGACATGTATAACACTAACACTGTTTACATTTTTTATCCCGCTTCGTAGGATAGTCAAAAACACTGAATAGTTTTGTGCTGCATCCATGGGACTGGAGCGCATATATCTATATCTCTATGTCTGTATATAGAGAGCGAAATATGATCTACTGGTCACCAGTAGGTAGTTACAGTTATGACCATGTTTCCATAGAAAAGGCATTTTTTGACCTGCCTAAATCTTTGGCGCCGTTCGACAAATCCTCTCAAATTTTCTTTTTTTAAATGTGACAGTGATTCTTGTTGCACATGGTAAGTTTCGGGGTGATCTGTCAAGCAGGGGCTGAGAAAAAGGGGGGAAGGGGTGTTAAAAAACAAAAAAGTGTGTGTTTCCCATGTTAATTCCCAGAGGAGTTTTGAACACGACTACTGCCTGAACGACCAGATGGATTACACCAAATTTGCTGAAAGGGTAGTTGTTGGAAGACAGATTACGCTTTCAGTTATGTGGTGTAAATCCGTTCAGTAGTTTAAAAGAAATGAAAGGAAATCACAATTTGTATACCTAGGGCTGTGGTTTCTTCACAACAACTTTGCGAAGAATAAGAGCTCGAGCACAGAGCTGCAGAGCTGTGATTGGCTGCCAACACTTCAAACCAGGAACTGTTGGCAGCCATCTTGGAACTAAGTAGAGTTCCAGAAAAAAAAAATATAAGACAAAGGGCCAGGGTAGAGTCACCCTGAACCCGTAGCTCTGGTGCTGGGGACCTTGCCAGGGCAAAAAAGCACTGTTAAAAAAATGTTTGCTGCAAATTTGCAACAGGCTGCCTCCCCCGCTTGTTTTTGTGAAGCCCCCGGTGGGCCAGGCCCCAGGGGCCTGCATCTACCAGTGCCTCCTTTTGAATACAGGTACAGAATCTTTCATTGCTCCCTTTGTGCGTTGATGCTCTGTCAAAAACAAATACACTTGTGTGTGACTGCAGCATTTTATACCTAGAGCAGCTTACTGTACTCTGCAGCGACAGAACATTGCAGCTGTTCCTGTCACTTTCTGTGCTTTTATATTGCCATTTTGCTGACACTTATACGTTCTGTGCATTTATTTACCTAATGCTGTACCTTTACCCACTTCCCCTTCTAAATCAAAATGTCTGCTCCAGACCTCAACACAAGCTATTTCTCAGTATGTAAAAAAAACGAGCGACTTGGGACTGAAGACTTTCAGTTATCAACACAGATTGACACAAAGGTAAAATAAACAACTGCTTCTACCCTTATGGTCTTACAAAAGTGCTTCATAAAAGAAGTACACAACTGCAAATATTGAAGTGCTCATACACCATGAAAGCTCTGCAATCTGTATGGCTGTCTTCAGTCTCAATCACAAGAACTATGAGCAGTTAGTATGACTAATTAGGAAAAAGGGAATACAAAACCAGTTGTATGAATACGACTTATTGTTTTACAGCTGGCATTTCATGGTTATGGCATCACAGGGGCGACTTTCTCAAGACAGTTCCAAGTATGAGTTGAACGCCCATCTGTTGCATAGTCACCATAATAAATGTGTCTAGATATACTCGAAATGTCTGATAGAGGCGTCGCTGGCTCTAAAAAGCTCTAAAATGTTAAACTTACTAATTTTTCCAACAAAAAGGTTCACTATTTATGTATTTATTTCAAATACTCACATGCGAAAGAGTAAAAGATTAGATTAAATAGTGTCATTTTACTTATTTTCCCTGTATTTGAGGAGGCAAAATGAGAATACCAGATTAGAGGATAATATAATTTGTAACAACTTTTCTCCGTTTAAGGCCATGATTAAATGAAGCAATCAAAATCTATTGCTGTTTGTTCTACATGGAAACATGCAATTTGACTTTGTCGAATACAGAATTGAATTGGATCAGGAAACTTTTCCAGCAGTACCTCTCACGCTGGTAGGTGGCGCCATGTGGTTCCACACCGATGCTGTTCCGCTCAGGAAATTACATGGGGAGCCCATATTCGCCACTCCCATGAGATGGTGTCCGTTCTTTTGTGTACACAGCACCAGGTGCGTATCTGGAGATACCTCTTTTCTCTTTGAGACCTCCTTTTACAGTGTGCAAGGGAAATACGACCTTGCAGAACGACAGGTGTCAAACCCTGTAGGGACTGTCCCTAATTAATGCCTGCTGAACCTCATCAGGCTTGCCTGGGTGAAGTCACAACTCTAAATCTTACAGTGATTACATGTCAATGAACCCAAAGGTCATATCGGACCACAAAGTGAAACTCTTGTGTTGCCTAGTGCTGGAATATTCCTTGTCGAGAAAAGCACAAATCCAAAGGTCATTCTTGATCCTATTCCCAGTCCAGAAGTTTAGGAATCTGTCCCGAGGTAGTTTGTCATCACAATCCAAATCTTCGTGTATATTGAAGAAAAACCATTAAACATTTAAGCAAGATTCTGCTCCTTCCCACCACTTACACTCCTTAGAAGGCACAGGGGGTCATCTTTCTTCACGATCTTGCTCCCAAAGCTGGTGGACTCCACAGCCTATCCAGCTACTAGTCCTGGCACAGCGAGAGGTTCTGGGGCACTCTGCGACACCGACACATATCAAAGAGTTCTACAAGGCCATGATCCGACTCTTTGTATCTTTCCGACTCTCTCTGGTGCACCTGCGGGCCCAATGGAGCTGAGAGGACCTCCATCTGGGATACTGCCTGTAGGCTCAAACCTACTTAAACCCCCCCTCACCTCCAACTCTTTTACCCTTCTTCTGAGAGCTTATTGGTTCAGGAGTTTACTCGTTGCCCCAACTGCCACCCCCTTCTGATAGAAAGTCAAAACAATTGAAGATCTTTGTGCAGAGGGTATTTTCTTCCACCAGTTTTACCCTCTGGTCCATCAATGCCTGTAGCCTACTAGTCCACTATTCTCACGCTCTTTGGGATTTGGTGGCTCAAGTCCCTCACAGATGCCCTGGAAGACTATTGACCAGTTCTGACCCAAGTTATACTGGGTGATTGTGATGAGGTCAAATTCACAATTCATTGTGGCCTGGACACCACCAATTCCATCGAGAGATCCATTGGCACCAGTGTCTCCTTTCTTCCCCATGCTTTGCAGAGGTCAACAGGTTTTTCACACAGTGTCCACTCATTCTTTATGGACAAGCCCTTTGACGTATCTCTGCGTTTTGGGGAGAATCAGGTACCACTCTGGAGTGATTCAAAGAGAGCAGGGCTACAGTACACTCCCAAAGCTTATCTGCCTCACCTCGCCAGCCACATCAGACGTACTGTTCATTTCGCAGTTTCGGCAGAGGCACCCCATACCGCCAGCCACTGCAGCCTCAGTTGGTGCCTAGCAAATTTGTGGCTGAGGCACCCACTGACCCCATAGTTGGACTAACCAAGCCTGTCCGCCTACTGATACCCATGGTGGTCCAACCTGCCAAACCTCTTTAGCATGCCATCAGTGACGTGACGTTAGAATCCAACGATTCTTTCTGGGATGGGGGCAATAACATTGGTCAGGTGGATACTGCAGCTTGTCAAGAAGCGATACACCCTACCCTTCATAGCCGCTCTGCTACACGTTCTATCAACCCCAGACTGACTGACGGAGGGTCATTTGACCACAGCCTAAGGTGGGAAGTGCAAGCTCTGTTGGCCAAAGGGGCTATCGAGAGCGCCAGAAGTGGGCTGTGATTGATACCCCTACTACTTCCTGCTGCCAAAAAGACAGAGGCCTTATTCCTATCTTTAGACTTGCTCCCTCACCACCTTCCTCTGAAAGGACAAATTCAGAATGGTCACCCTCGCACAAGTCTTGTCCATCCTGGAGACAGGAGACTGGATGGTGGCGTTGGATGCAAAGGATGTCTATTTCCATATTCCCTTCCTGCAGGCCCATCAGTGCTACCTGCACTTCATTGTGGGACAGGAGCATTTTCAGTTCATGGTGCTCACCTTTGCTTTCACCAGCACTCCTCTGGTGTTTACAAAAGGATAGCGGTGGAAGCATGACACCTTTTGGAGGTAGGGGTTCCAGTCTTCCCCTACCTCAGCGATTGGCTGTTGAAGGTGGACTTTCTCCAGGCAGTTGTCAACCACCTCTAGATCACAGCAAACTGTGTGTCATCTTTGGGTTCCTCTCTCAGTGAGGTGAAGTCACACCTGACTACTCATAAGCTCCTTTCATTGGAATCATTCTGGACAGGGTTAAGGTTTGTGCCTTTCCCCTAGAAAGTTAAGTTCAGGTCATTTATGTATGCATTCTGATCTTTCTGACTCAGTACTGGATCTCAGTGAGATTGACTCTGAAGCTTCCGTGATTGATGTCCTTCTGCATCTTGCTGGTGCAGCATGCAAGGTAGCATACATGGGCTCTGCAGTGTGATCTTTAGTCTCAGTGGGCCCAACATCAAGAGGACCTCTCCGGCCATGTCTAAATTTTGGAGTCCACTGCAAAGATCTACATTTGTCTTTACTGGGCTGTGATTAGGCCTGCAATGGATACTTCTCCCTACCCAGAGCTGACAGTGGTGACCCATGCGTCACTCCTGGGTTGAAGTAGCCACCTGGGAGAGGTGGGGATTAGTGGTCTCTGGTCGTTGGCAGAGTCTTGTCTCCACATCAACCTTCTGGAGATTTTGGCCATTTGTTTGGCGTTGAAGATTTCCTTACATTCTTTAAGGTGAGATTGGTACATGTGCTTATGGACAACACCACTGCCATGTAGTATTGCAACAAACAAGGTGGGGTGGAGACACGGACCCTGTGTCAGAAATCCCAGCTCCTCTGGAAATGGCTAAACCGTCAAGGCATTTTCCAAGTGACAGACTACCGAGCAGACTTCTTAGGTGCAAGGAATGATGAACTCAACTATTGATGCATAGTGAAGCACAAATTTTTGTTGCTGCCAAAGGGGTACAGGGTATCTTTGTGAATCGATATAACCGTGACGATATATTTACCATTGCCTACAACATGCAATATAAGCAGCTCTGCATGTTGGTGTTTCTGAGGCGTCTCTTGCTTAGTGACTTGTTCTGGCAAGAGTGGAACTTGGGACTCCTGAATGTCATACCGTCAATACCTCTTCTGCCCTACATTCTAAAGAAAATCAGGATCGACAGGGCGCAAGACCTCATAATAGCCACAGGTTAGGCTCAGAGAGTATCGTATCCAAACCTCCTGGGCATGGGCATCTGTCCTTGGATCAGATTGCCCCTCTGGGAAGAGCTGCTTTTGCAGCAACTGAGCAGGATTTCTTCACTCGGACCTCCACAATCTCCAAATTTTATGCGTGGAGATTGTTTGGCGACACTTGAACAACTTCGACCTTCCCCCGGAGGTGGTTGATGTAATCTTGGCAACCAGATATCCCTCACTGAAAGCTTTATGTTCGGTGGCATGTGTAGCTGCAGATACACATGCTGTGCACAGTCCGCCGTCTGGTGTTGGGCTTGGAGTGTTACAAATAGTTTTTCTTCGAAGAAGTATTTTCGAGTCACGAGACCGAGGGACTCCTCCCACTTCGGTTCCATTGCGTCGACTCCATCTTAGATTGTTTTTTTCCCGCCATCGGGTTCGGACGTGTTCCTTTTCGCTCCGTGTTTCGGGTCGGAAAGTTAGTCAGAATCTCGGAAAAATTCATCGGTATTGTTTCGTTCGGTATCGGGTTAGTTAGAACAAATCGACACCGAATCTTGAAGAGCTCCGGTAGCCCTTCGGGGTAATTTCGATCCCCCGTGGGGCCTGGTCGGCCCGACCGCGTGCAACTTCGAGACTGATGGAACAGACCCCGTTCCGATTCTGTCCTAAATGCCATAATAAATATCCTTATACGGAATCAACATTTGGTCTGTAACTTGTGCCTGTCCCCCGAGCACAAGGAGGATACGTGCGAAGCCTGTCACGCGTTTCGGTCGAGAAAAACGCTCAGAGACCGAAGAGCCAGGAGGTTGCAGATGGCGTCCACGCCGACAGGACAACAACGGTTCGAGGAGGAGGAAGAAGAAACTTTCTCCATTCACGAGTCGGATTCCGAAGAATTCGACATCGAAGAAACGCCAACCGTGAGTAAGACGTCAAAACAAAAAGCTCACGAAAAGACTGACAAACCCCAGGGGACGCCACCGCCAACAGGCCATGGCTTAACCCGAAAAGTAGGTGACCGTCCATCGGCACCGAAAAAGGGCGAGCTGGTGTCGAAGTCATCCGACTCCGGTCGAGATACAGGCACGCAGCAATCTCGGGACCGAGAGAGTGGCGCAGAAAAAATTCGGCACCGAGACAGCGGCACCGAAGTTGGTCGGCAAAGAGAGGGCACGACGCTGAAAAGAAAAAAGATCTTGTCGGAGCCGAAAAAATCCAGAGACACGGTTTCGGTGCCGAAACATCCGGCAACCGAACCGAAAACTGGTTCCTACTCAGAGGAACAAGGACTGTCCTCTCAACTAAAAAAACACAGGTTTGAGGAGGAATTACAAACAATAGAGCCAGATCACACGCAAAAGCGGCTCTTTATTCAAAAAGATACAGGGAAGATCAGCACTCTTCCCCCAATCAAAAGGAAAAGGAAACTTGACTTCCAACAAGGAGACAAGCAACCACAAGCAAAGGTGGTAAAGAAGGTAACTCCACCACCCTCTCCACCACCATCAACTCATGCATCACCGGCACAAACTCCACCATTAACACACTCACCAGCTCACACCACAATGAGCCAGGATGATCCAGATGCATGGGACCTCTACGACGCTCCAGTATCGTACAATATCCCAGAGTCGTACCCAACTAAACCGTCACCACCGGAGGACAGTACATCATATGCACAGGTGGTCGCTAGGGCAGCCGAATTCCATAATGTATCACTACATTCAGAACCGATCGAGGACGACTTCCTCTTTAACACCCTGTCCTCCACCCATAGCCATTACCAAAGCCTTCCCATGCTCCCAGGAATGCTAAGGCACGCGAAACAAATATTTCAGGAGCCAGTTAAAGGCAGAGCCATAACTCCAAGGGTGGAGAAAAAATATAAGGCACCACCAACAGACCCTATATTTATTACAACACAGCTGACACCGGACTCTGTAGTTGTGGGGGCAGCTCGTAAGAGAGCCAACTCGCATACATCAGGCGACGCACCACCTCCGGACAAGGAGAGCCGCAAATTTGATGCAGCGGGAAAAAGGGTTGCAGCACAAGCAGCAAATCAGTGGCGTATCACCAATTCGCAGGCACTCTTAGCGAGATACGACAGGGCTGATTGGGATGAAATGCAACATTTCATCGAACACCTACCCAAAGAGTTCCAAAAACGAGCGCAACAGGTGGTGGAAGAGGGACAAAGTATCTCGAACAATCAGATACGGTCTTCCATGGATGCAGCAGATACAGCTGCAAGGACAATAAACACTGCAGTCACAATAAGGAGGCACGCATGGCTGCGCACATCTGGGTTCAAACCTGAAATCCAACAGGCTGTGCTCAATATGCCGTTTAATGAACAGCAATTGTTTGGGCCGGAGGTGGACACTGCCATTGAAAAACTAAAAAAGGACACCGATACAGCCAAAGCCATGGGCGCACTCTACTTCCCGCAGACCAGAGGCACATTTCGGAGGACACCTTTTAGGGGAGGGTTTCGAGGTCAACCCACAGAAACCAACACTTCACAAACAAGACCACCTACCTACCAGGGTCAATTTCAAAGGGGAGGTTTTCGGGGGCAATATAGAGGAGGCCAATTCCCAAGAAGTCGGGGAAAATTTCAAGGTCCCAAAACCCCTCAAAATAAACAGTGACTCACAAGTCACACAACCCCATCACACAACACCAGTGGGGGGAAGACTAAGCCAATTCTACAAATCTTGGGAAGAAATAACGACAGACACTTGGGTCTTAGCAATTATCCAACATGGTTATTGCATAGAATTTCACACATTCCCTCCAAACGTCCCACCGAAAACACGCAATATGTCAAAACAGCATATAGATCTTCTAGGACTAGAAGTTCAAGCATTACTACAAAAGGACGCAATAGAACTAGTACCAAGCCCACAGAAAAACACAGGGGTTTACTCACTGTACTTTCTAATACCAAAGAAGGACAAAACTCTGAGACCAATACTAGATCTCAGAATACTAAATACCTACATCAAGTCAGACCACTTTCACATGGTCACATTACAAGACGTAATCCCACTGCTCAAACAGCAAGACTACATGACAACGTTAGACCTAAAGGATGCGTATTTCCACATACCAATACATCCTTCACACCGGAAATACCTAAGGTTCGTATTCAAAGGAATACATTACCAATTCAAGGTGTTACCATTCGGAATAACAACTGCGCCAAGAGTCTTTACAAAATGCCTAGCAGTAGTAGCTGCACATATCAGAAGGCAGCAAATACACGTGTTCCCTTATTTAGACGACTGGTTAATCAAGACAAACACGCTAACAAGATGTTCACGTCACACAAAGTATGTCATACAGACCCTTCACAAGCTGGGTTTCTCCATCAACTATGCAAAGTCACACCTTTTGCCGTGCCAAACACAGCAATACTTAGGAGCGACAATCAACACAACAGAAGGGATAGCCACTCCAAGTCCACAAAGGGTTCAAACATTTCACAAGGTGATACAGGCCATGTATCCAACACAAAAGATACATGCAAAAATGGTACTAAAACTCCTAGGCATGATGTCCTCATGCATAGCCATTGTCCCAAACGCAAGATTGCACATGCAGCCCTTACAACAATGCCTAGCATCACAATGGTCACATCCACAGGGTCAACTTCTAGATCTGGTGTTGATAGACCGCCAAACATACATCTCGCTTCTATGGTGGAACAGTACAAATTTAAACAAAGGGCGGCCTTTCCAAGACCCATTGCCAAGATACGTTATAACAACGGATGCTTCCATGACAGGGTGGGGAGCACACCTCAATCAACACAGCATCCAAGGACAATGGGACATACATCAAAGAAAATTTCACATAAATCACTTAGAACTGTTAGCAGTATTTCTAGCGTTGAAAGCATTCCAACCCATGATAACCCACAAATACATTCTTGTCAAAACAGACAACATGACGACAATGTATTATTTAAACAAACAGGGGGGGACACACTCGACACAGTTGTGTCTCCTAACACAAAAAATATGGCATTGGGCAATTCACAACCACATTCGCCTAATAGCACAATTTATTCCAGGGATCCAGAACCAGCTAGCATACAATCTCTCTCGGGATCACCAACAAGTCCACGAATGGGAAATTCACCCCCAAATACTGAACACTTACTTTCAAATTTGGGGAACACCTCAAATAGATCTATTTGCAACAAAAGAAAACGCAAAATGCCAAAACTTCGCATCCAGGTACCCACACCAGCAATCCCAAGGCAATCCTCTATGGATGAATTGGTCAGGGATATTTGCGTACGCTTTTCCCCCTCTCCCTCTCCTTCCATATCTAGTAAACAGATTGAGTCAAAACAAACTCAAACTCATACTAATAGCACCAACATGGGCAAGACAACCTTGGTATACGACACTACTAGACCTGTCAGTAGTACCTCATGTCAAACTACCCAACAGACCAGATCTGTTAACACAACACAAACAACAGATCAGGCATCCAAACCCAGCATCGCTGAATCTAGCAATTTGGCTCCTGAAATCCTAGAATTTGGACACTTAGATCTCACACAAGAGTGTATGGAGGTCATAAAACAAGCTAGAAAACCTTCCACTAGACACTGCTATGCAAGTAAATGGAAAAGATTTGTTTGTTACTGCCATAATAATCAAATTCAACCATTGCATGCATCTCCAAAAGATGTAGTAGGATATTTACTACATTTGCAAAAATCCAATCTAGCTTTCTCTTCCATAAAGATACATCTCACCGCTATATCTGCTTACCTGCAGATTACTCATTCAACTTCCCTATTTAGAATACCTGTCATTAAAGCGTTTATGGAAGGCCTAAAGAGAATTATACCACCAAGGACACCACCTGTTCCTTCATGGAACCTCAACATTGTCTTAACAAGGCTCATGGGTCCACCTTTCGAACCCATGCATTCTTGTGAAATGCAATTCTTAACGTGGAAAGTTGCATTTCTCATTGCAATCACATCTCTAAGAAGAGTAAGTGAAATTCAGGCGTTTACCATACAAGAACCATTTATTCAAATACACAAGAATAAGGTAGTTCTAAGAACAAATCCAAAATTCTTACCAAAGGTTATCTCACCGTTCCACTTAAATCAAACAGTAGAATTACCAGTGTTCTTCCCACAGCCAGATTCAATAGCTGAAAGAGCACTACATACATTAGACATCAAGAGAGCACTAATGTACTACATTGACAGAACAAAACTAATTAGGAAGACAAAACAACTATTTATTGCCTTTCAAAAACCTCATACAGGAAATCCAATTTCAAAACAAGGTATTGCCACATGGATAGTTAGGTGCATCCAAACCTGCTATCTTAAAGCAAAGAGAGAGCTGCCTATTACACCAAAGGCACACTCAACCAGAAAGAAAGGTGCTACCATGGCCTTTCTAGGAAATATTCCAATGAACGAAATATGTAAGGCAGCAACATGGTCTACTCCTCATACATTTACTAAGCACTACTGTGTAGATGTGTTATCTGTACAGCAAGCCACAGTAGGTCAAGCTGTACTAAGAACTTTATTTCAAACTACTTCCACTCCTACAGGCTGAACCACCGCTTTTGGGGAGATAACTGCTTACTAGTCTCTGCACAGCATGTGTATCTGCAGCTACACATGCCACCGAACGGAAAATGTCACTTACCCAGTGTACATCTGTTCGTGGCATTAGTCGCTGCAGATTCACATGCGCCCACCCGCCTCCCCGGAAGCCTGTAGCCGTTTGGAAGTACATCTTGAACATTTGTACATTTGTAAATATATTACATTAAACCTTCATTTTGTACATACGTATTCATTCCATTGCATGGGCACTATTATTAGCATACACAACTCCTACCTCACCCTCTGCGGGGAAAACAATCTAAGATGGAGTCGACGCCCATGCGCAATGGAACCGAAGTGGGAGGAGTCCCTCGGTCTCGTGACTCGAAAAGACTTCTTCGAAGAAAAACAACTTGTAACACTCCGAGCCCAACACCAGACGGCGGACTGTGCACAGCATGTGAATCTGCAGCGACTAATGCCACGAACAGATGTACACTGGGTAAGTGACATTTTCCATACCTGTCATTGGGCCAGAGTTTAGGCTTGGTGTGGCACGTGGCAGATAGACCCTAAACTGGTAAAGTTATCTGATGTTTTGTTGTTTGTGTTGCACTTGCCTGGCAAAGAACACTGAGCTTTTAGATCAATTATACCAGAGAACTCAGGGTGGACAAACAGCTCTATGTGGAGTTTAGTGGATAGAAAAAAGGCAAGGCCATGCAGAAGTGGAACATCTCCAGCTGGATTGTGGTATACATTTGGAATCTACTACACAATGGCCAAGAATCAGTCTCTAGAAGGAATTCAAGCTTATTCCCCATCCAGAACCTAGGCTGATGCCACAGTGTTGGCATTTAGTGTTTCTGTCCTGGACATCTGCCAGGCAGCTATGTGGGCGTCACTCAGTTAGTTCACAAAACATACTACTGTGTGGATAGCCAGGTTTGCCAAGAGCTGCTTGGTCCTCCAAGGGTTTTTCCATCAAGCCCATTCACAGACAATCTTCCAGATAGGTACTGCTTTGGTATCTACTCAGAAGGTGAGAAAAGTTACTTACCTTCGGTAACGCTGTTTCTTTTAGATTCTCTGTTCCTCACTGACCCTCACATCCTCCCGTTTTGTGAATTAGACTCTGTTCAGTAATAAGATTCCATGTCTGACAATCTGCACACTGGTTACTGCCAATTTGCTTTTGGGGTTCTGCGTCTGGGGACACAGTTTCGAAAGCAATTTATGTCAGTGAGCAGGAGTGGCACATATAAATATCCCGCACTTAATTTCCGGAGCAAAACATCTATATGGAGCTTTACTGCACCACCTACTGGTGCACAGAGGTACTGCTGGAAAAGTTTTCAGATCCAGTCAGACGGCTAGGGAATGTTCAAAAGTTGAACATTGCCCCTTCAGAACCTCTTGGAATTCAGGTGAGTGGCACAGCCTTGAACATTGACAGACATTTCACCAGGCACACATCTCTCCCATCGAGTGCCCTGAACAGGACCACAAATCTGTCACCCTCATCAATTTTATACCCTCTATGGCAAAATTGAACCCCAGGGCCACCGAGGTCATCGCTCCCCTAGCAAAGCCAGATTAGGAAGTGGAGTACAGCTGCCCTCTCAATCTCTTTCGTAGTTGTGGCACAGTCTCCCAGACGTGTTTCTTGCAAGCAGGCAATCGATATCTCTTACGTCTTCATGTATGCATAAACTCTACATGTTTTTTCCAGGCAGCCCAGTCCTCTGACAGTCCGTGTCAACCGTGCCACTTTTTTACCTTTCCTCATATTTTCTGTCCCTCACAGTCCTTTTCCTGCTGCCTGGCCCACACCCCTGCTAGTCACATGAAGCTTCAACATGTGTATAGCAAATCAGTAGCAGTTCTGACTTCCCCAAAACAATAAACAAAATACATTATAAAGAACCCACTGTAGACAGCTGGCCTTTTATGTATTTTTGCCAATGTAAGGACACACCATGCAAAAAGTCTGGACCAGTGGTTCCCAGCCTGTGGTCAAGGGACCCTTGGGGGTCCGCGAAGCCTCCTCAGGGGGTCAGTGACTGCTTTGAAAATTAACTAATATTAACAGATTAATAACATTTATATAAATAAAGGGGCTAAATGTACAATTGAACATTTTAAGAAGTACTGTAAATGTCAAGAAATTTGAAACTGAATGCTAAAAATTAAATTAGTATCCTCAAATTGATTCATGGGAGCAGTGGAGATGCATCAAACAGAATATAGTATGGAAGATGTGTGGCTTCAGTTCAATTTAGAAAAGCTATAACCATCCTAATAAAATATATATATTTTTAAATTTTATTTGTTTGCAAATTAAATAAAATGTGTTATCATTTGTGTATGTGTTTGATGAAATATTTGTTTTGTAGTTTTGTGTATTGTTTTACGGTTCAAATCATTAACAATGTTTAGGCCTGGGTCCCTGGCTTCCAGTAAGGACTCAGTGGGAGGGTCCCTGAATTTCAATTATGATTCAGGGGGTTCCCCAGGTTCCAGTAATGACAATGTGGGGGTCCACAGAATTCAAAAAGTTGGGAACCCCTGGTCCAGGCGACCCCTATTTGGTTTACCGGGCTTACTTTAATAATCCCAAGTGCTCTATTAGCGGTAGTGTGGTCGAGCAGTTTAGGCTTATCAGAGGGGTGTGTTAACCATTTATTTCACACACACAGTCAGTAAGTGGTACACACACTAAAAAGGAAACCAGAGACCAGGTATTTTCAGAGTAATTGATTTTGCACGTAAACACAAATAAAACTCAAATAATGGTTTTGAGGTGGTAGCCTCAAATGTGGCAATGTTATCTTATGGGAGGAAAGACATATACTGCAAAAAGACACTTGTAGTTGAGGATTGGGGTGCCCTTTAGAACTTAAGGTGCTAGGGGGTCAAGGTACAAAGAATCCAGTTTAAATTTACCTGCCCTGGCGTGCCCAGGTGTAGAGGAGATGGACGGATTGGTAGCCTCGAGCGCTACACTGTTGAAGGCCGTGGGAACTGCAAACATAGACTGCAAGGGAGGATGTGGGGACAAGTCTGGCAGAACCCAAAGTTGGGGGCTTTGGCTCATAAGGGTCTCTAGAGTAAGGGGGCACAGTCGGTAGTTGGGGACCCGGGCTGTGGGGTTTGGGTGCACAGGTGTTTGACCGGCTGGCCCCTTGAGTTGGAGGCTCTCAAGCTTCTTGGTCTGACCTGCAGAGACGGAAGCAAACATAACAGCAGGGCCACGCTTAATATGAGCCCAGTCGGTCTTGAAGTCACTCGTCGGGTGGGTCATTTTTGGCAGTGGTTGTGTCCTGTGTAAACAGGCTTTGGTAGCTGCAAGGGCTCTGGTACTCAGGGTATTGGTGCGGGGGCGGGGCTTTTGGAGAGTCTAGCATCTCGAAAGTCATTTGTGGTTGAGAGATGGGTCTGACCTCCTAGGGCCACAAAAACCTCTTCCTAGTGTGACACTTCCCCGGTGGGCCCGCAAATCGTTGTACCGGGCAGATGCGGTTGGTGCCTGCAGATGCATGGGATGGCTCCACCACCCCAAGAGAGATGCTGGATGATTAACAAAGTGCTGGACAGTCATCCAAGGGCTTTGGAGGATGCACAATTTTGGATGAGTCGGGTCTGTGCAGTTTTAGAGGTACCAGCAACAGGGCAGGATTTTACACCAAGTCCAGTGTTAGTCCTCAGTTCTCTTGTGTACTGCTCTCCTTTGTCTTCTGTTCTCAGGTAGTCGAGTCTGTTGATCTGGTGTTGAGGGGGTCCTCTAAATACTCAATTTAGGGACGTTAAGGGGAGTGTAGGGTGGTAGCCAATGGGCTACTTACCTCTGGGGTGTGGGGAGTGCGAAAAGCCCTGACCCAGAGTTTTCTGTTTTCACCAAAAACAAGATGGTGAAACCCTTCCTGGGAGGTGCACTTTAGGTAGCCCACCTTAGGAGTGGGACTAGCCTAGAAGTGCAACACACCTCCTGAATATCTAATTTTGTGGCTGCTTTGGTGCCAAATGGGCCTCAGGGGTAGGGTGTAGCATTCCCCAGGTCTGGGGGGGGAAGTGATGGTTGCATATCAAAAGCGGCAGATGCTTTGAAGTCTGTCCTTGATATGCTAAATTACCAGCCGTCCTCCTGGAAGAGGTGTGATCATGTTCTTCTGGAGCACACATGTTTTCTGGCCTCTGAGAGCATGGGCTCTCACCTGTAGGTAGTCAGAAATCTGTCTGTGGTGGCAGGCTGGACAGTACATGCACACTGTGGGACTAATAGGTTTTCAGGGGGCACCTCCAGGGTTCCCTAAGGGTGCGTGTCATCATAAATCTGATACTGGCATCAGTATGGAATTATTAAGACAAGGTGTTTCATACCAAACACCAGTATTTTCAGTGAAGCCATCATGTTCATTGAACACTTGCAATATCTAGCAATGGAACTAGGCATCACAGGGGTACATCTGCTCATACTGATGTGCCCTCACATTTAGTATATTACACCCTGCCTTAGGAGTCTAAGGCCTGCTGTAGGGGTGACTTACATATATTACACGCAGTGGGTACAGCATTGCACACACAGTATGTGCAATATTATGTTTTCAAAATGGTTTGCACCATTTCACAGTGCACTGTGTGCTCGCTCAATAGTACAAAAAAAAAAAAATTGGACAGTCTTTTGGGCCCTAGCATGCTAACTATCAAGTCTTCCAGAAATAACTGTGCAGAGTGCCCCTCCACCTTACCCCCAACCCCTATAAAGCACAGATTATTTCTCCATGATCTCCCTTTTGAATCTTTTGCCCTTTCCTCCAGCTGTGACATTGTTTTGGGCAGAATTGTTACTGTCCACACCTCCTGCTTTACTGTAGATAATGTCTCCTTCGCTGCAGGCACCCTGTAAGCTACTTTATGGGGTCCGCAATCAAGAGGTTTAAATCAGTCGCCACAGAGTTGTTTTTTCGCCACCAGCTCCTCTCGGGATCCCTGTATTGCTACCATCAGGTCTGCCATCGTCTGGGCCCCCTCCATTGTGTCTCCGCATTTGCCCCACCCTTGTCCGTCTGCCATTTCATTTGGTTGGAGCTTAGGAATATAGTTAACAATTTTCTTTGTGCTAGCGTAGCAGTTTTGTCTTTTCTTATATTGTCTTGGGTGAGTCAGTGTACTGATCAGATGTTCCCAGTTGTGATCTATATAGCTCTCAGAAGTCCGAGTTGTGCTCTCTGCTGCAGGCAGTCAAGCGTTGGTTTACCAGAGGAGGCGCTGGGGTCTCCCACAGCCACCTTTTAGTTCTCAAACAGGACTATTGTCTCGAATTTCAGGCCTCCACTCTGGTCCCCAGTCACCATTCACCTTCTTACTCACCAAGCTCGCTGTGGCCATGCATCGAGTCCATGTCCACCAGTTGCCAGTGGTGTCTAATCTTGCACCTTAAGCCGCAACAGTCTCTGGCGGCACCATGCCTCAGGGGCCCCCGCTACGGCCTGTATTGTTTTCTCTGGAGCCCTTTTTTCGTTAGGCGTCCTTGAGGGCTTCAGTGACATGTTTCTCTCTGCCTCAGCCTTGCCATCTGCTGCTTCTCCATCCCTCTTGTTGGGACCTCAGTGCTCAGGCAACACCACCCCTAGCAGTCTCCAGGCCCGCAGCACCTCTGGAGCATGTGACGTGGTCATTAGGCCTTCCGAAGAGCCCTTGTGTTAGGCCTCTGTCGCTTCCTCCTCATCTTCATTGCATGCAGCACTGGTATCTCCTGCGGTCTGGGACTCAGCCCTTGGTCAGCACTACAGTGCTGGAGCAAGTTTCTGGCAGGTCTTCTCCTATGGACCCACCCAGAGGGCCCTTGTCAGTAGTGTCTCAAGGGCTCCCTCTCACTCCGCAGCGCAGCCCCTGGTTCCAGCAGCAACACCCAGAGGGTCTCTGATCCTCTGATCCCTCCCCAGCTATCCAGACCCCAGTCGGGGGACTCACTCCTCACTCAGTGCCCACTGATGGGTCCCGTGAGGTGGCAGGCTTTCTAGGGCCATTTCAGCTAATCGGCCGGCCTCATGGGCTTATGAATAATTTCTGAGGCAAAGGTTCCCCCACAGCATTTTCTATCAGTTTTGCGTTGCCTTAAGTCTGTGGCAACTCTCCGAGCCATTCGGTGTGATGGTAGCAGTTGTTTACTGACATCAGTATTCGCTGTTGCAGAAAGGATTGTTTGTCGGTGAGAAGTCCGCAAGGAGTGACTAATCGCCCATCTTGTGTGGCCACGCGCCACCGGAAGCCATGTTATACACTGTCAAGGGTACCCTTTGTATCATACACAGGCAACGTACAGGTAATTTAGGTTAAATATGCCAATGAGGAATATGCCAATATGACCATGTATGAAGGTGGACCACATGCACTTTACTACTCGTTAGCAGAGTGAAAAGGGCCGAAAGTTCTAAAGTCCCAAAAATATAGGTTCCAGGAAAAGGCAAAAAAATACCAGGTGAGAGAAGACTGATTTCCCAGAGCACTCCACAAGAGATATGGGTGTATCAGCATACCTATACTCAGGAGTGCTCATTGGGGATATCTGTGATGCAGCTTCATGAAGAAACCAACACACCTTCACTCAGCACTGCAGCTTGGATCCAATGGAAGACAGAGTTCTAGTAAAGGGACAAAAGCTGCTTCTTTATCTCTTCAGATAAGGCAAACCCTCTTATTTTTTTCCCCACCATTTACAATGGTGATTTAATAAACTATGATACAACTTGCTACTCTGATTCAAGGAGCCCACAAGAGAACCATTGCTAGAGAAGAAAACAGTCACTTACTTGTAACTACAGGTTTGGTTGTATGTGTGGCTGTAGATACACATGCTCTGCATACTTCTGCCATCTACTATTGGGTCTAGATGTTTACATGCTGTTTTTCTCTGAAGAAACTCTTGGAGTCGTGAGGTAAAGTGACCCTTCCTCTTGGTGATAGTGTGCATGGGCATCGCCTCCATTGTTAGATTGTTTTCTTTCCGCTATCAGGTTCCGACGTGTTCTTGGTGCTCCAGTTTGAAATTGTTTCGGGCTCCCCTCTGAACATTTTATGTTTCCATACTCATCAGTATTGTTTTCATTTGTGTTCTACCAACGTACATCGAGAACAGAAGAAAACTCTTTGTCAGTTCGACGACTTTTTATCCTGGCCTTCGGAACTTGCCTGTTCGGTCTTCGACATCTTATTTCACATCCGTCAGTACAAACAAACAATGTGCTGCTAATGGAACAGACACCATTTAGAATTTATCCCCGTTGCCATGCTAAATACCCCCATGCAGACCTTCATTCGGTTTGTAACCTCTGCTTATCTATGGACCACGTCAAGAAGAGTTGTGAGGTTTGTTGATCATTTTGATAGAAGAAAGCGCTGAGGGATCGTCGAGCACTCAGGAAAGAAATGCAGCGCAAGGAATTGGAGGAGACATGTGACATCTTTGGTCTCCAAGATATCCAACTGCAGGAAGAGCTGCACGAGGCTTTGGCAGCTGAGAAAGATTCATTTTCTATCCCAGACTCTGAGTCGATCCCTGAAGCAGAGGTGAGCGTGCACATGCAGGATGTTCCACCGGCGCAACGTGCAGCAAGTACAAAGGCCCCTACCCTGCCCATCAAAAGACATTCAGCACCGACCGAACATACAGCTTCTGGGCCACCACTACCAACTGGCCATGGAAGGCACCAATCACTTGCAAAGGATGCCTCCGACTCCGCACCGAAAGCTACGCTGAAAACTCTTGCCACTCACCAGGCCCGAACGGTTTCGGGACCAACTTCGATATCTGGCTCTTTGGTACTGACCACTTCGGCACTGACCATATCAGCACCAAAATGGAAACCCACTTCGATATCAAAAAGTTTGGCTCCTGCATCGAAACAAACTGCTTCTGAACCAGATCCTATTCTATAGACTATGGCAGAGAAACTCGATTCAAAACAAAAGACTCTTCGTATTTAACCGAGTACTGGTCGATCATTGCTTAATCTATGAAGCAGACAACCACGCAAACTTAAGGTCAGTCTTCAGTAGAGGAGGATATTACTTTTCCACTGCCTCACAAAAAGAAAAAAAAAGGACATTGCCACCAGTTCTATTTCTCCTCCTACCCCATCCTCTCCTCCACCCACTTCGCCACACCACTCTTCAACTACTATAGAAGATATTGTTGAGACAACTCCACAAGGTTCTCCACAACCTTAGATATGGGGGAAAAAGGGGATGATGATGATATTCATACACAACAGACAGTAGTTCCTTGGGATACCTATGATGGTGACACTGACCCGAATGTATATCTGGCTAAACCTTCTCCACCAGATGACACAACATCTTTTAATCAGTTGGTAGTTAAGTCCCATTACACAAGGACTCCATAGAAGAAGATTTTCTATTCAACACCCTTTCCTCCACCACTCGAGCATGCCAGTATCTGCCCATGTTGAAGGGAATGATCTGTCATGCAAACAATATTTTTAAAGATCCTGTCCATGCAAGAATAATTTCTCCCAGAATCGAGAAAAAAATATAAGGCAGCTCCATCTGGTCATGCATATATTAGAGGTCACATTCCATCAGATTCCATACTGGTATCAAACACTTGGAAGGGAGTGAATTCACAAACCACAGCAGAAACACCTCCACCTCATAAAGAATCAAAGTTAATTGATGCATCAGGTACAAGGGTGGGTGGTACATGCAGCTAATCACTGGAGGATTGCTAACACCCAAGGGTTATTAGGTAGATATGACAGAGCACACAAGCAGCTTGGGATGAGATATATGATCTCATTCAACATCTTCCAGAGGAATATGAAACAAAATGTCAACAACTTGTACAGGAAGGAAAATTGATTTCAAATTCCATTAAATGTGCTCTAGATGCAGGACACACAGCTACTAGGGAGATAAACGCTAGTGTTTTACTGCGTAGACATGTCTGGTTACGCATATCAGGTTTTAAACCTGAGGTGCAACAAACACTGCTAAATGCCACTTTTGAGAACACCTTTTTGGCCCTGAGCCCCTGGGTTGGTTTATCCCCCAAGTTCTCACAAGGGGACTGTATAGTAAATTTTATGAGTCCCTGGATAGTTAATGTCTTGCACCATCACTTCTCAACTATAACGCTACCTGCAGGAACTATAAGAGTACAACGATTATCCAAGTTTATTCTTTCTTCACCCAAGGCCTGTCTATCTGACACAATTTACCCTGGAAATCAGAATTGTAGTCACTTTGCTGTCTCTAAACCACTTGATACCACCCTGACGCTGTCTAATAGATTTGAACTCTTGGCCTCTTTAGAACAGTTAGACTGACCACTAACAACTGGGCCATCCTTACAGGGGACTCCGGAGTTAAATACACTGCATCAGTCCCTTTTACAATCTAAGGGAGTCTCTGAAATACACTATATACACGATACGACAGTTTCAGGGATTATCTCCTTGAATGTGGCAGGATTAAAATCAAAAATGGGAAACCCTGATTGGCTTAAGTTAGTGACAGAGAATCTTTTTATTTGTTGCCAAGAGACTATTAAAGACTATACCACATATAGGGCCTGATTACAACTTTGGAGGACGGTGTTAAACCGTCCCAAAAGTGGAGGATATACCACCTACCGTATTACGGGTCCATTATATCCTATGGAACTCGTAATACGGTAGGTGGTATATCCACCACTTTTGGGACGGTTTAACACCGTCCTCCAAAGTTGTAATCAGGCCCATAGTGTCCCTGCAACTAAGACCTCCGTGGGTAGGGCTAAGGGAGGCCTGGTCACCTTTACATCCGTAATGGCAAGGTGGGTGGATGTGCGTGTCGTGGGCACATCTCCTTTTTTCCTGGCCCTATTTTTGAAACTGTCAGAACCATTTGACATATTGTTGAATAATTATTATAACAATACCTTTGACAACTCGGACACTAGAGTGGTTGGCAATTTGGAGGTGATAATACACAAGGCAACGAATATTAGTAAAAAGGAGCTAAGAATAATATGGGTTGGTGATTTTAATGTTCATTTATGTGAGTCAGAGTATTTAGATTGTTGTGGGCTCCTCGATGAAAATGATTGTCCTATTCAGCACTTTAAACACTCTCCTTATGGGAATGCTCTTAACAGTGTGATAGCAGCTAATTCTCTGCTTTTTCCTATACCTGTCTTAGAAGGGGTACCGATGTTTATAAGAGGAAATGCTCATACTATCATTGACTTCATTATTTATTCTAGAGAATGAATCCCCTTTGTCGGGCAGTTTAGGGTGACGCCGACTTGTATTAGTGATCACAACCCTCTAATTATTGAAATAAGCTTGGGTTTGAAGAGCGACTTGACAATAGAGAAACGACATCCAGACATGAAGTTCTCAGCCCGAAAAGGCCTTACAATTAAATGGTGAAAAATAGATATTAATAGCTTTTTTAAAGATCTAATACAGAGCAAATGGACAGATGTTATGACAACTTTGAGTGAAGACATGCCCCCCCATGAAATTGTTCATGCATTTTCCTCTTTAACAAAGTACATGGCTGAAAAACTACAGTGCCCGGGCACTAACAAAATACGTGGCCCTCAATGGTTTAATCATGCATGTACTCTATCCCTAAAAAACTTAAAGAAAATAATCAATGCATCTCCTCAAGATCGACAAGCAATCAAAATTGCAAGAAAGAGGTATAAGGAAGCACGTGCTAAGAGGAAGGCTAAATTAAGTGAGTCTGCCTGGGAGGAACTGATCGAAGCAAGTAAAAATAAAGATACAACTGCATTCTGGCGAGTGGATAATTCTCCATTGTTGAATGACAAGCACGAGACGACTATGGACACTGTCATTCCAGCTCAAGCTTGGGTGAATTATTTTTCAAAAACTTTTGCAATGGAGAATAATGTCCAACAATATGATACGAATTGCCTCATGATAATAGGAAATGCTTCAATCAGCGCAGCATTCAGTAATACTATAAGTGTAGCCGATGTAAAACCGGCTATTCAATATTGCCCTTCTGAGAAAGCCCCTGGCCCAGACAAAATTCCTGCTGATTTATTTAGAGCGCTTCCAGATTTTTGGGGGCCATTGCTCACTAATGTTCTGAGATCTGTCATGACAGGTCCACTAGTAGACATGAGGAGAGAGGCGATTATTGTCCCGATTTTTAAGAAGGGGGATAGGGCAGATCCTTTATGTTATCGACCAATTTCTCTATTGGACAGCGCAGTTAAAATCTTAGGTCGAGTGATTTTAAATATGTTGGAAAACTGGGCAACTGAATGTCATCGTCTTTCAGAGGCCCAATTTGCCTTTCGGCCTGGGCTGGGCACAGTAGAACAAACACTCAATTTGACTCTCATAGTCCAAAAATATACGAAAGTCAAAAAGGGGTGTATACATTTAGCATTTATGGATCTGTCCTGTGCTTTTGACACAGTCAATAGAGAGAAATTGTGGACGGTCATGTTAAATATGGGAGTGGACAAAGACATTATTGTTCTACTTGGTAGACTTCATGCTTGTACATCGGCTCAAGTTCGCTATTCTCAGGAGGGTGGTTTAACAAAGAACTTCTCTTCACTAAAGGGGGTTAGACAGGGTTGTGTGCTGGCCCCTTTTCTTTTTCTTCTTTATATAAATGGGCTAGAGAAATTTCTCTGTGAATTGGGGAAGGATCTGCCTATTATTAATAACTCCCCAATTCCAGTATTATTGTATGCGGATGAAGCCGTACTCATCTCAAGGACAGCAAATGGTCTTCAGGTTTTATTGAATGCTTTTAATACATTCATGGGAAATCTTGGTCTCAAAATCAATAGATTTAAGTCATTTGTGATGAAGACTGGGCCAAAGTTAGCAAAAACTAAAAAATTCGTCTTCGACGGGGAAGAAATACTTAAGGTCCCACATTTCACGTATCTGGGGGTTCCGATTGATGTAGATTTTAATTGGACATTTTTAGTAAACATATGTTCAATACAATTCCAGAAAGCCATAGAAGCAGTTTTTAGATTTCCAAAAAAGTTGCGACACAAACCTGTAAAAGAGATGATTACTGTTTTTTCTAGCAAATGTCTCTCTACCGCGACATTTGGAGCTGGGGTTTGGGGATATGCAGAATGCTCGAGCTTCCAGATTGTAGAAAATACGTTTTTAAGGAGGCTATTAGTAGTCCCGCAATCAAACTTCCGTAATGTTTTGTCATGAAGAAGTAGGCCTGAGATGCATATCCAGCTATATAAAGCTCCAACCCATATTATTATGGAAAAAAATGTGGTCCAAACCAGAAGCTTTTTTATGCAGAAGGGTGATACAGGATTGTCTTTTACTATTACGATCATTGGACATACAGTGGCTCAGATATTTCCACTCCTCTTTTCTCTTATTGGGACTAGGGGAGTTTTTTTTTCAAAGCCGGGCCTTCTGACAAAGCGGGATATCAAAAAGGTAAAGGAAATATATTGGAAGAAAATGTATGACCTGGAGCTGATTTTGGCCACAAATAGAGTCCAGACGAGGAACCAGATAAAGCAACTGCAACCTATGGGTTATCGGACTACTGTTAGCCTAGAGCGACATAGGTTTTTACTTACTAGGTTACGTTTGAATACATTACAGTACCTGGTAGCATTTCCTACATGTGGAACTTGGTTTAAGAATCTTCCACCTTGTTGTTGCGATGGAAAGACATCCCAAAGTACTTTGCACTTCATACTCTTTTGTACTTCTTATAATATCCCAAGAAAAAGGTTTTTACGTCCGTTATTTTTATCAAAAGGTAGAACTACTCAGCCTGCTTATTTTTATATACACAGTTTGGGAAATGTAGATATTATACAGGCTGTTTTAAATTTTATATATGCTGCTCTCGGAATTCGAAATACGTATCAATGTTTTTATTTAATGATCATGAAATTTGTATGTTTGTATTTATTGGATGTTTATTATGGTCTATTTTTGTACTGAATAAAGTTAATTGATGATGATGATGATTGTTGAGATAGCTTCTTTGATGCATAGCTATGAAAGTCATGTCCTGAACCACAGAATTCTTTAATCCATGGAAAGTATTGCTTTGGAAGCAAAACCAATTAAAAGACTCTTGAGCATGTACGTCTGAAGAAATGAAGTGTTGCAAATTTACATACACATAGCAGAACAAAAAAACAGTCCTTTCAGATAACACTTATCAGCAGCAGCAAAGGAGCTTCCACTAGTGCAGTTGCTTGGAGAGGAGCTGCTTCACAATATGCAGTTATTTGGAGGGTTCCTGGCAAGCCTTAACAATGCCAATACATATTTCATTCCCCTATTAATGTTTAGATATCCAGTGAAAATAATTTCTGATTTTCTCCATCCTTTGCAGGAGATTGTTTGGGTACTGAGCATTATTTAGAATGCTTACACAGGTCCAAAAAAAGCACCTCATGTTCCTCTAACACAGCAGTGTTGTATCCAACTGTGCTTTCCAATTGAAATGACGTTCATCTTCAGAAAAGGAGGTGAAACTTGAAAAATTATCATTGCTGAGATTTACTTAAAAAAATTTCTGTTACATAAGTCTCAATTGAGACCTGTTTAAGATTTGTAACCGGTAAACAAGTATACCGAGAAAGAGCAATTCAGCATGCTGTCTCTATAACAGATAACTTCTTCTGTGCATGATCACAGCTGTTGCCGAATGATACATTCATTAGATGCCTACTATACCTCAAAGTGCAGCCAGTCTGATTCTTCATCTTGAATCAAGAGTAGACTATATTGAGAACCATGTGAGTTTGCCCCCTCGTTATTATGGATTAAAATTTGGGCCACACCAAAGGTTGTGCATTTTCCTGTTTAGTTTTAGTAGATTGCTTAAAATTGGACAGTTGGCAAGCCTTGGTTGGCTTGGCCTGAATACCCTTTTTGACCTTCCTGGAGAGATTTGCCCCCCAAACCAAAGAATGTGTTAAAAAAACGGTTTCTGTCACATAGGGAGGGAGAACGCATCATAATGGCTCTTGACATGGTTTCCGTGATTAACTTTATGCAGCTTGAGAACATTTCAAGAACGAAAACATACTTGCTATGGCTAACGAATCCTCAGCATAGGTTACTCCAGTATTGGAACTTTCATAGATTCACATGCTTGAATCATTCCCCGTCGTCAAGATAGGAGTCCCCGGCATATTTAATTAAGTAGTATTAACATAGGTTGAAACCTAAAGGCCCTTAGGCATCTCAGTTTAACACTCTATCAGAGTCATTTTAAGAAAAATGACCAAACTTCAGGGTCCACCAATCCGGCAACACCACCCTTTAGAACCTTCCTCAGAGAAGCTCCAGCACCTCAGATTTTCTACCACAAGTCATGCTAGGGAGTCTCCTCAGAGCTCTGCTCTATTCTTCACATCTTTTGGCATAACGTCAAGGTTATACTCTTCAAAACATGTTCTGACTGATTGTGGATAAGGCCTACACCATATCTGGCAAGGAAAAGAAGGGTTTGTTCAGATCCTGCAAGACCTGTGGGAAAAAGAGAGTACACTCTGAAGACCCTCATCAGGACTGCATATATTTCTTTTACCCAGACTACTCTGCCAAGGACTGCAAGGTTTGTCGCACCTTCTCTTCTAAGACCCTGAAGGATAGAGAAAGCAGATTATTAATATGGCTGTAGAAACTAAAATCTAGAGACAACCCAGTCTTTGATTCAGACAGTGGCGATTCCTCCACATTTTCCAGAAAGTCATCTAAGAGACCTAGATTTCATTCCTCAGAGCAGTCAAGAAAGGCCCACAAAAAGATGACCTCAGGGTCTTTCAAAGGCCTCAGCCCTTCTTCATCACCTCACGAGTTCTCCACAAAAGGAGAAAGAGGCCATGTCAGCAGTTCCGAAAGGCCTAGAATTTCATCTTCTGTGCCTCTATCTAAGTCTGCTGAACCTTTTAAAAGGCCTTTCTCTGCTCCTGTGGTTGACATGCCATTGGCCAAAACTATACCGTCGACCACAGCCTCATCGACGATGGTAGCGATGAGTGCCATTTCACCGTCGACCATGGTTTCTACACTAATACAGTCGAAGGCCGCGCGGACGACATCGTCGATGACGAGTCTTCCTCAGTCGACGACATTATAGTCGACGAAGACCTACACGTCGTCATCGTCTATGGCAGTGACCATGGTCTCCTCGTGGTCGTCTTCGTCAGCGACCCCGTCAATGGTAGCTTCCACCTCGAAGCCGCCAGCGGTTAAGATTTCCATGCGGACAACTTCGACAACTGCTCTGACTACACCGTCGACGAAGGCGTCTATGACTCCGACGAGGGAAAAAATCATCAGAAGTCAGGAAACAGCAAGAATTACTCCAGAGCATACTTCTCCTAGTAAGATAACCCCTCTAACTCCAGTACATCTTTTGGAGGGTGGTGATGTCTAGGATGATGAGGGTCCATTTGGGACAGCACACAGCCCCTCACAGTTGAACGTAGAGTATCAGGATGATGAGGAGTATGGTGAAACTTATGATCCACAGTACTGTGCAAGTGATCTGCCCTATCAGAAGGATGTGTATATGCCAAGCTCATTATTATCTGACCGAGCAATGCTAGCCGACTACAGTAGACGCTTTCCTCCTTCAAAACAGGTGCAACCGCAACCTCCTTTTTTACCTGTTCCAAGAGTAGCCACCCCACGTAAGAGGCCAACCACTCTACCACTGGTGAATGTGGCCACACCGGATATGACCATACCACATGACACAGACATATCGGAGGGAGAACAAGAGGAAGGTGAGCTCCTTGACAACCAGTCAGAGTGGGATGAGTATATTATTCCAGCTCCTCCTTCTCCTCATGCAAAAGTAGATTCACCTCCAGATGACATAGGAGGATTCCATAAACGTTTGGTAAGAGCAGCTAAGCGTTTTGCACTTCCAATGCCATCCAGCCAAACTGATTGTTTTTTTATATTATTTTAAAGAACCATTTCAGAAGTCAGTACGCTACATACCACTGGTCAGTTACATGTGGGAGGAGAGTTTGAAGGTTATGCAAAACCCTGCTACAGTCACAGCAGTACTTCCTCGCTTGAATAAGAAGTACAAAGCACCGGAAGATGCCCCAGCATGCTTGACTGGTCACCCCCATCCAGATTCGGTGGTAACACAAGCAGCCCAGAGAAGATCCAAAAATCCCTCTGCTCCAATTTCCGCACCTCTTGGCAATGAGGGTAAGAGATTTTCATCAATGTCTAGTCTCACTATAAGAGCGGCTAATTCCCTAGCAGTGTTAGCTAGATATGGCGAGATGTCAGCCCATAAGTGTCTTATCATATCTCGATCAGTTGCCGGAGGACATTAAATCAGAAGCTAAAAAGACATTGCATGAGGGAGATCGCACATCGGTGGAGATAATAGATAATAGAACAGATGCACTGGACATAGCCACTACTGTGTTTTGTCAACTTGCAGGTTCAGCTGTCCTACGAAGGCAAGGTTGGCTAAAGGCCACATCATTCCGTCCGGAAGTGCAGAATAAGATACTAAGGGGGTCATTACAACCCTGGCGGACGGTGTTAAAGCTGCAGTAATACCGCAAACAGGCCAGCGGACAAAAAAAGGGAATTATGACCGTGGCGGAAACCGCCAACATAGACAGCCACTTTAACACTCCGACCGCCATGGCGGTACAGGCAAGCAGCGCGGCGGTCACCGCCAACAGACAGGCGGAAGACAATGTACCGCCCACAGTATCACAACCTGCCAATCCGCCACCTTTTCCGGGGCAGATTCACCGTGGATAAAAACACGGCAGAAACAGCTCTTACAATGGGAAAACGCTCACCTCAACACACTCCACGAGGAAGGAGGCCACCATGGAGCCGGAACTACAAATACTCCCTGCGCTTGTCTTCCTGCTCCTCTATGAACACCAGCAACGTAGGCACCGAAGACAACGGTGAGTACTGCACCTACGACATAGGGGAGGGGGAGGCAAAAGTCAGGGGGACACACACGCAACACCCCCACCCCGACCCTCACTCACTACAACACACACACCAATGCATTTCCAAACAGCACAGTAACAACCAACAACCCCCTCCTCCCCCCAGAAGAATGCAAAGACAAAAGGAAATCAGTTCAAACATTGTAATGTATCAAATACAGTAACCAAATATATACATATATATATAAACATTCGAAAATCATACATCACGATTAGTACTGCAGGTATGCACATATCAATGTCGGTGGACCACTGGGACCACAATGCATGGGCGAGACCCACACTAGATACCTGTCCACAAACTGAGAGAACACTGCAGGGGCATCAGATAGAAATACAACAGGCACCTCAGGGGGAAGGGAAGGGGGGTGCAACTCAGCCGGATTACAGCACCACACCAGATCCACAACGGGGCTCCGTGCCCATTGATGTATCCTGGGGAGTGCAAAGCTACAGTCTTTCAAGTCTCTACAGTGGGTGGGTTGCTCACTGCTTTATCCTGGGGAGTGCAAAGCCATAGTGTCTCAAGTCTCTCAAGTGGGTGGTTTGCCCACTGTACCATCCTGGGGAGTGCAAAGCCACAGTCTCTCAAGTCACTCCAGTGGGTGGTTTGCCCACTGCTTTATCCTGGGGAGTGCAAAGCCACAGTCTCTCAAGTGGGTGGGTTGCCCACTGCTTTATCCTGGGGAGTGCAAAGCCACAGTCTCTCAAGTGGATAACAGTCTGCACTGGTTTTGGAGGGGGACTGGTGCCCAGAGTGCTTAATCCTGTGAAGGACAGAGGTAGTGGATGCAGGTCTCCACTGGTTCTGGAGGGGGACTGGTGCCCAGAGTGCTTCATCCTGTGCAGGACAGACGGAGTGGATTCAGGTCTCCACTGGTTCTGGAGGGGGACTGGTGCCCAGAGTGCTTCATCCTGTGCAGGACAGACGGAGTGGATGCAGGTCTCCACTGGTTCTGGAGGGGGACTGGTGCCCAGAGTGCTTCATCCTGTGCAGGACAGACGGAGTGGATGCAGGTCTCCACTGGTTCTGGAGGGGGAATGGTGCCCAGAGTGCATCACACTCCCCGTGACGGTCCCAGTTCCGTCACTGTCCCAGCTGCACATGGGCTAACGATGCTTGATTTGGCAGTCTTTGCTCTGTTCAACGGTCTTCACCATGGCGGTCTTTGCCCTGTTCAGTGGTGCTTGCCTTTGCTGTCTCTGACCTGTTCAGCGGTGCTTTGCCATGGCGGTCTTTGCCCTGTTCAGAGGTGCTTTGCCCTGTTCAGCGGTCTTCACCATGGCGGTCTTTGCCCTGTTCAGCGGTGCTTGCCTTTGCTGTCTTTGGCCTGTTCAGCGGTGCTTGCCTTTGCTGTCTCTGACCTGTTCAGCGGTGCTTTGCCATGGCGGTCTTTGCCCTGTTCAGCGGTGCTTTGCCCTGTTCATCGGTCTTCACCATGGCGGTCTTTGCCCTGTTCAGCAGTGCTTGCCTTTGCTGTCTCTGACCTGTGCAGCGGTGTGTGGCATGACGGCCCCTCAGTGCCCAGCGGGGCTGTGGCTGCCGGGGCCCTCCAGGTCACTGACGCTGGCGGTGGTCTCCGGACCAGTGACGATACTGCTGACCTCCAAGGCACTGACTCTAGCGGTGGTCTCCAGACCAGTGACGATACTGTTGCCCTCCAGGGCACTGACTCTGGCGGTGGTCTACGGACCAGTGACGACAGTGCTGGCGGTGGCGTCCCGGCCGGCGGAGAGGATGGCGGCCTTCTCCGCCGTGCTGCTCTTACCAGACTTTGGAGACTTCTTCTGCCCCTTGACCACCTTGGGAGGAGTCACAGCTGACTCGGCACTCCCCCCGGGACCCTTGTGAGCTGTTTTGCCGGCAGGAGTCTTCACCCTCTCCCGTCGGGCACTTTCCAACTTAAGGTGCTTTACAGGGGGTGGACTGGCAGTGCTTTGGCTCTGTGTCACACTGGCTGCCCTGGTGGCCGGTGCACTCCACACACCTTTAACACGCACCACTGGTACTGGACTTTTTTTGGCTGAGGTGCTACTACGGGACCTATGAATTGGAGGGGTGGGGGTGGTGGGAAAGAGGTCAACGTTGCTGAGGAAGAGTTTCTGATGAACACTGGGATGGTTAGCTGGAGGGGGTCTGGGAGTGGAGGAAGAGGAGGTGGTTGTAGGAGGTGTAACTTTAGGTGATTTGGGTGCAGGTGCAGGTACTGGAGGCTGTCGTGAGGTGGATGGATGTTGGGTGTGTGGGTGCCCGCGTTTGTGTACTTTGGGAGGGGGCGTCACAGACACACTGGGAGTGGACACAGGGGACGTGTAAATGGTAGTGGGGGTGGTGAGTGCAGGTGAGCGGGGTGTGGTGCTGGGTGTTCTGGTGCGAGTCCTAGTGCCTGTAGATGTAGTGCATGCAGGTGAGAGTGTAGACGACACTGGGAGGGAGGAGGGAGACGACGAGGAGGGGGACACAGAGGAGGCAGTGGATGTTGCTGTGTCTGTATGTGGGTGATGCTTGTGTGAGTGCCTGTGGGATGTGTGGTGCCTATGTTTGCCTGAGCTACTTTTGTGTGTTGAGGTGTGTGCATGCTTGTCTGATGGTGTGGTTGGGATAGGCTGGGGTACAGGGGATTGGGTCTGGGTGGAGGAAGTTGGAGGGGGGAGGCTAGACACAGGGACAATGGCTGCCATCAGTGCTGAGGCCAGAGATTGCAGGGTTCGATGATGGGCAGCCTGACCAGAATGAATGCCCTCCAGGAATGCATTAGTGTGTTGCAACTCCCTTTCTACACCCTGGATGGCATTCACAATGGTAGACTGCCCACCAGTGAGTGACCTGAGGAGGTCAATGGCCTCCTCACTGAGGGCAGCAGTGGTGACAGGGGCTGAGGTGCCTGGGGAGAAGGTGAAGCCCACCCTCCTGGGTGAGCGGGCACGGAGCGAAGGCTGAGGGGCTGCTGGGAGGGCGGTGCTGGTAGGGGGGGTGGTGGCTGTACCTGTAGAAGTGGGGGGCACAGATGGTGCCGCCACCACAAGGGAGCTCCCATTGGCGGACAAGTCTGTGTCGCTGTTTGCTGATCCGGTGACCGACGTGAAGCTCCCTTCGCCCTCCGTCCCACTGGTGTATTCAGAGTCTATGGTGTGGCCCTCCATGGCCTTGTGGGATGCAGCTCCCTCGTGCTCCGGTGCCACTGTACCTCCGCCTGATGATGCTGATGCACAAAAGAACAGGGAGAGCACAAAAAGGGGGAGGGAACGACAGAAGAAAGACAGGTTGAGTGCATGGCTTACCGCTACCGTTAACGGACAATACAGACACAGCAGCCCCCTGCACTACGCCGTGCTCTTGGCTTTTACAGATGCAATTCCTGGGATATGGCCTACATGGCTAAGAGTGTCATCTGTCCACATAGATGACACAGGGGCATGTATACCTGTACTTGCCACTCTACAGAGGTGGGGTGGAGGGCCACAGGGCCATGCCTTACGAAGGGGCCTAGCCTACGTAACTCGCCCTGGCCTAGGGAAACCCACAGCCCTCCTCCCCCACCCAGACCCCTCCACTGCGTGCAAAGTCTGCAGAATGAGAGTGTACTCACCCCCTTGTGTCTGCTGTGATGCCCTCAAGCGCCCATCCAACTCAGGGTAGGCCACCGCCAGGATCCGGAACATCAGGGGGGTCATGGTGCGACGGGCACCCCTCCCACGTTGGGAGACCATCCCCAGCTGAGCCTCCGCCATCTTCTTGCTCCAGCAGCGAATGTCCTCCCATCTTTTACGGCAGTGGGTGCCCCGTCTCTGGTGGACCCCCAGGGTCCGGACGTCCTTGGCGATTGCACGCCAAATGTCCTTCTTCTGGTGGGCGCTGACCTACATGACATGTACAGGGGAAGAAGAGAAGTAATTACCAACTGCACCGTCGAAGTGAGTGGCCCCCATCCCTACCCTTGCCATGTGGCACATGCATTCACACTCCTTCATGGTCGCAGAACTCTGCCCCCTTCCTACTGACATCCAGCCCTCTCCACCCAGCATAGCCCATACAACGTGCTCCCTGTGTACTCACCTGTTGGTCTGGAGGACCGTAGAGTAGCATGTACTGGGGGAGGACCCCATCCACGAGCTTCTCCAACTCCTGAGCAGTGAAGGCAGGGGCCCTTTCCCCAAACGCAGCAGCCATTGTCTCTTCCAGGCCGAGGTCACAGCAGCACTTGCAGTGTAGGTCCTCTCCTATCGAAGATCAGGTATCGAGTGATTGAACAGATAGAAAATGGCGGTGACGTCCGCGGCGGTGACGTCCGCGGCGGTGCGTATCATCACTGCCGGCGCACTTCATCATTGGCTCCTGAGACCCATAGGGTCCAATGTTAACCAATGCAGCATTGCGCCGCGGTCTACGACCGCCTACCGCGACGGTGTACAACGCCAGCGCAGATACCTCACATCCCATTGTCCCACTTTAGAGGTCAGGCAGCCGCCATTTCAGGGGCCCACATGGCTTCATTTACTACTGCGTCACACATACCTAGGCCTACACTCAACACACATACAGGAAGAGTTTTGTATTTGGTGTCGTGTTCTGTGTAGCTGTGGGTACATACCTGAGAATTTGTTGACTCTGTGGTCGCTGTTGTCCTTCTTAGGCACGGTCAGCTGGGACATTTGAGGAGATGGCGGAATCCTCCGGTGTACCAACCGCTGGTGGACCTGTTAACAATGGAGGAGCGACATTTGATCATCACCTACAGGTTTGACCGTGCCACAATCCAGGAACTGTGTACCCAGTTGGAACCTGACCTGATCTCACCAATCCGCCATCCCACAGGAATACCCCCTGAAGTGCAGGTGCTATCAGTGCTCCATTTCCTTGCAAGTGGATAATTTCAAACAACAGTGGCCATGGCATCAGGGATGTCCCAGCTTATGTTTTCCAACTTGTTGTCCAGATTGTTGTCTGCCCTGCTGAAACACGTGAGGAGCTACATCGTTTTCCCTCAGGTGGAGGATTTGGCTACAGTTAAAGGTGACTTCTATGCCCTGGGACATATCCCCAACATCATAGGTGCTATTGATGGCACCCATGTAGCTCTGGTCCCCCCACGCAGGAATGAACAGGTGTACAGGAACCGGAAGAGTTATCATTCAATGAATGTACAGATGGTATGTTTGGCAGACCAGTACATCTCCCAGGTAAATGCTATGTTCCCTGGCTCTGTGCATGACGCCTACATCCTGCGGAATAGCAGCATCCCGAATGTGATGGGTCCAGTCCAGCGGCACCATGTGTGGCTATTAGGGGACTCTGGTTACCCCAACCTGTCATGGTTATTGACCCCAGAACCAGGGCAGAGGAACGCTACAATGAGGCCCATGGGCAGACTAGGAGGGTGATCGAACGCACCTTCGGCCTCCTGAAGGCCAGGTTCAGGTGCCTCCATATGACAGGTGGTTCCCTATTCCACTCACCAAGGAAGGTGTGCCAGATCATCATCGCCTGCTCGATGCTTCACAATCTTGCTTTGCAATGCCAGGTGCCTTTTCTGCAGGAGGATGGTCCAGATGACGGTGTTGTGGCAGCTGTGGAGCCTGTGGACTGTGATGAGGAGGAAGCTGAGGAAGAAGACATAGACAACAGGGAGTCAGTCATACAGCAATATTTCCAGTGACACACAGGTGAGAACAATTTTTTTACTATTACATTCACTTTCACACTTTTACCTCTATCCTGTCTGTCAATTAGAAGCAGTATTTGGTAACTGAGTTGTACATTTCCAGTACGGTTTCACAGGTGTGGTTACCAACGTGTGTCATCTGCTTGCATCCTTCATGGACTTGTGATGTGTGACATAGGTATTTTGGCATTACATTTGAAAACGCATTTTGTCACTGTCATTGCTAATACACATTTTCAAAATCACAGACTGACTCCAGATTGTTTTGTGGTTCAAGGGTGTTTATTTAAGTGCCAATTATTGGAGGGGGTGGCAAAATGGTGATGGTGGAGGAATGTCCATGGCAGAGTCCAGTCTATTAGTCTCACAGGTGCACTGCCCATATGGGTTTAGGAAGTGGAGCTGGGGCAGTTCCAATCTGGACAGGGTAACAAAGTGAGACAGTGGGATGACAATCAGGGTGGTCTCATTTCCTGGCGGGGGTCTGGCCATCTTGCTCTGTCCTGTTCCTGGATCTCAGGGACCGCTTGCGGGGTGGTTCTCCATCTGCAGGGGGTGGGGTGCTGGTGTGGTGGTCCTGTGGCGGGGCGTCCTGTCGCGGGGCGTCCTGTCCACTAGCGCCGGCGGAGGTGGTTGGCAGTTCATCGTCCAGGCTCGTGTCAGGGTCCCCCTGGAGTGCCACGGTGTCCCTCATGGTCTTTTGTATGTCCTTCAGCACCCCTACGATGGTGCCCAGGGCGGAGCTGATGGTTCTGAGCTCCTCCCTGAACCCCAAATACTGTTCGTCCTGCAGGCGCTGGGTCTCCTGAAACTTGGCCAGGACCGTAGCCATCGTCTCCTGGGAGTGGTGGTATGCTCCCATGATGGAGGAGAGGGCCTCGTGGAGAGTGGGTTCCCTTGGCCTGTCCGCCCCCTGTCGCACAGCAGCCCTCCCAGTTCCCCTGTGTTCCTGTGCCTCCGGACCGTGTGCCCACTACCACTGCCCCCAGGTCCCTGTTGTTGTCGGGGTGGTGGGTTTTCCTGGGTTCCCTGTAGTGGTGGACACACAGATGCTTAATTTGTCCTGGGGACGGAGGTATGGGCCCGCTGGGTGGGTGCTGTGCTGGTGTTACCAGAGGGTGGAAGGTCAGTGTTGGGCTGTGCCTGTGCAAGGGGAACCGACTGTCCCGAGGCCCACGATGGTCCAGGCTGGTCATCTGGATCCAGTTGGCCAGAGCTGCTGTCGTCACTGTGGGCCTCTTCTGTGGGTGGAGTGGAGATGTCTGGACCCTCATGTGTGGTGACATTACGTAGTGGTCCTGCAGGGGTATAAGAGCATGATTATTGCATGTGTGTGTGTCATGGTGTGCAATGGGTGGGTGTGCGTGTACCCCAGTGGAAGCATTCCTGTGTGGGGGCTTGTGTGATGATGGTTGGGGCGGGTTGTTATGGGTATGTGCAGCGAGCATGCTTTAGTGATGGGTGTCCATGCTTAATTGTGTCATGCAGGGCTTGGTGTTGGGATGTGTGGTTTGTGTTATTAGTACATTAGTGAGGAGTTGGAGTGATAGGGGAGGGGGTGAGGGTGGGTGTGTGTGATAGCATGCAGGTAGGGTGGGGGATATGATAGTTAAGATTTAACTTACCAGTGTCCATTCCTCCACCGACTCCTCCGAGGACCTCTGGATGCATGATGGTCAAGACCTGCTCCTCCCATGTTGTTAGTTGTGGGGGAGGAGGTGGGGGTCCGCTGCCAGTCCGCTGAATCGCAAAGTTGTGCCTGGAGACCACTGAACGCAACTTCCCCCGTAGGTCGTTCCACCTCTTCCTGATGTCCTCCCGATTTCTTGGAAGCTGTCCCACAGCGTTGACCCTGTCGACGATTCTTCACCATAGCTCTATCTTCCTGGCTATGTAGGTGTGCTGCACCTGTGCTCCAAATAGCTGTGGCTCTACCCGTACGATTTCCTCCACCATGACCCTGAGCTCCTCCTCGGAAAGCCTGGGGTGTCTTTGGCGTGACATGGGGAGGTGTAGGTGATGTGTGGGGTGGTGTATGTGTTGATGAGTGTGGTGATGTGTGGTGGTGTGGGGTGTTTTGAGTGTGGATGTTGTATGGGTGATGGTGTTGTGTGCCTCTGTGTGGTGGGGTTGTCTATTGCTGTAGTCTCTGTCTGTCGCCTTCGTCTTCAGTTTTTGGTCGTAGGGGTTTGTGGGTGATGTGGGTATGTGTTTTATATCGTATTGGGTGTGTGGGAGTGTTGTTTGTATGTGTATCAGGTGCGTGTATTTTGAATTGTCCAATGTGGCGGTGTTTTGGAGATGTGTGTATTTTGAGCGCAGCGGTGTGTACCGCCAATGGAATACCGCGGTTGAAAGACCGCCGCATGGACTCGTGGGTCGTGATAGCATGTGCGTGTTTCTGTTGGCGTGACAGTGGAGGTTTTGTTTTCGCCAGTTTATCACTGACCTTTGTTGTGGCGGACTTGTGTGGGTGTCTGAATTTCGGCGGATTCCGTGCTGTAGGTCATAATCGCTGTGGCGGAATTCCGCGGCGGTGTATTGGCGGTCTTCTGCACGGCGGTACGTGCCTTTTACCGCCAATGTTGTAATGACCCCCTAAATCTTCCTTTTAATGGTCAAGTACTGTTTGGCAAGCATATTGAAGAGACATTGCAGTTTATTAAATCCGACACGAACAGGGCAGGATCTTTGGGTACACTCCAGTTTCCGAAGCCTTCCTTTTGACTCACAAGAGGTGGAATGCCTTCATATAGGGGAGGCTACCAGCAATTCAAATATCCGTTATTTCCTTCCTCCTCTCAGCAATTTCGTCAACATTACACCCAAAGGCAGCTACAACAAGTGGTGTACAGCAGGTCTGCTTCCAGGGGACAGTCAGCTCATCCAACTAAAGACTCGGCTCACAGAGCATGATGTCTCCAAGTCTGCGGCTACCTCCAACCCCCACTCCCCCCCGTGCCCCCCCCCCCCCCCCCCCCACCACCCCCCCAGAGCTTCTACAAAATTCCTTTCCTGGAAGGTTGCCCTCTGTCTTGCTCGGACATCCATCAGGCGTGTCAGTGAGATACAAGCACTTTCCATACTGGATCAGTTTTTACAGTTTAAAAAAGATAGAATATTCTTGCGCACTAATCCTCGTTTCATTACAAAGGTCCCCTCTGATTTTCATTTGAATGAGCCCTTAGTTTTCAGGACATTCTTTCCAAATCCTACAACTCCGGCGGAGAAGGTATTACACTCTTTAGACATTAAAAGATGTATTAAATTCTATTAGACAGGACTAAACCCATGTGTGGCTTTCAGTGCACCCAGACGGGGTCAACCGCTCTCTAAACAAAGCATTGCTAGATGAATCTCTTCAGCAATTCAGTTTTGCCATCAGCCGACGGGCAAGCCACTGCAAACATCTGTCCGTGTGCACTCAACACTGTTAGTTTCCTCTTCAGCAGGGCTGTTTGCAGGTGTACTGCTTCAAGACATTTGTAGATCAGCAACTTGGAAGAGCTGCCATACTTTTACTAGACATTACTTCTTGGAAGCATTATCTCAAGGAGAGGTAGCGGTGAGCCAAGCAGTCCTCAGGAATCTTTTTCAGTGAAGGTGAGCTACATCTTTCATCCCACCACCCTAATTTCAGGTATGCACATTGCCTATAGCAAAGATGTTTGCATTCTAAAATCTCATTACACTGTTGCCTATAATATGTAGAAATTGTATCTATGTATAGGTGTATTTTAACATGCGATTAATGTATGTATTGAACAAGAAAGATGCGTAAAACAAGGTTCATTGCTACTGCTTACTACTCTAATTCAAGCATGTGAATCTATGAAAGTTTCAATACTGGAGTAAGAAAATTAGTTACTTACCTGTAACTTTAGTACTCCAGTTTTAGAATCCATCATAGATTCATATGTGACCCACCCATCTCCCCTGAGAAGCTCACCTTCACCTCTCTTTTCCCTTTTATATCTTATACGCACTTGTGCTTAGAAAATCTGAGGTGCTGGAGCTTCTCTCAGGAAGGTTCTTAAGGGTGGTGTCGCCTGATTGGTGGACCCTGAAGTTTGGTCCTTTTTCTTAAAATGACTCTGATAGAGTGTTAAACTGAGAGGCTTAAGGGTCTTTAGGTTTGAACCTCTGTCAATACTACTTAATTAAGTATGCCGGGGGCTCCCATCTCGACTACGGGAAATGATTCAAGCGTGTGAATCTATGAAAGATTCCAATACTGGAGAACTAAAGTTACAGGTAAGTAACACATTTTCTTCTATGTAACAATGTTGAGGCTTAATATGATTCTTTATCTGGTAGCCAGTGGCTGGGTCCAGAATAACCACTTGTTCTTGTTGCCCATGTGATAATACCTCAATCCAGTCAGTATGTCCGGTTCGTTTTCTTTGCCCCATTTTTAAACAAATGCATTTCTCATCAATAAAAGATGGTTTGAGACTTTTGCAATCTGCTGATTTACTGGAAATTTGTTATGCTGTTGTGAGTTTTATTAGATCGGCCATAAAACTACAGAGGGCTTGTGGTAATGATATCTGAATGTAAAGATTGTTTTATTTCTATATGTGCATGCCATTGCCAAACTAAATGCACACTGCACTTTGTTGATGGAATTGGAACGTATTTTTCTGAGTTGATTTTCGACAAAATTGTGTTTTCAAAGATGTCTAATCCTATTTACATTGAACTAGAACTAACGTATTTGGTAGGCCGCCTGCTTCTTTGCACAGCTATATTGAGGAAATGGCTGTAATAGCTTACATTATTCACTATTTTGCACACTTTGTCTGTACAGTTTTTTTAGTTTTTATATTTGACTCAAATTCTTATAATCCATTTATGATCTGTTTCACCTTTCAAATGATTAATGATTGTAATGTTGTTTTTCTTGTACTTTTATGGTCTAAATTTAGACCGACTAAAGATATTTTGACTTAACTGGACTGCCTATTTTTACATTTCAAGTAGGCTGTTAACCCAAAAGCATCTTATGTTTCAAGCTGGAGTATATATTTTAAGCTCCTAACCTGCCTTATGTTTTTGGATTGCGATTAGCTCACGGTGTGTTCTACATGGATATAGAGTGATTGTAGTATCACGGAAAGCACTATTAAGTAGGTGATTGGCTGAAAAGAGTCTACATGATCAATAAGGTCTTTGCTGATCACAATAACCTGTTGAAGAATCTTGGTATTTGAGTACACTGGGGAAGGTCAACTTTTATGGTGTAGTGAAAAGGATAATTTCTTGTGGCCATTAGACAGAGATAAAAGTGTTTACTTTGGAGATGAGGTTTTCCCTAACATGTGGTAGTCAAATTTGGTTAGGAGATATATATTGTCTGAATCCTCCTAGTTCCAGTTGCCAGCTTGTGTATGAGGCAATATCAGGAGTGTTATGTTTATCGATGGCACTAAGAATCAGGTGGTTGTAAACCGATATATTGTCTTTACACAAAATGTACAGGACAATCTGAGGTAGTGGATCACGGGACAGTATGCTATAAAAGTGATTACTTTTAAGGAGGAGAGCATAGAAATATTGATAACTACAGATTTGCTTCTGCGAAGAGCTGATCTGGGAGAAGCAAAGTTGCAAATCGCTTGGTGAGATTTTAGGACTTCCCATTTAAACATTCTTAAGCTCTAAGCAGTGATATTTGCTTTGATGTTTTTTCTACCTATGATTTAAAAAAATGCTGTGAAAGCTGGCGTGGGGATAGAGATCATTAAAAACATGGTTTGTTGCTCCAGACACAACAGTAATGTCACAAAGCAGGGTGGGACAAGATCGTGCCCCTTGTTCAGGAAAGCTCAATGTCTGTGGTATTGAACCCTGAATACACTGTTGTCTCTGTGAACTCTTCATCTGCTAACTTGCTTGGAGAGAAAAAGACAAGCTGGCAGTACACTCAGAGTGCTCTGGGAAAAGCATAAGTGTGAGTTTAACAAGGTTGTGGACATTGTGTTAAGGTATTTCTTTTCAACATCAGACAAACATTGCCTTGCATCCAGGTGATTTAAAACAGGGTCTCAGAGGGTGCCTCTGTTGAGTGCTGAGTCAGATTAAAATTGTAAACACTTCATAGAAGAAGCTGGACTCCAAACAGGTTTGTTTCTGGCTGTCCAACGGTCCTCAAGAAAGGTCATGAAAGAGCATCACTTGGCTCCTTCCTGGGTCATAGACATGTGGCCCTGCCATGCATTTAGGGAAGACTACCAAACCCAGACGTGTTTGAACACTTGGGGGGTGATTCTAACATTGGCGGGCGGCGGAGGCCGCCCGCCAATGTTCCCCCTCCAAAATACCGCTCCGCGGTCAAAAGACCGCTGAGGGTATTTTGGGATTTGCCCTCGGCTGGCGGGCGGCCGCCAAAAGGCCGCCCGCCAGCCCAGGGCAAATCGACCTTCCCACGAGGACGCCGGCTCCGAATGGAGCCGGCGTAGTGGGAAGGTGCGACGGGTGCAGTTGCACCCGTCGCGTATTTCAGTGTCTGCTTTGCAGACACTGAAATACTTTGCGGGGCCCTCTTACGGGGGCCCCTGCAGTGCCCATGCCATGGGCATGGGCACTGCAGGGGCCCCCAGGGGCCCCGCGACACCCCCTACCGCCATTCTGTTCCTGGCGGGCGAACCGCCAGGAACAGGATGGCGGTAGGGGATGTCAGAATCCCCAAGGCGGCGCAGCATGCTGCGCCGCCTTGGAGGATTCTGACGGGCAGCGGAAAACCTGCGGGAGACCGCCGGTTTTCCTGCACTGACCGCGGCCAAAGCGCCGCGGTCAGAATGCCCTGGGGGGCACCGCCAGTCTGTCGGCGGTGCTCCCGCCGACCCTGGCCCCGGCGGTCTGAGACCGCTGGGGTCAGAATGACCCCCTTGGTACTTGGTGGACCCCTGGATATTGTGCTTAGATGACACCACTTTTTCCTACCTAATATTATCTGCACAATTCAGATATTTTTGTGGCTAAGAACTCTAGAATTTATGGGGAACAGCTAAACACCCACCACTAGGTGCTCCCACACATCTACCAATAAAAGCAGGACCTCACGTGTGGTTGGGACTAACATAACTGACAATAACAGGACAAATCTGTGACGTGTGATCTTCACTTGATCAAAATTTACCTATTTCTGTCACACTCAATTCGTACACCTGCAAATGTTGGATACTGTTGATATCAGGAGAAGTGTGGGAATATTAGATGGTAGGACCTTTGTCATTTGCCTGAAGTTCTGGAGTTTCCGGTCATAGAAAAATTAGAAAATTGGGATTTTTTTCTCCATACATTTTGTTTGTGGGGAATTCTGGGTACCTATTGGGATTCACACAGGCTACGGCACCATGGATACACCGGTCTCTGTAGTGTTCTGAAATGTCTTGGGTAAGATCACTTAGTGTGGCCAACACCAGACCAAGATACTGGAGACTTTGACCATGGAAACATTCCTTATCAAAACATTTCCTTGTGTCTAGTGTGTGGATTCCTGTTAACACTCATGGAAAAGCCACATCTGCGTACGCCACACTCAATTACCATTAAGAATGAAATGCTAAAAAACTGACGTGTCATGTTCAGTGCAACCTCCTGGTCAGCCATTTGGGGTGAGGCAAGTCTAGCACCCAGTGAAACGATCCTCAGGTACTGTAGCTGTTGAAGTATGGTTGTGGTATGTTTCTGTACTGTCCAGGGATGATGTCTGTGGCCAAAGACAGATAACATAAACTAGCATTTGCCTTTCAGGTGCTTTCCGAATTACCAAAAGGCACTGTACCAGGTTTATTCCCTGTGGGCACACAGAACCCTTTGGAATCCAATACATATCTGGTACCCTTGGTGTTCCTTGGAGACCCAGAGGAACAAAGTTGGGTTTTATTCTTGGCAGGCATATATTCCCCTGTGAGGGAGATTGCATAGAATATTTTGTAAAAAAGAAAAAAAAAAGGTCAAGCAACTGACAAACATGTTCAGCATATTCTAGATGACAGGTAGCGAGGGAGATCCGGCATGCACCGATATATTCCTTAGGTTGTACCAAATTGAATATATATATAGCCTATATAGTTTCCATTTATGGAGGTCATTACAATTCACAAATGCAACTTTAACCATGAACAACTGAAAAACAGCTGACTTAAAGAACTGCACACTATTTGGGCATACAGTGGTAACTTCCATCTTACACCCTTTATTGGTATGCTGTGCTTCATTCTGCTATTTATAATACATAAGCAACAAACAAGCAGCCAATTGCACATGCATATGTTGTGGATATGTGAGCAAATTGTTGCCAGACATCAGAAATGTTTGAAAATGACAAACATGCACTCCTTGAAGGTTATTTGTAAAGTAGCATTGTGCCTGCCTTCTGTCTTCTACGCCTAACATTGGTCAGTTATCTAAACTGCTGTTCTCTCCATCCATGACAATAGGTGAAAAGGTTGTTTTGCCCCGTGACCTGAATATATTACCGACTTTGCCCAAAATAATACTGAACACAGAACAACATATGGAGAGGTCAGAGCCAATAATCTGGGCTGTCACCTCATTGGAGAAACAGGTGTAAGGGGTCACCTGCAACTGTAACACATGCTAGGATCCTGGGGATTCTTGCTACCTTAAGGAGACAGTGCAGTGTTTTTCTTTTAAAAAGATGATGTGACCATGGCAACAGATTTTTTTCATTTTTGCTGTTTTAACAGGAGAACATAAAAATAGGTTGGCAAAGCAAAGCAGCTCTGTGTATTTTGATTTTATTTTTCTGGTGGGTTTTTAAATGTAATTTGTTGATTGCCTTAACACATTAGAAAAAACTAAAACAACTGACTTTGTATGTGCGTTTTTTCTCTTATGGTTAGAGACATGTATTTCTCTTTGTTTGAGTGTCCTTGGTCCTGCATAAGTAGAGATATTCTAATATGTATAAATGTTACTAAGGAGCACATGTTGCAGACTAGTCAGCACATTTATGTGTTAACAATTATGTAATAGCTTAAGCAGAAAATAATATGCAAACTATGCTTTCAGATTCTGAAGGATGGACACAGAGCCACACTAAAGACACCGAACGTGAGGTAAGGTTCTGGATATCTTTTGTAACCCTTCTGCTCCCTGGATGGGTCTCGTGCATCACTTTTTCCGTCCGATGAAATTTAACCCCTGGAAAAAAAAAATCTTTTTTTTCTGATGTTTCATAATTGTAACCTTCTTTTTAAAAGAAAAGAAAGTATTTATTCCAAGAGGCTATCTTTAGATTGATTTATCAATTTGCTCTTGAAACATTAGCGGTGTGCTATAACAATATGTACAAATTTTGATAAGTTCGTCCATGTAAGATCCCGCATTTGTTCACAAGAGACGTGGGCCTTGAATTCCACTGCACTGATAGTGTTTACTGAATTTACAAACCCTGCAATTAAAAAAAATCAAAAACTGCTTCATGCTGTATAGAGCTTTTCTGTTTATGCAGGAATGTGGAATTACTATCTCCTGACTCCCAGGACATGTCATTTGGGGTCAAAGACAACTTGTTTGCATGTTATTTGTGCCAATGGACATGTAGGTGCAACTTGCTGTATCATAAACCCTTACACTGCCACTTTACAGTATCACAGTATAGATCTGTGAAAGAAGATTGTCTGCAACTGAATTAGGATTTGTATCCATATGTGCAAGTTTGAACTTGGGTGTATAAGGGCTCAGAGTGTTACAAGTTGTTTTTCTTCGAAGAAGCTTTTTTGAATCACAAGATCGAGTGACTCCTCCTCTCGTGATAGTGCACAGGGGCATAAAGTCCTTTCTTAGATTGTTTTCTTTCAGCTGTCAGGTTCGGATGTGTTCCCTCTTGCTCTGGTAGATCTCTGTTCGGTACTATCTAAACTTCTCTAGCTTTCCTTTAAATGTCAGTATCGTTTTCGAACGCGTTTTTCTAACTACACTCGATCCAGTTGTATAGTCGGGAATGATTAAATGCCCTTTCGGGTGACCGGGCCTTCTCGAGCCTTCTCGGGCCTACTGCGTCACAGGCTCATGGATCGGACTCTGTTTTAATTCTGCCATCGTTGCAAGTTCCCCTACACCGACCAACACTCGGTGGGCAACCTCTGCCTCTCTCTTGATCACAAGGAAGAAACCTGTGAGGTGTGCTGATCCTTTCACTCAAGAAGATTCTGCTGGATCGGGGAGCGCGTCGGTTAGAGATGGCATTGAATTAGACCGAACATACGAGCAATATTTTCGGTGAGGAACATGAGCAGACTGCAGTTTCTATCGTAGAATCTGATTCCAACCGTGACTCCGATGAGGACAGCCAAATGATTCCTGCGGCATAGGACGTGAGATCGCCAGCCCCTTCCCATCAACAAAAAAATTTCAAAAAGTCATCACAATTGGTCTTGTGTCCACCCCTGCTTGCCGGCCATAGTCGGACCTGAAAGTTACATCTCGATGACCAGCCCTGGGGTTCAGCGTCGAAGAAGACCAAAATGCATTCAACCTAACAGACTGCCACGCCTGTTTCGGGATCGAGTCGGAAAGTGGAGGATTCCACCTAGTAGCCGAAGCACCCAAGCGCCTCTTCCTTCAGAGCTGAAAAAACGTACATCTGCTTCGGAGTCGACATTTTCGGTCCGATTGAAGCAGTTGGTCACCAAGCTTTCGGAGCTCAAAGCTGTGGGAAAGAAATATGCTCCATCTGTAGAAGAATCAACAGACATTAGGCCCATACTTGAAGTGATGGACCATAAACAACGAAAGATCCAAATTCATAAGGATACTGGAAAAATGATTGCCTCTCCTCCTTCTATAACCAAAAGGAAACTATCTTTCCAAGAAAGTTTGGAAACTGGGCTTTCACCTGCCAAAATCTTCAAACACAAGGAGAAACCAAAGGTAGTGCATCGGCCTTTACCACTGCGTTCTCCTTTGCTTCCCACTTCTCCAACACCTTCACCTACACAGTTTTCTATGCATGCTCCAGCCTCCTCACATGGGGATTATATGGGTGGCAATGCTTATACTGTAGACCCATTGGGATTTCTATGACCAAGACCCTATCTCATCTAATGACCCTGATCTATATCCCACTAGGCCATCTCCACCTGAAGACACCACAGCCTATAATCATGTTATTGCTAGAGCAGCCACATACCAGAATTTGCAGCTGCACTCAGATCCAATAGAGGGCGACTTTCTATTCAACACGCTTTGCTCTACACACAAAGAGTACCAATGTTTATCAGTGCTTCCAGGCATGCTAAAACATGCTGATGACATTTTTAAAGAGCCAGTAAAAGCTAGGGTACTCGCACCAAGAGTGGGCAAAAAATATAAAGCTGCACCATTAGATCCACTCTATATCACTCAAATATTGCCACCTGATTCCATTGTCGTGAGTGCAGCAAGAAAGAGGGCAAATAGTCAGTCCACCGGGGATGCTCCTCCCCCAATAAGGAAAGCCAGAAATTCAATGCAGCAAGCAAAAGAGTGGCAACTCAAGCTGCAAATCAATGGGGAGTTGCCAACTCCCAGGCTCTTTTAGCCAGGTACGATAGGGCCCATTGGGATGAGATGCAATAGTTCCTGCAATAGCTCCCACCGGAACACCAAAAAAGGGCCCTGCAGGTAGTTGCAGAAGGACATGCTATCTTCAATAACCAGAGAAGATCTGCCCTAGATGCAGCAGACACCACAGCTAGGAGTATAAACACTAGCGTAATGATAAGGAGGCATGTTTGGTTGCGATCCTTAGGATTCAAACCTGAGAACAGCAAGCGGTCCTTAATATGCCGTTTAACAAGCAACAATTATTTGGACCAGAGGTGGATACCACCATCGAAAAATTTAAAATTGACTCAGGCACAGCTAAGGCCATGGGTGCCCTTTATGCAGAACCTGTTCGAGATACTTTTCGCAGGCCTCAATTCGGAGGGGGTCTTAAACCCCAAACATCAGAGGCCTCTATGTCCCAACAAAAGCAGGGACAACAATATTACTCTAGATGATCTTTCAAAGGATCCTATAGAGGACACAGTTTTAAAGGTAAGGGAAAATCCACTGCCACAAAAGGTGCCTCCACCTCATCAAAGCAGTGACTTTCTCAGCATCCCCACACAGCACACATCTCCTGTGGGAGGAAGACTGTAGCATTTCTACTATCAGTGGCACAACATTACATCAGATCAGTGGGTACTGTCAATTATCCACAGTGGTTGTAGGAAGTTGGCTCTGTATGCACTATTTCAAAGTAAGGAATAGTATGCACAGAGTCCAAGGGTTCCCCTTAGAGGTAAGATAGTGGCAAATAGAGATAATACTAATGCTCTATTTTGTGGCAGTGTGGTCGAGCAGTAGGCTTATCAAAGGAGTAGTGTTAAGCATTTGTTGTACATACACAAGCAATAAATGAGGAACACACACTCAAAGACAATTCCAGGCCAATAGGTTTTTGTGTAGAAAAATATCTTTTCTTAGTTTATTTTAAGAACCACAGGTTCAAATTTTACATGTAATACTTCAAATGAAAGGTATTGCAGGTAGGTACTTTAGGAACTTTGAATAATCAAAATAGCATATACACTTTTCACATAAATCACATATAGCTATTTTAAAACTAGACAGTGCAATTTTCACAGTTCCTAGGGGGAGTAAGAGTTTGTTAGTTTTTTCAGGTAAGTAAACCACCTACGGGGTTCAAGTTTGGCTCCAAGGTAGCCCACTGTTGGGGGTTCAGAGCAACCCCAAAGTTACCACACCAGCAGCTCAGGGCCGGTCAGGTGCAGAGTTCAAAGTGGTGCCCAAAATGCATAGGCTTCTATGGAGAAGGGGGTGCCCCGGTTCCAGTCTGCCAGCAGGCAAGTACCTGCGTCTTGAGAGGGCAGACCAGGGGGGTTTTATAGAGCACCGGGGGGGACACAAGTTAGCACAGAAAGTACACCCTCAGCAGCACGGGGGCGGCCGGGTGCAGTGTGCAAACATGCGTCGGGTTTGTCGTTGAAATCAATGGGAGACCAAGGGGTCTCTTCAGCGATGCAGGCGGGGGGGGGGGGGCTCCTCGGGGTAGCCACCACCTGGGCAAGGGAGAGGGCCTCCTGGGGGTCACTCCTGCACTGGAGTTCCGATCTTTCAGGTCCTGGGGGCTGCGGGTGCAGAGTCTTTACCAGGCATCGGGATCTGGGAAGCAGGCAGTCGCGGTCAGGGGGAGCCTTGGGATTCCCTCTGCAGGCGTCGCTGTGGCGGCTCAGTGGGGGCAACTCTGGCTACTCACGGTCTTGCAGTCGCCGGGGAGTCCTCCCTGAAGTGTTGTTTCTCCACAAGTCGAGCCGGGGGCGTCAGGAGCAGAGTAGCAAGTCTCACGCTTCCGGCAGGAAACGCGGTTGTTTTAAAGTTGCTCATTTGAAACAAAGTTGCACCCTTGGGTGAACAGGGCCGCTGTCCTCGGGCGTTTCTTGGTCCTTCTAGAGCAGGGCAGTCCTCTGAGGATTCAGAGGTCGCTGGTCCCTGGGGAAATCGTCGCTGGAGCAGTGTCTTTAGAAGGGGGGAGACAGACCGGTAGAGCTGGGGCCAAAGCAGTTGGTGTCTCCGTCTTCTCTGCAGGGTTTTTCAGCTTAGCAGTCCTCTTCTTCTTAGGTTGCAGGAATCTAGTTTCGTAGGTTCTGGGGAGCCCCTAAATACTGAATTTAGGGGTGTGTTTAGGTCTGGGAGGGCAGTAGCCAATGTCTACTAGCCCTGAGGGTGGCTACACCCTCTTTGTGCCTCCTCCCAAGGGGAGGGGGTCACATTCCTATCCCTATTGGGGGAATCCTCCATCTGCAAGATGGAGGATTTCTAAAAGTCAGAGTCACCTCAGCTCAGGTTGCCTTAGGGGCTGTCCTGACTGGTCAGTGACTCCTCCTTGTTTTTCTCATTATCTCTCCTGGACTTGCTGCCAAAAGTGGGGGCTGTGTCCAGGGGGCGGGCATCTCCACAAGCTGGAGTGCCCTGGGGCATTGTAACACGAAGCCTGAGCCTTTGAGGCTCACTGCTAGGTGTTACAGTTCCTGCAGGGGGGAGGTGTGAAGCACCTCTACCCAGAGCAGGCTTTTGTTTCTGTCCTCAGAGAGCACAAAGGCCCTCACCACATGGGGTCAGAAACTCGTCTCTCAGCAGCAGGCTGGCACAGACCAGTCAGTCCTGCACTGAACAATTGGGTAAAATACAGGGGGCATCTCTAAGATGCACTCTGTGTGCATTTTTTAATAAATCCAACACTGGCATCAGTGTGGGTTTATTATTCTGAGAAGTTTGATACTCAACTTCCCAGTATTCAGTGTAGCCATTATGGAGCTGTGGAGTTCGTTTTTGACAGACTCCCAGACCATATACTCTTATGGCTACCCTGCACTTACAATGTCTAAGGTTTTGCTTAGACACTGTAGGGGCATAGTGCTCATGCACCTATGCCCTCACCTGTGGTATAGTGCACCCTGCCTTAGGGCTGTGAGGCCTGCTAGAGGGGTGACTCACCTATGCCACAGGCAGTGTGAGGTTGGCATGGCACCCTTAGGGGAGTGCCATGTCGACTTAGTCATTTTCTCCCCACCAGCACACACAAGCTGGCAAGCAGTGTGTCTGTGCTGTGTGAGGGGTCCCTAGAGTGGCATAAGACATGCTGCAGCCCTTAGAGACCTTCCCTGGCATCAGGGCCCTTGGTACCAGGGGTACCAGTTACAAGGGACTTACCTGGGTGCCAGGGTTGTGCCAATTGTGGAGACAATGGTACATTTTAGGTGAAAGAACACTGGTGCTGGGGCCTGGTTAGCAGGGTCCCAGCACACTTCTCAGTCAAGTCAGCATCAGTATCAGGCAAAAAGTGGGGGGTAACTGCAACAGGGAGCCATTTCTTTACAGTTGTTATTGCCTAGAAGGCACCTCCACTCCACCAAATATTCCCCCTCGCTCATGGAGGCTTTCTCCATAACACCTCGTTTTGCTAAAACAAGAGGTACAATCACTTCTACTCAAAGGTGTAAAAGAGATAGTACCTATAACTCAACAAGGGACAGGATTATATTCTCTATACTTCCTCATACCACAGAAGAATGGCAATCTCAGACCAGTCCTCGATCTCAGACCCCTCAATCAGTACATTCTCTCAGAGAATTTTCAATAGGTCACTCTTAAGGATGTCATTCCTTTAACACAAAAAAATTACTACACTACAGCATTAGATCTAAAAGATGCTTACTTCCGTATTTCCATACATCCAGCACACCGCAAATACTTAAGGTTTGTGATAGCAGGCAAGCACTACCAATTCAAAGTGCTACCCTTTGGAGTAACAACAGCACCAAGGGAATTTACCAAATGCCTATCAGTGGGTGCAGCATATCTCAGAAGACAGTACATACATGTCTTTCCCTATCTGGACGACTGGCTCATAAAAGCCAATATTCAAACCTGTCAACAGCACACAAAATAGATACCCTACACAGTCTAGGGTTCACAATCAATTACCAGGAATCTCACCTTCAGCCAGCGCAAATACAGCCATATCTGGGAGCAATTCTGAGTACTGAGTCAACATTAGCTTACCCATACCTATAAAGAATTTGTCGTTTCACAGTCTCATATCTCAGCTACAATACAATCAAACTTACATAGTAAGGTTTATTATGAAACTATTGGGAATTATGTAATTGTGCATATCAATAGTGCTCAATGCACGTCTAAACATGAGACCCCTACAACAGTGTCTTTCACAACAATGGTCTCAGTCACACGGTCAATTTCACGATCTAGTGTTGTTGGACCTCCAGACACACAATTCTCTGCAATGGTGGAATCACAGAAATTTATCAAAAGGGCAGCCATTTCAAGATCCTGTGCCACAGACCATAATCACCACAGATGCATCAATGACAGGTTGAGGAGCCGATCTCAACAATCTTACTAGACAGGGAGAATGGGACTCAATCCAGCAGACTTACCACTTGGAATTGCTGGCAGTGTTCTTGGCACTCAAAGCATTCCAGCCACAGATCACACACAAGACAGTTTTAAGAAGGACAGACAACATGACAGCAATGTATTATCTGCAAAGACGGAGGGGGGTGAGGGGGCGGGGGGTTGACACTCCTCCCAACTGTCCCTTCAAGCACAGGCAATTTGGAAGTGGGCAATTCACAATCACATTCACCTACTAGAAGAGTATATCCCAGGGATACAAAACCAACTAGCTGACTTCTTAAGCAGGACGTGGCAACAAATACACGAATGGGAGATTCACCCACAAGTAATTAAACAGTACTTTCACTTGTGTGGAACACCAAACCTAGACCTTTTCGCAACAAGCAAAAACCCAAAATGCCCAAACTTTGCATCCAGGTATCCACAACCTCGATCCAAGGGCAATGCTCTATGGATCAGTTGGTCAGGGATATTTGCATACACTTTTCCCCCTCTCCCACTAATTCCGTTACTGGTCAACAAGATCCGTTACACTTCCCTCACTATGATACTCATAGCCCCCACGTGGGCACATCAACACTGTTACACAACACTATTGGATCTATCTGGGGTACCACATCACAAGCTCCCAAACAGACCAGACATATTGACTCAAAACAAAGGTCAAATCGGGAATCCCAATCCCAGTATGCTCAACCTGGTGATTTGGCTCCTGAGGTTCTAGAGTTTGGATATCTGTAGCTTCCATCAGAATGTATGGACATTCTAAAGGAAGTACATAAACCTAAAACCAGGCAGTGCTATGCAGCTAAATGGAAACTTTTTTTAAATTACTGTCAACCCAAAAGCATTGATCCACTTAAAGCACCAGTACAAGATATTGTATGTTATTTGCTTTGCTTACAAAAAGCAAATCTTGCATATTAATCTATTAAAATTAATTTAACAGCAATATCAGCCTACATCCAAAACAGGCAGCATACTTCTCTGTTTAGAATTCCTGTCATAAACTTTTTTATGGAAGACCTAAAAAGAGTTATTCCACCTAGAGCTCCACCAGCTCCTGTCTGGAATCTTAACATTGTGCTCACAAGGCTTACGGGTCCACCATTTGAACCCATGCATTCTTGCGCTCTTCAATTTCTCTCATGGAAAGTTGCTTTCCTGGTAGCAATTGCTTCCTTAAGGAGAGTTAGTGAAACTCAAGCATTCTCTTTAGAATAACCTTTCTTCCAAATTCACAAACACAAAATAGTACTTAGGATAAATCCAAAATTCCTACCCAAAGTGGTCTCACCATTTCACATCAGTCAGTGGAATTGCCAGGTTTCTTTCCAAAGTCCAATTCAGTTGCTGAAAGAGTTCTCCACAGAAAAGAGCAGAACAGAACAACATATTTTAGAAAATCTAAACAACTTTTTATGGTCTTCAACAGCCTCATAAGGGTAATCCTATTTCAAAACAAGGATTGGCCAGATGGATAGTAAAGAGTATTCAAACTTGCTATCTTTAAGCTAAAAGACAATTATTAGTAACTCTTGAAGCACATTCTACTAGAAAGAAAGGAGCTTCAATGGCATTCTTAGGAAATTATGGCCGACATATGCAAAGCAGCAACATGGTCCACACCACACACATTTACTAAACACCATTGTGTGGATGTGCTATCTCGCCAACAAGCAAATGTTGGTCAAGCAGTGCTTAAACCTTTATTTCAGACTACTCCAACTCCTACAGGCTATGCACCGCTTGCTTTAGGAGGGGACTGCTTTTCAGTCTATGCAAAGCATGTGTATCTGCAGCTACACATGCCATTGAACGGAAAACGTCACATACCCAGTGTACATCTGTTCGTGGCATGTAGTGCTGCAGATTCACATGCACCCTCCCTCCTCTCCGGAAGCCTGTAACTGTTGTAGTACTTTCTTTATGTAAATATGTATGTACATTGCATGGACATCTTCTTTTCTTACTATATATATGTACATATACATTTCTTCACTCCTGACTTCACCCTCCTACGGAATAACAATCTAACAAAGGACTCGATGCCCACGCGCACTATCACCAAGAGGAGGAGTCACTCGATCTTGTGACTCGAAAAAACGTCTTCAAAGAAAAACAGCTTGTAACACTCCGATCTCAACACTACAGGGAGTGCAGAATTATTAGGCAAATGAGTATTTTGACCACATCATCCTCTTTATGCATGTTGTCTTACTCCAAGCTGTATAGGCTCGAAAGCCTACTACCAATTAAGCATATTAGGTGATGTGCATCTCTGTAATGAGAAGGGGTGTGGTCTAATGACATCACCACCCTATATCAGGTGTGCATAATTATTAGGCAACTTCCTTTCCTTTGGCAAAATGGGTCAAAAGAAGGACTTGACAGGCTCAGAAAAGTCAAAAATAGTGAGATATCTTGCAGAGGGATGCAGCACTCTTAAAATTGCAAAGCTTCTGAAGCGTGATCATCGAACAATCAAGCGTTTCATTCAAAATAGTCAACAGGGTCGCAAGAAGCGTGTGGAAAAACCAAGGCGCAAAATAACTGCCCATGAACTGAGAAAAGTCAAGCGTGCAGCTGCCACGATGCCACTTGCCACCAGTTTGGCCATATTTCAGAGCTGCAACATCACTGGAGTGCCCAAAAGCACAAGGTGTGCAATACTCAGAGACATGGCCAAGGTAAGAAAGTCTGAAAGACGACCACCACTGAACAAGACACACAAGCTGAAACGTCAAGACTGGGCCAAGAAATATCTCAAGACTGATTTTCTAAGGTTTTATGGACTGATGAAATGAGAGTGAGTCTTGATGGGCCGGATGGATGGGCCCGTGGCTGGATTGGTAAAGGGCAGAGAGCTCCAGTCCGACTCAGACGCCAGCAAGGTGGAGGTGGAGTACTGGTTTGGGCTGGTATCATCAAAGATGAGCTTGTGGGGCCTTTTCGGGTTGAGGATGGAGTCAAGCTCAACTCCCAGTCCTACTGCCAGTTCCTGGTAGACACCTTCTTCAAGCAGTGGTACAGGAAGAAGTCTGCATCCTTCAAGAAAAACATGATTTTCATGCAGGACAGTGCTCCATCACACGCGTCCAAGTACTCCACAGCGTGGCTGGCAAGAAAGGGTATAAAAGAAGGAAATCTAATGACATGGCCTCCTTGTTCACCTGATCTGAACCCCATTGAGAACCTGTGGTCCATCATCAAATGTGAGATTTACAAGGAGGGAAAACAGTACACCTCTCTGAACAGTGTCTGGGAGGCTGTGGTTGCTGCTGCACGCAATGTTGATGGTGAACAGATCAAAACACTGACAGAATCCATGGATGGCAGGCTTTTGAGTGTCCTTGCAAAGAAAGGTGGCTATATTGGTCACTGATTTGTTTTTGTTTTGTTTTTGAATGTCAGACATGTATATTTGTGAATGTTGAGATGTTATATTGGTTTCACTGGTAATAATAAATAATTGAAATGGGTATATATTTGTTTTTTGTTAAGTTGCCTAATAATTATGCACAGTAATAGTCACCTGCACACACAGATATCCCCCTAACATAGCTAAAACTAAAAACAAACTAAAAACTACTTCCAAAAATATTCAGCTTTGATATTAATGAGTTTTTTGGGTTCATTGAGAACATGGTTGTTGTTCAATAATAAAATTAATCCTCAAAAATACAACTTGCCTAATAATTCTGCACTCCCTGTAGATGGCGGACTTATGCAAAGCATGTGAATCTGCAGCACTACATGCCATGAACAGATGTACACTGGGTAAGTGACATTTTCCATATATATAAAGTTTTATTCAATTCTTTTGAGTAAAAATCATAAAAGCACAGTCATAAGTCCTCAAAAAAATACAGTACAAGGACATAGCATTTACAAGTCATTATTCGTTCTTTAGCTTGCATTTTAATCATCTGCTCCCTACATGTCCACGTTCAATTAGTTAATCTCATTCAGCATTAAATACATAGGGCCCAGCATACTTCGATGGCCGGGAGAGTTTCTAAGTATAAGTAAGCTGGGCGACATTGACGTAAATGGGATAATCTTAATAATGGCATTACAAACTGCTTCCTTTGACTGGCATACAGTTTGCAAAATAAGACAACATGCATTGTGCTTTGTGATGAAAGAGAATCACAGGGACAGTTCATTAATGTCGTACTCCAACCATCCATAACCGGAAAGCTAACCAATCGTTGGACCGTTTCTAGTCTTAAACGGGTAATAACGAACCAATGCCTGGACTTAGTTATGTGCTGCAAGTAAGGCTGCATGCCTTCCATAGTCAGCATAAGTTGGTTCCTTAAGACACTGGGCTTCTGCGCTTCCACAGACCACCTAAGATCTGCTAAGTGAGTGAGACACTCAGTTCACAGGTCTTTACTACTCATTACTGCCAGTGATTCTGGCATCACACAGTAATCTGAGTGACCTAAGTCATTAAAGAAACTCTTAATGTACATCAGCCAGGGAATCTCAAGGAAAATCTTGAATGTAAACAATCTCTCAAGATGGCATGGTTTAAACCTGTGTCTTCCGAAGTCCAGCCTTTCTGCCATAGAAGAACTGGCTGTACCATTATTAAATCAGTTAAAAAAGTAACCCCTGTTTGTGTGACAGACAAATGATGAGGTGCCTTTTGGAACAGATAAAGGGAATTTCAGAAAATTGTTTCCCACTATTTGCAGCACATAGCAATTGGTGTATCCCCAGACACCCGCCCCGGAAGTGGCAATAGGTACACATTTTGCTCTATAGATTTTTAACATATCTTTTGGGGTAATTCGTCCCCAGTCACCTGGAATAGTTCATCATGGCCATATTAGCCTTTGTAAACTGTAATTTTCTGGCATTAGCAACTGTAACCAGGTGCCTTCTTTTTCAAACAAAATTCCCAAGTATGAGAACCTTGCTGTAGTACCAATTTTGTTCACCGCTTATTGTTCTATCATAGCACTTAACTGTCAAACTACCACATTTCAGGATGTAAGTTTTAGATCGATTAACTCCAAGACCTGAATTCTGCATGTGGTTAACAAATCCTGTGAGGAGTTGCTGGAGGGCTAGTGGAGTCCGTGCCATAAGAACGGCATTATCTGCATAGAGGAGAGCCGGGATTGCGCGGTACCCAATTTGGGGGAGAGCCTTACACTTGTTTACTAGCTCTGTCTAGCTCATTTATGTATAATGAGAATAAGAAGGGTGCTAATACACAGCCTTGTTGTACCCCTCTGTGTACACTAAATGCTCTAGTACACTCACCTCTTGCCCCTTTTCTAACGTTGACTCTGCATCTAGAGTATAACTCCCTTATGAAGTGAATTAATGTCGGGTGTACCCCCAGGTATTCCAAAATACTCCATAGTTTACTATGAACAACACAGTCGAATGCAGATGACAAATATATGAAGGCCAGATATAGGTTCCATTTCTTAATCTTAGTATACTTTCCAAAAAGGATACTCAAATTCAGACCCTGTTCACCGTCCCTACCCCAGGGCGAAAACCGCATTGCAGGTTCGACGGGATGTTGTTAGTTTCCACTCAACCCTGTAATCGATTCAGGATAATACACCCGGCTATTTTAGATGATGAGTCGAGGAGCGAAATGGGTCTGTAGCAAGCAGGGTTGAGACTGTCACCCTTTTTAAATATGGGAACAATGATGGATTCTGCCCAAGTTGATATAAACACTGAGGTGCAACATGCCTTCAAGATCAAACTCAACAAGGGGCCCCATAATGGGATGTTGGCCTTACATATCCTCTGGGACTCCATAGGGGAATGGGGCTTTCCCACTTTTACTTGCATTAATGGCCCCAACAACTTCCTCCAAGCTGAAAGGGGGATAATGACAGGACAATTATCTGTGTGGTTGGTTACGCCCACTAGAGGAGCCTGCCGGTCTGTTTCCAATTTGGTAGAGGAAGAGGAATATATGTCAGAAAAATAGTCAATCCATTCTCCCTCCGTTATGACAATCTCCATTCTTGGGGTTTCCCTCTCCCCTGTCGATGGTGTATTAACTACTTTCTAAAGTGATATATTATCATTTTTAAGACTCACTTCATGCAGTCGTTCCTAAGTCTCCTCTTCTAATCGTTCTTTTCTTTACTGCACTCCTATACTCTTGCCTAGGTGCACATACATTATTCTTATATCTAAGTGGTTTGCCTAAGGCCTTCTTAAGTCTTTTATGGGCCCTCGTGCACGCCAAATCAAACCATCCATTATTTTTAGGCTGCCCAGGCCTTCCCCTGGTCAAGCTAAGACCCTTTTTACCCCTCATGTGATCGCTGTAAAGGTACTGATGTGCTTCAATGGATCTACATCATCCTCATGGCATACCCCAGAATTTTCGATGTGATCACTAATTACCTGTTTCAAGAAACCTTGTGGCTCGATCTGAAACCAATGTAATGAGTACCCATTTCGGGATGCCAGTTCAATGTTATTAACCAGCTCTGGGGGATTCCTTCTGGCACTATTTGCCTGGAAATAAAGAAAGCTGTATGCTCTGGGATAATGATCACTGATGGCTACATCATGTGTTTGATGGTTGCACACGCTGGGAGAAGTGATTAGACATTAAGACAAAATCAATTAAAGTAAGAGCCTATCTAATATTAAAAGTGGGTTTAAATTGTGGATTATTGGTACACATTTCAATAAGAAATGACAGGTTAAATTTATACACTTATTCATTCATAGTGTTGCCATATTGATTGTGTGCAAAATGGGATTGTACCCAGTTGCCCCCTTCAGTTAAACCACAAATGTTTTCAGAAACTGTCTTGCATAAGTGAATATTAAAATCACCACCCCATAATATAATAATCTCTCTCTTAGTACTGCCACAGGCATTCTCTAAATCGTTTCCCAGCCACCTTATAATGGTGGGAGCCTCACACAAAGAAGCATTATTATTAAAATGAATGATTACTAACTGGATCGATCTTCGTGCATTACAAACAATCATACTGTAGCATGGATCGCAAGTTGTCATATTTATTTTAGTTAATGGAAGCTTATTTGAAATGTGTGTGCATAGCCCCCTCTTTGGCCTACCATGTCTGGAAGCGATGGCTGGTGTGTGGTATTTTCTAAATCCATTAATATGTATAGGGTTCAGAAGCCAAGTCTCCTGTAAGCACAGGCAGCAAAAATCTCCTATGAAGTCCACCCACTCTGTGTTGTTACGGAGTCCTGACGCATTCCAGTATAAAAAGCCTAATTCAGTTGTTTCTAATCGCACTTCATGAGTGTTCAAAGTAGCCATCTTTGCATCGTCATGTACAGGGACAGTAGATACAATAGAGGGGCGACCAGCTTCACCCTCTGCCTGCCCCACCAGGTGTCCTGTCATACCTGACATGCGTCTTTGTCCTAGTTACTTCCTTTTTATAAACCCCTGGATTATCGTCCAAACCTTTTTAAGTTTGGTATCTATTATGAGTAGGTATAGTACAGCTGATCTTGATCACTTCCCCAGTTAATAAGTGTGGCTGGTGACTGGGTAGATCTCGCCTTGCGTTTGCTTGATAGAAATAACCTAGCATTAGTATCGAAATGCCGTTTAGGGACACTTGCCACGCAGCAACTTTTCACAGAATTCTTTCTACTAAACTTGGAGTTTTGAAAGAGAGCACAACAGTCTCCCAGTAATAATTTCTGACTTTTGCCAACCCACTTGACTCTCCTCCCCATCTTTAAATCTTCAAAGACAGGGCCGACCATACCAGCTTCCATTCTAGTCCCAATCCAACTCAAATACTTATTATTCAGTGTGGTCCATGTTTTCCTATTATGGTCAGGTAGAGTGGGAACATTAGCCAGGATTACTACATAAGGTGTTGCAGCGGGAGGGAGATGTAAAGAGTTGTTTGGCTGACCTAATGTGTTATAGGGTAAATGGGTCATGTTTTCCCTTCCAGGATTACTCAAACTCTTGTTTACAGCGGTGGACCAAAGTGCCCGCCTGGGCGTACCTCTTTGCTGGTCATCTCGGCTTGAGATCGCCTTACAGGGCCAGACGTTGACAAGAGTTGTATGTCACCTGTGTGCATTATGTTTGAGTGCCTTGTACCATTGTCTTGTGCGGTTGTAGTAAAAGTCCTTGTTGACAAGTTCTTTAAACAGACCGGGCCATTCACAATATTATTCTCTACCTGACTTAGTTGGTTGGACAAAGAGCCCAGTGGCAATTTAACCAACAATTCCAATGCTTTAACCAACTCATATATATTCTTAAGGCATTTGTATGTGCTTACAGTTGGTTTTTGCAAAATGTTCCTTGTACTATCTTAGTTGAGGCCTATTTGCCAGGTTGTTTATTTGTTTCGCTCTTCTTCTCAGTCTGGTGTTTCCCTTTATTTAAGTCATTGTCCGCCAGATGTGTCGAAGACTTTCTGGTGCGTTTAGACAGGGGTGGCAAATCTACATCAGAGGCTGAAATTATATCAGTGGTAAATTGTATACACCGGTTGCTATCTTTGTCAATAATCATTTTCTCAATTACATCATCCGGGCATTCGGAGTCAGGATTTGTAGGACAAGTCTGTGTTGTTTGAGCCAATAAGGCATCCCTACACATCAACAACCTTTCTTCCACACATGAGATTTGCTTGTCAGTAGACCCCATAGAACCTGAGGTACATTTTAATATAAATGAATGTGCTTTTGGGGGGAGATGTAGATTTCGTATTTGGGTGCTTTCTCTTGCCCATCCTTGGCGTTCACATTTTAGGGACGTTTTAACAAGCATGTATAACTGTAGTTTGGGAAGCAGTACATGCCCACTTGTGCGTGGAGCCTGGGAAATTCTCCCTCTTGATTTGCCAGATCTAGTTTACCAGTATTGTACCACAGAGCCCAGTGGTATAGTAATAAGTCAGTGGCAATAAATAGACTACACAAACAGATCAGCAGATATTTCTATATTTGTGAGGGAGGCAGCCAGCACAGCATTATTCTGATCTGATTTTCTAAGTACCAAAGTATCTTTAGTAAAAACAGCAGATCTTTTGGGGGTGGACCAGCCTCCTCTGGGCTGCGACAGTGTGGACAGGCCGGCCCTTAACCCAGTTTTGACCCCCGCACAGCGATGGTCCTGCTGGCAGTTTATAGTGTGTCAGGCAGCTCCTCCCCCAAGAGCAGCGCCTCCTGGGGTGGCGAGTTCTGGGGACATGAGTCCCCTCACAGGTCCTCTAACAGCAACAGCACCTTGAACTTGTGTACATGGTTCAAAACTTTTACTATAGTAGAGAACTCTAAGGAAATGCTGTGAGCCCAGCTTGCAGTAATTCCAGTGGTTTCACTATAAAATCCTGTTTGCTGAAGGTGCTCTGAATTTATAAAAAATGAAAATTGCTTGCTTAAAAAAAATACACAAAAAATATGCAACCTGAAAAACAAGTATTTTGCAGGGAATTTTTTTAAACTTTTGATAGTATTACTTTCATCCAGCATTAAGCAAAACCTGTCTTTGATGCATGCACATTTTTAAAAAAGATTAATAAAGGAAAATCCATGTATAACTATTGTGGGCAACATGGAAATGAGTTAGGGGCCAAATCTTTAAAAACAAGTCACAACCGTGTACCACAAGTGTATTTCCTTGAATTGTTGTAGGTTCAAGACTTTAAGAAATTCACAACAGTTCACAGAAAAAGGCCTGGATCGTACTCCTAGCAGTCGGTTGTGCATTCCATTTTTGCATGAGAAAATATACATATTTTATTTGCTCATGCGAAAGTTGGCGGAGTGATTGTAAATTGAATTTCTTTAAAACCCCTTTCTCGCCACTGTGGAAAAACCTTAGAATTAGTTGGGAGGGTGTGAAAGCACCCCGAGAAAGCAAAGTGCCTGGGGCGAGAGACTGTTGGTGCTTTGAGGGTGGTCCTGCCGGCATTGAGGATAGCCTGCGACCCAACAACACTGTTTACCTAACTTGGGAACCTACATTGTGTTTGGGGTGTGCCACATGCAGTTTGTCGCCCCACCACACCCAGTTAACGGCAAATAGTGGTGCAGCAGCGAGCAAGGATGAAGCTGCTTGTAGTCCGAGGATGGCAGTGGGAGCGTAAGGCTGGGGCCTGTGGCCAGTGGAGTCATGGCAGTGTTGCAGAGGGTGTGTAGCCTGACTGGGGCATGAGACTGCCGGTCCCGTGAGGGCAGCCCGCCAGCATCAGCAGGGGCCTGAGGGACCCATAAGAAGGGCACAGAAGAGACCCTGTCTGGAGAGGGGGGCAGCTACCTGGACTTAATGTGACTCTCAGGGCCCGATGAGATGGGGGGGCTAAGGAGTCATTGGTTGGTACTGCTCACCCAGGTGACCTGGAGTCTGGTTGCTACAGATTGCTGTTCTGCCAGTGAGTAGGAAGGTGAAAGCAGGTCGGAGTGCTTGTTCCCTGCGATGGTGGCTGGAGCACCTCAGTGGGGGCTGGTGTGCTTTTTCCTCCCGTCCCTCCTTGGGTCTGTGGCTGAGAAGCCAGCTGAGGCGTGTGTGGGCGGGGTGCTGTGGGCTCCTGGGGTCAGGGGCTTCGCCATGCTGGCTGTGGGTTATCCCTGACCTGCTCTATCCCGGAGCAGGACAAACTATGTGGCATAGGAGGTCTTGAAGCCTGGTGTTTGAGCACAGAGTGCCTGTGGTTCCTGGCAAGGGTGGTCTGCCTGGTGTATGATACATAACGCAGGGAGAGCAGTACCCAGACAATGGAGTTAACGTAGGGAGTGAAACAGGAGGGTCAGGAGAAGCCCAAGCACCTGCAAGGTTGGATGGGGAATTGCCCTTCGGATGCAGTGGAACAGAGACTTGGGGCCCACACTGCAGCTATTTTGGCAGCCATCTGAAAAAATAAGACTTCTATGGAACTCAGAATTGTCATGGTCACTCCCTCAGGAGGGAGGCTGTTGTGGCCCGACCATACGAAGTTGGCAGAGATTGTATGGGGGTCAGAATGCACCCTCATGCAGATTATGCCACTGGTGCAGGGGTTAGGAGGGTATCAGGACCATCTTGAGAAGCGGGTGGTGGATACCGCTGCCATGGCGTTAAAACTGGATGACTTGGACGGCTGCTTCCACCAAAATAACATCCGGCCGATGGGGATTCTGGAGCTAGCAAAGAGTTAACTTGATTGAGTTATACTTTGAGGATGTGGTTGGGCTTTGTGGTGCTGGAGGGGAGACATTTGAAGCCCTTTACTATGGAAAGGGCCTACAGGATGGTGGGCAGGTTCCCCTGCTGCGGGTGTCCGACCGAGGGCCATTGTGAAGCAGCTCCTTAACCATTATGACCAGGATCATATCTTGCAGGTAACCAGGGCTCATCGACCTTTGCAGTTGGATGGCAGTTGGTTATCAATTATCCAGGTTACTCGACAAAGGTTCAAAAGCAGAGGGTGTCTAACATTGAGGTAAAGAGACTTCTGTGGCCCTTGAATCTTTAAATATATGCTATGGTTCCCTCTTAAGCTCCACTTTTTGGATCCAGAGGACTCCCATTTCTTTGGGACAGCGGCAGATGCCTGGAACTGGCTGGACGGAAAGATGTACCTGGTGGTGGGACGCCTGAGGATGATTGCAAGGAGTGCTTGATGACCCAGAAGCCACTACGAGGGCGGTGGCATAGGCATGGGCTACCCCCACCAAAACACAAGTTAAGACGGAAAAGACAAGGATGGTTGCAGAGATCCAAGGTGGCCTAACTTGTTCTGAGGGTAACCTGAAGTAGGTGCTGGATGTTTACAAAGAGGCCAACAAAGGGGTGTGATTTGATCCATAGAAACTAATGCACTGGAGCATCAGGAAACATTTGGTGGCTGGAACCACTAGTTATGTTGAAGAGATCAAGGGTTTGGTGTTCTCGGGTTGTGCTGTGGGAGGCTTACAAGGCTGTGGTCCACGGCCAATTGATCTCGTACACAGTTGGGGAAAAAGATGAAGAGGAACTGGGAATGCTTGCTCCTAGAGAGGAAGTTGGTGTAAGGGGAGGCTGACTTTGTGGTCTCACCAGCGCCGAGCCTGGCGATTTGAATCGAGAAGGCCCTGGAGGAGTACTGAGCATTAACACATCAAGAAGCTAGGGCCCGTTTTTGAGCCAAGCATGAGCGAGTATATGAGTTCGGGAAACTTGTGACATGGTGAGCTAAATGTGAAGAAGAGTAGAGGTGGATAGAGTGCCTAATGGGGAGCAACGGATCTTTGGCAGAGACACCCAAGGCCGTCGTTCAGCAAGTGGCAACCCATAAGCTGGTTGTCTAGAGCCTGCACGCTCCAGGAACAGGTGAGGTTTTGCTCGACTTCATCCGGGATCTCCAAACTCCCACCATTGCGGGATGGGACCGGGAGTCTTGGTACTCCGAGATCTCCTTCTCTGAGGCACAGAGGCCCTAACTTGTTTGAAAAGAGGACGGCTCAGTTTATGGTGTATACCTGTGATGTGGCACCATTTACTGAGTACAGGCAACCCTTAGTGATAGTGAATATATGTCCACATAGCAAAATCTCTCTAGAGGTAGCTGAGGCAAGCAGCTAAAGCTTATCCAGAAGGAATGTAAAGCACCTGCAATACCACAGTAGTTAGACAGTAACTTTCTCACAAGAAAAATTCACACGAGTGTTGCAAAAATATTTTTCCTTTTTCACAGCCCTACTACTAGACTACCATTGGTATATCTCCCTTTGGAGAGATCTACACACAATATGTACACAAAATAACCAACAGAATTGCTATAAAATGTACAGGGCCCTGTATGTACTAGGTGAGTGGAATGTGAAATAGTGAACCCAACCAAGGTAAGTGTGGTAGTTTGCTAGGGCTTTGGGGGTAGATGAAAACACCAGAGTTAAGTACGAGTAATGTCCCCAGTGACCAGTTGCGTAGTGGTTACCTACCCAGTGGGGTAGCTGCCGAAGGACCTGCTCCAGGGCCTGATTCCTAACATTTATAAAAAGGGGAAGCTGAAGCAGTGTGCATCCAATCACCCCATTTCCCTCTGTAATATGGAGGTGAAAATATTAGCAAGGGTCCTAGTGAGCCGCATGGTATAGGTTGCGGATTCTTTGGTGTATACAGACAAGTCAGGCTTCATACCGCATAGGGCGATGCAGCACACTCTTAGACACTTGTTTCGATGCCTATTGTGTAGTGATAGGATTGGGGAACCTGCAATAATGGTATCATTAGATGTAGGGAAGGCATTTGACTCCCTAGAGTGGCTGTACTTGGGGGGGGGGGGGGGTTCTAGAGAAAATGGGTTTCGGCCGTTCTTTCCTGTGGTTGGTCTATTAGAAAACTGTTACCCGGGTGCAGGTGTATGGTGTGTTGTCAGAGGACATATTGATAGGACCGGGCACCAGCCCGCTCTCCACATTGTTGTTTGTGATGGTGCTGGAGCAGCTTGCAAGCTAGATGCCTGGGGTTGCCCAGGTCCACGCACTGCGGTTGTACCGAGACGGTGGGGCGCAGTATCCATAAATGCGGACAACATAGTGTTATTTCTGGCTGAGCCCAGCTGGTCATTAAATCATATTCTAAAGATCTTGCTTATCTTTGGGAATTCACTGGGCTGTCCTTCAACTGGGACTAGTCTGTGGTGTATCCCTTGACAGAGTGGGACCCCCTCCGGGATACTTCCCGATTCAGTGGGAGCACAATAGTTTCAAGTACATGGGCATTTGTCACGTTCGGCCGGGGACGATTCTTCCATGCAAATCTAGGATGGATCTTTGAAGCCTATAAGCTAGCTGGATGTGGGTCACTAGAAGGCGGTTACTGCTGGGCAGGGTAGCACAGTCTAAAATGATACACCTGCCCAAGTGTCTGTAGGTCCCCTAAAACGGATCCTATGCGGTGCAGATATGTTTTTCTGGCAGGTAGATGAGGTCACTAGTACATTGCTTTCTTTAGGATGGGGGTGGGCCCACCTCATATCCCTGATGACACTATCCAGGAAAGCTTGGGATTGGGCATTGACTTTCCTAACTTCAGGTTGTATTACTGGGTGGCCCACTTGGTGGTGGTGAATGATTCGGTTTTCTCTGAGAGAGAGCCCTCCCTTATGGCAGATAGGAGGGCACTGGACCAGGTGGGGAACCTACTGCATCCGGATGGAGGGGGCAGGAGATTAAGGGGCTGCCGCCGCCAACAGATATAGGCCCTCATTACAACCCTGGCGGTCGGTGGAGAAGTGGCGGTAATACCGCCAACAGGCCGGCAGGAAAAAAAATGACATTACAAGCATGGCGGTGACCGCCATGCTAGACCACCACTTCTCCACTCCGACCGCCAGGGTAGTAACGACCGCTGGGCTGGAGGCTTCGGTCTCCAGACCAGCGGCAGTCACTACACCGCTGGCTGTATCACGACCCTGCATACCACCATGTATTTGGTGGGGTTCTGTACCGCCACGAAATCCATGGCGGTAGGCACTATCAGGGCCAGGGAATTCCTTCCCTGGCACTGATAGGGGTCTTCCCCCACACCCCTCCCTCTTTTCCAGAGTCATCCAACGACCCCCCCACCATCCCTCAAAGGTGGCAGGACCCCCTGCCCACCCTTCCAACATTGACACAGCCCCCCCCACACGCACACATACACTGCAACTACACATAACCGCACACATATAGACATACACACACACACATACAAACACATACCCATACACATACACACAGACATACAAACAGACACACGCAAACATTTTCCAAACACACAACACCCCCCCACATGCATACACGCTCTCACACACCCCCTCTTCACACACACACCCCCATGCGCACACACACAACACCCCCCCCCCCCCCCCCCCCCCACCACCACCACCACCCTCCCCTAACGGACGATCACCTTACCTGGTCCGGTGATCCTCCGGGAAGGAACGGGATCCATTGGTGCTGCTCCGCCACCAGCTCCCCATCACCAGAACACCGCCACACCGAATCAAGGAACGTGATTCGGTGGGCGGTGTTCTGATGACGTGGCGGTGGAGGTGGTGCAGCCTCCACTTCCCCGCCGATCGCCAGTATGGATGCTGGCGGCTCTCCGTCCGAAAAAAGGCGGAGGGCTGCCAGCAGTCATAATTCGCTGTGCGGAAAACTGGCTGCATTGGCGGTTTTCTGCACGGCGGTACCTCGGCGGTCTTGCGAAAAGACCGCTGAGGTTGAAATGAGGCCCATAGTGCTTAACATCTGGAGGAGGGCTGAGAGGCTTATGGCGTGAAAGGGATAAGTTACTCTGGCAACAGGACTGTGGAGTGCAGAGGCACTAAATGGGCTCAGGAATATTAAGGGCTACGAAAAGTGGGGCACATTGGGCATCTCAGTGGTAGAGGATGTCTGGAAAGAGGGGAGGTTGATCTCCTTCCAGGAGTTGCAGGCCCACTATGAGATATCAGGCGTTCAGTGCCTCAGATACCTGCAAATGCAACATGTTCATGATTTATGGTCCTCTGCCAGAAGATCTGTGTAGGAAAGTACCCTCTTTCTTGGCATGGTTACCTCCATTTTCTGCCTGTTGTCAGTGTGTTTGACTGTGTTCACTGAGATCCTGCTAACCAGCGATTATGCTCTCTCCCTGTAAATGTTGCTTGAACAACACACACCCCACATTTGGCATACTGGTACCCTCTTGTAAGTCCTTAGCCTCTGGTACCCAGGGCATTGGGGTAAGAGGGGATATCCAAGGGCAGCAGCATGTATTATGCCTCCCATAGGGAACCCATGTAAAATGTGACTGCAGGTCTGCCATTGCAGCTTGTATGAAAAGGTGCATGCACCTTTACACTACAGGTCACTGCAGCAGGTCACGGTAGGTCACCCCTATGGTAGTCCCTCCTAGCCCAGTGGGCGGGGTACAAGTACCTGTATGTGAGGGCACCCCTGCACTAGCAGAGATGCCCCCACAAACTCCAGTTCCATTTTCCTGGACATTATGAGTGCAGGGACGCCATTTTATGCATGTACTGGACATAGGTACCTGCCTATGTCCAGCTACATGATGCTAACTCCCAACCTGGGCATGTTTGGTATCAGACATGTTGGAATCATACCCCATTACCATTGCCAGTATTGGAAGTATGATTCCATGCACTCTGGGGGGGTCTAGCTTAGAGCATCCACATCATTGTTCCTACCAGCCTTCTGGGGTTTTCTGGGCATCCCAAGCTGCTGCCAACCCTTAGACAGGTTTCTGCCCATCTACTGCTTGATCAGCTCAAGCCCAAGAAGGCAGAACAAAGGATTTCCTTTGGGAGAGGGAGGTAACACCCTCTTCCCTTGGGAATAGGTGTTACATGGCTTGGGAGGGGTAGACAAGCCACTGGTATGCTTTGAAGGGCACATTTGGTGCCCTCCGTGCATAAACCAGTCTACACCGGTTCAGGGACCCACAATCCCTGCTCTGGTGTGAAACAGGACAATGGGAAGGGTAGTCTCTCCTCTGCGACCCCTGGTTCCTCGTCCAGTGGGTCTCCTGTGGGGGCTGTCTTTTCTTCCGTGGACTCTCTACCTTGCTGAGGGTCCCCCAGGACTCCCCCTGTGGGTTGAGTCCTCCTGGACCTTGCTGGTCCCCGGCAGCTCCACTTTTCGTTTACTGAGAAATCTGCCTTTGCCAAGGCTTGTTGGTGGCCTTTCCATGCCACTGACCGACTGCAATCTTCCATCCGGCATGGGACGTTGACTGCATCCTCTAGGGCTGCTTTGCTTTTGCTGACGGTCTTCGTCCTACTGTCGACCAACTCCTGCAACCACAGATGGGTGGGTAGTGTGGCTCCCGTCACCAACGGACACTCCTGCAACTTCTGGACTTGGTCTCCTTCTTCCACAAGTCTTCCTCTATAGGAATCCACTGCTGGTTTCTTGCAGTCTTGTCTGGGTGTTGCATTATCTTGTTTTCAGTCCCTTTGGGTGGTTTGGGGAAAATCCAGTAACTTACTCCTTTCTTCTGGGTCGCTGGGGGGCACTGTGGTAGTTACCTTTGGGGCTTCCTAGTTCCCCCAGCTCCCCTTTACACATTCCACTTACCTAGGTGGGGTCCTGCATTCGCATTCCATTGTTTTAGTATATGATTTGGGCTCCCCCTAAGGCTACTATTGTCTATTGCTATTTGCACTGTTTTCTACTGCTTTTATGCCTATTTCTGATTACTAGTGTACATAGTGTGTTACTTACCTCCTATAGGTGGGTTGCCGCTCAAGTACTTTTTGGTAATTGTGGCAATAAATTAAAGTAACTTTATTTTTGTAACACTGAGGCCCTCATTCCGACATTGCGGGAACCGCCAATCTGCTGCTACGCGGTCAAAAGACCGCTGCCGGCATTCTGACCTTCCCGCCGGCCCAGCGGGAAGGAGGGCTGCAACACAGAAGCCGGCTCCGAATGGTGTTGCAGCCGTGCGACAGGTGCAGTTGCACCCGTCGCGCTTTTCACTGTCTGCTAGGCAGACAGTGAAAAGCCGGCCGGGGCCCTGTTAGGGGGCCCCAAGACACCCGTTGCCGCCAGCCTCTTCCTGGCGGTGTCAACCGCCAGAAACAGGCTGGCGGGAAGGGGGTCAGAATCTCCATGGCAGCGCTGCTTGCAGTGCTGCCATGGCGGATTAGCCCAGCCGGGGCAAAGTCGTCGGGAAACCGCCGGCCCCGGTTTTCTGACCGCGGCTTTACCGCCGCGGTCAGAATGGGCTAGGAAGCACAGCCTGTTGGCGGTGCTTCCGTCATTCGTGGCCCTGGCGGTCTTAGACCGGCAGGGTCAGAATGACCCCCTGAGTGTTTTCTTTCATGTGTGTAAGTGCTGTGTGACTACAGTGGTATTGCATGAACTGTGCATGTCTACTAGATAAGCCTTGGCTGCTCATCAACTGCTACCTCTAGAGAGCCTGGCTTCTAGACACTGCCTACACTACACTAATAGGGGATACCTGGACCTGGTATAAGGTGTAAGTACCTTAGGTACGCACCGCACACCAGGCCTGCTTCCTACACTTGACTTGCCATAGTATTAGCAAGTTGCCCATACTCCCACGGCTATAAATCCGTGAGAAGGAAGCCAATGACTGGTAAACAATGGGTGGGCAAGCAACAGCACGTGTTGTCTCAGACAAAACTTAATAAGGTAATTCATGTATTTAAGATTAATGTTTATTATTTAGCCAAACACTCAATACCATTTCAAAATCGGACTGATAAGATGTTGCTTTACACTGTTTGCCTACATAGGTTTGATGGTGGCTTGAATGATGTGTGTTTTTCTGCATTGTTGTGTTGTAGAAAATAGTGCTGTTTTTTCCTGGCATGTTTTTATCTGACTTCCTTTTGTTCTGATATAATTGACAAACTGCTGCTTTTTTGCCTGGAGGGATTTTCTCTCTCTCTGTCTTTCTCTCTCTTTTTTAATTATGTTTATATTTGTGTCCTGTGCCATTTTTGACTATGGGGCTAAGTGGTCAATAAATACCTTTTACGTTGTTTCATGACGTTTTGCTTAGCTTGCATAAAACATTTTTTGAAACATTTGTTCATTTAGCTTACAGGGCCAGTGAATAGAAAGAGTCACAGTGCTGTTGTTTTTGAAGCTGGCATGTACATTTATGGGGGATATTTGGATCTTAAAGGAGCTTCAGAGGAATTTTGGTTTTTAAATTTTGGTAAGTTTCAAATGCCATGAAAAATAAATTACAAACTTAGACTGTACATTTTCAGTGTAAGGCTAACTCATCCAATCGAACAAATTGTTCAAATGTAACAAAGCCTGTAAAGGTTTTTGTGGGTAATATATAACTGGCAAAGACTGAATGTAATAATAACATGGCATATTTAGAATAGCAATATATCTCTTTGAATGTTGTCCTAAGCAATGATTCATTTGTAAGCATAACTGTCATCCTACTGTGAGCCTTTAAATGCTTTTAAGGAAAATTCTGTACTCACTTCAGTGTTTGCTTTGAAAAAACAAAATGCTTGTTAGTTTGAATTATCCAAGTTGATATTTAAAAGAAACAAAGACATTTTTGTCAAATCTGAATTTTGTCATGACACTGTAATAGGATTTGTTTACTTAGCGGCGTGAGCTCAACCAATTAGGTCCACACAGTCTCAGCTTGAGACCATGTTCACTCCTGCCACCGGTAAAAGTCTGTAGACAAACCGTGGCCCCAGGGGATTTGTTTACTTACAGCCAATTAGCACCATGCAGGCGCATCTTGAGACAGCGTTCACTCCCACAGTGCGGGATGCTCCGGAGCGCATCCCTGGATGAAGAGTATGTCCTTCTGCGGCAGGAAGAGGCTGGGCTTGGCCAACCCCATGGTGTTATTCCAGGAAACTTTTCCTTGTCTACAACCCCAGACTGACTGGTATCCTTTACCTGCTGGTTGTGCACTATGAACAAGATGTACATGTTCTGACCCCAGTTTGGTAGGACTGTAGTAGTAGTAGTAGTAGTAGTAGTAGTAGTAGTAGTATATAAAACGTTGTTTTCTTTGGCTTATATTCTTTGCTAGATACTGCTTTGGCTGATTTTCCCTACCTGTACAATATGGGTACGAGCAAGAACAGTACTACCTCCATGGGAGTGTTGGAACATTGGAATTCTTTTTTATCAGGAGCTATGGGAACTCTCAATAAAGAGATGTGTAAAGATGAGGCAAAATCAAGGCAACCATCAAATCTGCAGAATCTCCAAAGTGTGCCCCCTATTCCCACCGATACAGGAGTAAACACCCTAGACCTCCTGAATTAACCTGTAGCGATTAATGCAGAATGCTTTGCAGAGCTCTGTGCAGAACGTTTTCTCCATTTCTCCCCCGCAGGTTCCTGGTCCACCTCCCAAAGAGAGACTTAAACCATGGATGGTACACGCCCAGTCCATTAAACAGCCTATTATATCAGGCAGACCCAGCTCAAAGACTTTGCTCATTCCAGACCTTCAGACCCCCAAATGCTTTTGTTAACCAGGGCAAGGCCCTGGTTACAGCTATGACGCAGCACATTACATCATATTTAACCTCTGTTTTGTCCCATTTGAATCTGTACTAGGGTTTAGTGCTGGATCCCTGGGATTTGTAGATAAGGGGTAGTCCTCTAAATCCTGCAAGTGTTTGGTTTCAGCCTGTGTTCAAACTGATTGGTCCACGGAGTGGTTAATATTTATGTTCAGGCCTCACCTCATCTTAGAGCCCAGAATGCTACTTGTTTGCCTGTATATCATGCAATGTGTAATATTGGGCTAGCACCTCCACCCCCCCCCCCCCTTTCCGGCCACCCATCCCCCTCCTCCCCAATCTCCCCCCTCAAATCATCTCACTAAGCCATTATTCTCTAGCTTGGACTTACCACCTGAATCCGCTCCCTATGTTTTGGAGATGGTAGGTGTTAAAAATGGGGTTATGGGGTTTCTGGTTGGCTAGGGTATGTACCTAAGGCAGGCAGAACCCACCACTCTAGTCAGGACAAGTACATTACTCACCAAAGATAACTTGTGCTCACCCCCTGGTAGCTTGGCTTAGAGCAGTCAAGCTTATCCCCAGAGGTAAGGTATAAAGCGTTTGCACAACACCACCACACCAGTGACACAATAAATACACAACAAAAGAGGCTCCACACCAAAATATATAAAAAAAAAAACAAATATATAGTGTATGTTGTACATAACACATAGACCATTGTGACATGAATCATAAATCCCACGCATATTATGCCATCACTTATATCACATTTGCTATCCTGAACATAACATATACCAATGAGTATTTGGGGCACAAAATGTGCACTTTAATTTGGATCAAAAACATAAAAACATCAGGGATCCCCACATGTACCTGACTCCCAAAAATGTCACCATGAACGAATCAGAATTGGCAAGCCTTCATGAACAGAGGGAGCCCTGCTCTTCTGTCAGAAGGGTTACGATAATGCTCAACACTTGAGGCTTCAGAGCGGCCTCAGGAATGTAACCAATTCAGGTATTTCTCCAGTATTGGATCTTTCATAGATTCACATGCTTAAATCATTCCCCGTCGTAGAGATGGGAGTCCCCGGTAATTTAATAAAGCAGTATATATATCACTATCATAGGCTATAATGGCAATGAAAAAGTCAGTTTAATAGCCTATCCATGTCCTTTTTCAAAAAAGGACCAAACTTTAACTATAACCAATCAGGCGACAGGACCCTCTAGAACTCTTCCAACAGAGGCTGAGCCCCTCAGATTTTCTACTGCCCGTCGTATGAAAGGAGTCTCTCTGAGCTCTGCTCAGTTCTTCAGCTTTTACTTCTTTTTTTGGATCATCCAAGATTATATTTCCTGTTTCATTTCTCTAACCCTGGCCCTAATATGTCAGAGTAGCAGTAAACAAGGTAAAATACTACATAAATATGTCTAACCTTTCCCTCAAAAACTCACGTTCTGAGAGATGAGGCTATTACTGGCTGGGATTACAAAATCTTGAATCTGTCACTAAGAATGAGGACACTGAGGATTCCTTCACCTCACAGGAGAGGTCAGAGGGAGACGTTGCGCCAGGCTCGCTCTCCGGAAGGCACGCAGAAAAGCCATAAAAAGACTTACCATGAGTCTTCATAAGGCACTTCTCACAGAGAGAAAAAAAAAAAAAGACCCTTAACTCCCTCTTCAACTCTGACAATATATCAGACCCTCATAACCTTACAATGGGGCGTCTGAAAACCGCCTGTAAAATCATCATTCACAGGAATTACTTTGAGGTGATTGATGACCATGTTGACTATGATTACCTTGTCTACGAAGGCTTCGTCTATGATGGCCTCATCTTCGATGGTCATCTATGACTGCCTCATCTGTGATGGTCGTCTACGGCGGTCATATACCGTGGTCATCTACGGCAGTCATCTACAGTGGTCGTCTAAGACGGTCTTCTACAGTGATTGTCTAAGACAGCTATCTACAGTGGTCTATAATGGCCTCATCTACGGTGGCCTCATCTACAATGGTCATCTACTATGGCCTCATCTATGACGGTCGTCTACGACTGTCATCTGCAGTGGTCGTCTACGACGATCATCTGCAGTGGTCGTCTACGACGTTCATCTACGGTAGTCGTCGACGACGACGGTCGTCTACGGTGATCGTCTACAGTGATTGTCGGCGACGACGGTCTCCTATGGTGGTCGTCGGCGAGGGCTTCATGTACAATGGTTGCTTACACCAGCCTCATCTTCAATGGCCGTCTACGACTGCCTCATCTACGATGGCCTCAACTACGATGCTCATCTACAACAGTCATCCACGACAGCCTCATCTATGATGGTTCTCTATGACATCCTCATCTAAGATGCTACTTTTTGGCAGTATCATCTGACGGTTGTCTATGGCGACCTCATCTATGATGCTAGTTTATGACAACCTCATCTACGATGGTCTGTGACAGCCTCATCTACGATGATCGTCTACGATGGCCTCTTCTATGATAGTTATCTGTGACAGTCTCATTAACGATGTTCATGTGCGACAGCCTTTTCTGATGGTTGTCTACTACTACAGCCTTGCCTACAATTACCTAGTCTACGGAAACCACATCTACAATGGCCTTGTACCTGTATGCTTTGTAGACGACGGTCGGGTCTGTGACTGCATCCTCCACAAAGGCCTCCTCTGCAGTGCCAATTCACTGGTAATACGGGGCAGGTATAGCCACCAGATGTGGTCAGATATGGCCACATAAATAAAATGTTTGCTGGAAGATAGGAAAAAAAAAATGCTGCTGTAGTGGAGTGAGATGTCAGCATAGACTGTGCTATAGATAAAGCTTCAATTGTATTTCCACAACTGGCAGGGTCAGTGGTCCTTGGATATTACGGATCAAGGCAACAACATTTAAAAATTTGAGGTACAAATATATCTAATATTTTATAGTACCATGCCGAGGCTCTGTATGCCATGCATGTGGACGACTACTTGCAAGCAGTCAGCGGTGACTCTTGACACTGCATGATCTTTTGGGGCACAACAATTTCGAATTAAACAATCTCTAGAGGGACCCAAAAAAGATAATTATCCATTGAGAAGTATCTGACTTAACAACCCTTTCAGTAGCACTTAGGCTAGTTTACCTACAGTGACAACGTTCCAAAAATCTTGTCATCTATGGCAGAAAATAGCATTGGACAAATAATGGATCTCTTCACATATAAAGTGTTACAAGTTGTTTTTCTTCGAAGAAGTCTTTTCGAGTCACGAGACAGAGGGACTCCTCCCATTTCGACTCCATTACGCATGGGCGTCGACTCCATCTTGGATTGTTTTTTTTCCGCCATCGGGTTCGGACGTGTTCCTTTTCGCTCTGTGTTTCGGGTCGGAAAGTTAGTTAGAATCTCGGAAAAATCGTCGGTATTGTTTGCGTTCGGTATCGGTTTAGTTACAACAGATCGACACCGAATTAAGAAGAGCTCCGGAGGTTTTTTTTTCGATCCCCGTTGGGGCCTGGTCGGCCCGGCCACGTGTCTCTTCAAGGCTGATGGAACGGACCCCATTCCGCTTCTGTCCAAAATACCATAACAAGTATCCATATACAGATCAACATCTGGTCTGTAACTTGTGTTTGTCACCAGAACACAAGGAGGATACTTGTGAGTCCTGTCGAGCGTTTCGGTCCAGAAAGACACTCAGGGACCGAAGAGCAAGAAGACTACAAATGGCGTCGGCGCCGACAGGACAAGGGCGTTTCGAGGAGGAGGAAGAAACATTCTCCACCCAGGATTCGGACTCGGAGGAGATCGAAGCCGAAGAAACGCCGAAAACCGTGATTAAGACGTCGAAACAGAGAACTCACGAGAAGACCGCTAAAGCCCAGGGGACGCCACCGCCAACAGGCCATGGCTTAACCCGAAAAATAGGTGACCGTTCATTGGCACCGAAAAAGGGCGAGCTGGTGTCGAAGTCATCCGACTCCGGTCGAGATACCGGCACACAGCAATCTCGGGCCCGAGATACTGGCTCCAAGAAGATTCGGCATTGAGAAAGCGGCACCGAAATGGGTCGGCACCGAGAGAGCACGAAGTCGAAAGTAAAAAAGGTTTCGTCGGAGCCGAAAAAAGCAGCCGAACAGGTTTCGGTACCGAAACATCCGGCCTCGGAACCGAAAATAAGTTCCTATTCAGAGGAACAAGGACTGTCCTCACAGATGAAGACACACAGATTTGGACAAGAATTAGAGACAATAGAGCCAGATCACACACAAAGACGGCTCTTTATTCAAAAAGATACGGGGAAGATCAGAACTCTTCCTCCAATCAAGATGAAACGTAAACTTGCCTTCCAAGACAAGGACAAACAGCCACATGCAAAAGTGGCTAAACAAGTAACACCACCACCATCCCCACATCACTCTCCGCAACCATCACTGGTAGCCACTCCACCAATGATGCTATCCCCAACTCATACGGGAATGAGTCAAGATGACCCTGACGCATGGGACCTTTATGACGCACCAGTGTCAGACAATAGTCCTGAATGCTATCCAGCTAGACCATCGCCACCAGAGGATAGTACAGGCTATGCTCAGGTGGTATCAAGAGCAGCAGCATTTCACAATGTCAGCCTGCAAGCAGAGCCCATTGAAGACGACTTTCTATTTAATACACTGTCGTCCACACACAGCTATTACCAGAGTCTTCCCATGCTACCCGGAATGCTAAAACACTCCAAACAAGTGTTTGAGGAGCCTGTAAAAGGAAGGGCCATTACTCCAAGAGTGGAGAAAAAATATAAACCGTCACCAACAGACCCCGTGTACATCACACAACAGCTAACACCGGACTCAGTTGTAGTAGGGGCAGCTCGCAAGAGAGCGAACTCACATACTTCAGGAGATGCACCACCTCCAGATAAAGAAAGTCGAAAATTCGACGCAGCAGGCAAAAGGGTGGCGGCACAGGCAGCAAACCAGTGGCGTATTGCAAACTCACAAGCTTTGTTGGCCAGATACGATAGGGCTCATTGGGAACGAAATGCAACACTTTATAGAACATTTGCCCAAGGAGTTCCAGAAGAGAGCACAGCAAGTAGTAGAAGAAGGACAGAGTATCTCCAACAATCAGATACGGTCAGCAATGGATGCAGCAGACACAGCTGCTAGAACTGTCAACACAGCAGTAACAATAAGGAGACATGCATGGCTGCGTACATCAGGATTTAAAGCAGAAATACAGCAAGCTGTGCTGAATATGCCATTTAACGGACAGCAGTTGTTTGGGCCAGAGGTGGACACTGCTATCGAAAAACTTTAAAAAGACACTGACACGGCCAAAGCCATGGGCGCACTCTACTCCCCACAGAGCAGAGGCACATTTCGAAAAAACCAGTTTCGAGGGGGGTTTCGAGGGCAAAGCACAGAACCCACGACCTCACAAACAAGGCCTACTTATCAGAGCCAATATCTGCGGGGACGTTTTCGGGGACAATATAGAGGGGGACAGTTCCAAAAAAGTAGAAGGAAGTTCCAAAGCCCCAAAACTCCTCAAAACAAACAGTGACTTCCAAGTCACACATCCCCAACACATAACACCTGTGGGGGGGGAGACTAAGCAAATTTTACAAACATTGGGAGGAGATAACAACAGACACTTGGGTACTGGCAATTATCCAGCATGGTTATTGCATAGAATTTCTCAAATTCCCTCCAAACGTCCCACCGAAAACACACATTATGTCAAAACAACATATAGATCTTCTAGGAATAGAAGTTCAGGCATTGCTACAGAAAGAGGCAATAGAATTAGTACCAAACCAACAGAAAGGAACAGGAGTTTACTCTCTGTACTTTCTCATACCCAAAAAAGACAAGAGTCTGAGACCTATATTAGATCTCAGAACATTAAATACCTACATCAAATCAGATCACTTTCACATAGTGACATTACAGGGCGTAATCCCACTGCTCAAACAACAAGACTACATGGCAACACTAGACCTAAAGGATGCATATTTCCATATACCAATACTTTAAGGTTTGTATTCCAAGGGGTACATTACCAATTCAAGGTGTTGCCATTCGGAATAACAACTGCGCCAAGAGTTTTTACAAAATGCCTGGCAGTCGTAGCTGCACATATCAGAAGGAAGCAAATACATGTGTTCCCGTACCTAGACGATTGCTTAATCAAAACCAACACGCTAGAACGGTGTTCACAACTCACAAAGTATGTCATAGAAACCCTCCACAAACTAGGTTTCTCAATCAACTACACAAAGTCACACCTTCTGCCGTGTCAAACACAGCAATACTTAGGGGCGACAATCAACATAGCAAAAGGGATTGCCACTCCAAGCCCACAAAGGGTTCAGACTTTTCACAATGTAATACAGGCCATGTATCCAAAACAAAAAATACAAGTCAAAATGGTGATGAAACTCCTAGGCATGATGTCCTCATGTATCGCCATTGTCCCAAACGCAAGGTTGCACATGCGGCCCTTACAACAGTGCCTAGCATCACAATGGTCACAGGCACGGGGTCAACTTCTAGATCTGGTGTTGATAGACCGCCAAACATACACCTCGCTTCAATGGTGGAACAGTATAAATTTAAACAAAGGGCGGCCTTTCCAAGACCCAGTGCCACAATATGTAATAACAACAGATGCCTCCATGATAGGGTGGGAAGCACACCTCAATCAACACAGCATCCAAGGACAATGGGACACTCAGCAAAAACAGTTTCACATAAATCACTTAGAACTATTGGCAGTATTTCTAGCGCTGAAAGCATTTCAACCCATAATAAGCCACAAACACATTCTTGTCAAAACAGACAACATGACAACAATGTATTACCTAAACAAAAAGGGAGGGACACACTCAACACAGTTGTGTCTCCTGGCACAGAGAATATGGCATTGGGCGATTCACAACAACATTTGCCTAATAGCACAATTTATTCCAGGAATTCAGAATCAGTTAGCAGACAATCTCTCTCGGGATCACCATCAGATTCACGAATGGGAGATTCACCCCCAAATACTGAACACTTACTTCCAAAGTTGGGGAACACCGCAAATAGATCTATTTGCAACAAAAGAAAACGCAAAATGCCAAAACTTTGCATCCCGGTACCCACAAGATCAGTCTCAGGGCAATGCGTTATGGATGAGTTGGTCAGGGATATTTGCTTACGCTTTTCCCCCTCTCCCACTCCTTCCATATCTGGTAAACAAGTTGAGTCAAAACAAACTCAGACTCATACTAATAGCGCCAACATGGGCAATACAACCTTGGTACACAATACTACTAGACCTCTCAGTAGTGCCTCATGTCAAACTACCAAACAGACCAGATGTGTTAACGCAACACAAACAACAGATCAGACACCCAAATCCAGCATCGCTGAATCTAGCAATTTGGCTCCTGAAGTCCTCGAGTTCGGACACTTAGACCTTACACAGGAATGTATGGAGGTCATAAAACAAGCTAGGAAACCAACCACTAGACATTGCTATGCAAATAAGTGGAAAAGATTTGTTTATTACTGCCATAATAATCAAATTCAACCCTTACACGCATCTGCCAAAGACATCGTAAGATACTTACTACATTTGCAAAAGTCAAAGCTAGCTTTTTCTTCCATTAAGATACATCTTACCGCAATTTCAGCTTACCTGCAAATTACGCACTCAACTTCACTATTTAGGATACCAGTCATAAAAGCGTTTATGGAAGGCTTAAAGAGAATTATTCCACCAAGAACACCACCAGTTCCTTCTTGGAACCTCAACATTGTCTTAACACGACTCATGGGTCCACCTTTTGAGCCCATGAACGCTTGTGAAATGCAATACTTAACATGGAAAGTTGCATTTTTAATTGCCATCACATCTCTAAGAAGAGTAAGTGAGATTCAAGCATTTACCATACAAGAACCATTTATTCAAATACACAAGCATAAAGTAGTTCTACGGACAAATCCTAAATTTTTACCAAAGGTCATATCACCGTTCCACTTGAATCAAACGGTAGAATTACCAGTGTTCTTCCCACAGCCAGATTCTGTAGCTGAAAGAGCACTACATACATTAGACATCAAAAGAGCGTTAATGTACTACATTGACAGAACAAAACTAATTCGAAAAACAAAACCATTATTTATTGCTTTCCAAAAACCTCATACAGGAAATCCAATTTCTAAACAAGGCATTGCTAGATGGATAGTTAAGTGCATTCAAACCTGTTATCTTAAAGCAAAAAGAGAACTGCCTATTACACCAAAGGCACACTCAACTAGAAAGAAAGGTGCTACCATGGCCTTTCTAGGAAATATTCCAATGACCGAAATATGTAAGGCAGCTACATGGTCTACGCCTCATACATTTACCAAACACTACGGTGTAGATGTGTTAACGGCACAACAAGCCACAGTAGGTCAAGCAGTACTACGAACATTGTTTCAAACAACTTCAACTCCTACAGGCTGAACCACCGCTTTTGGGGAGATAACTGCTTACTAGTATATGCACAGCATGTGTATCTGTAGCTACACATGCCATCGAACGGAAAATGTCACTTACCCAGTGTACATCTGTTCGTGGCATTAGTTGCTGCAGATTCACATGCGCCCACCCGCCTCCCCGGGAGCCTGTAGCCATTTAGAAGTTGATCTTGAACATTTGTAAATTTGTAAATATATTACTTTAAACTTCATTATGTACATACGTATTCACTCCATTGCATGGGCACTATTACTAGCATACACAACTCCTACCTCACCCTCTGTGGGGAAAACAATCTAAGATGGAGTCGACGCCCATGCACAATGGAGCCGAAATGGGAGGAGTCCCTCGATCTCGTGACTCGAAAAGACTTCTTCGAAGAAAAACAACTTGTAACACTCCGAGCCCAACACCAGATGGCGGGATGTGAACAGCATGTGAATCTTCAGCAACTAATGCCACGAACAGATGTACACTGGGTAAGTGACATTTTCCATATATATATATATATATATATATATATATATATATATATATATATATATATATATCTCGTAGGGGATTTCCATGTATAGTCATAAGCGTAGAATAATTCCCTGCCCGGTTCGAATGAATTCTTCCCGAGTTGAAACAGAAGTATGTTCAGGTGCCAGGCCGAGGAAGCAGCCCTTTCTGTAGGAAAACACTGAATAAATCTTTTAAGAATTGTTTGACGATTCTGCAAGAGTAGAAAGTAAAAATGTGATAAACAGCTATATCTTGATAATGCAGTAAGCCTTACCTTAATGGACGCATGTACCAACTGTGACTAAGCTAGTGAAAGGAGACAGGATAGTTATTTGCCCAATTATGCTAGTAGAGGATGTAGGTTTGATTTTCTCGTGCCACAGGCAGAAACTTTCCCATTAACGTTTACATGTCCTTATCGTGGCCTCCTCCTTGACTTGGAGGGAATCCACCTGCAGTCCCGAGGAATATTGAGATCTTTGGATTGATGCAATTTAGGAGCTGTGCGCTTAAGAGGAGGGAAGTCAGATCAGGATGAGGGGCCTGGCCTTAGTTTATCATCAAAGGTTTACAGAATGTTGGTAGGTTAAAGTGGCTGTGTTCTAATAGCAGGAAAGCTCAGTGAACCAATGCTGAACTAGCCACCTGGGGGCTATCGGGACAAGAGAACACTGCTTTGCTTTCCTCTTGGAGAGAATCTTTGGTATTAAAGGTATTGGGGAAAAAGGTAGATATAGATCCTGGAGCATCTGTAGAAAGGCATTCCACCAAGATCCTGGTTGTGGATGCCAACTTGCATAGAACTGGCATTTGCCGGTTTCGTTTGTTGCAAAGGAATGTAGAGCCAATTTGCCCAGAAAAAGAAGATCACGCTTAGAGCCGAATGACCAAATTCTCCTTCTTGGAGGCTGTTTCCAGTTTTGTTTAGCATGTCTGCTATGCGATTTCTAGTCCAGGGACCATGTTCAGCCCGAAGAGTTATCCTGTCTGTCATTAGCTGACACCAAATTTCCTGGTCTGCCTTGGACAGCGCCAAGGATGTTGCCACTTTGTTTATTCACTTATTGCATGCTGGTAGTCTGAGACTACCAGACTAGAGCTTTTAACACCTATCTGAAGATTCATCAGGCCCTGACATGATTTGTTTGATTTAATCTATTGTTTTTGTAACTGCTCCTGTAAGGCATTCATTTTCAGGCGTACAAGAGGGATCCTATTGATCGCTGAGGACCTGACGCCCAAAAGCTAATTGAACAGAAAGTATCTTTTTTGATGGTGGAGTTGATTATCTCTGATAATTCGCAAGGAGACAGCCTGTGAAAAAACTTTGTGCAAGCCTCTGTGGCCTTTGACGCTTAAAATGTCGTTGGTGCTTTTATCAACGAGTTGTCGAAGTTGGGGAAACCCTTCCAGAAAAAGCTGATCTGAAGGCAAATGGAAGAACTCTGATGAGTGGGACTGCAGAAACAAGGTATGGTTTCTTACCTGTAACTCCAGTTCTCTCGTAGGGGTACTTCCATGATAGTCATAAGCGTTGAATAATTCCCCGCCCGCCTGCGGGGACCCCAGAGCACTTTTTCCAATATTACTTCTTAAGTGTCCCTGTTCGCCTTACTTCAGGAAGGCTTGTCAAGATACTTAAGAATGCTCCCATGCAGCCTATAGGAAGGGCTACAGTGTTCAAGCTTCTTCATTCAGATTGTCCTTGAAATAAAAACATTAAATGCTTGACAAAAAAAGCCATTTTCTAGACCAACTACTTCCAAAAACTTATTTTATTTCACAAAACCTCTAAGGAGTGCAGAACAGTGTAGTCCATAGGCTGCCATTAGTACTGAAGAAAAAGGATACTGTGCCTTTAAGAACAGTCAGTCCTCCAGTATCCCATCATGCCTAGAGAGAGGCTGTTACCTCAGTTCTTTTTTCCAGCACCTGCTGACAGGACCCTGGAGCATTGAACTCGACCTTTTTAGGTTTTTTTCCTTCAAAACTTTAGAGAATCTTTCAGAAAAAAGGCTTAATTCGACATCTTTTGTCTTTCTCTACTACATTTTGAAGTTTTCTAACAGAAGTTTAAGGCTTTTTCATCAAAATGCCTTCCTTGTTTGACCAGTGCCCTAAATGTGGCAGAAAAAAGGCTAAAACAGACCTCATGAGCTCTGTATTATTTGTCTGCCCTCATCACACATTCCTGCCTCCTCCAACATCTGCAAGACGTTCTCCAGGCGCACTTTACGCGACAAAGAGAAAATTCGCCTTCAAGGGAGAGCAGAGAGAAGATGCCAAGGAACCAGTGGGACCTCTGAGCGAGGGGAAGGTCAGTCTTCCACCAGGGCTCATACCTCAGCCTCCAGTGGTCGGGGGAGGTCTGAGAGACACTCTTCAGGGCGAAAACGACATTGGTCCTGGTCGACGTCGAGAAGATCGACATCGAGAGGAGGTGCGGCGCCGACATGTTCGCCACCAAAGTCCGGTTCAACGTCGTACAGAAGTCACCAGTCGACATCGAGGCACAGTACGATGTCGAAGACCCCAAGACGCACGACGTCGAGGAGCAGACCGGCGGCGTTAGAGTCTGCGTCGAGACGGCGTAGATGTCATGGCTCGGCGCCTCGCACAGCATCGACGTCGAGAGGGAGAGAGAGGTCGAAGTCGAGGACTCCATCGACGTCGAGGAGGCCGTTAACATCGAGGAGCCACAAGAGGCTGAGAATATATTCCTCATCAGAGCGCTCTTCCTCAGTAGTGCTGCTGCCTTCCTCTCCTTCTCGACCTTCTCCGCCTAGGTCTACTCCTCCAGAGCTTCTTGCAACGCCGCCTCAGCCAACGGGCCAGGAGTTGCCACAGCCAACGCCGCACCCGGCACCTCACGTACCGGTTAGTATACAGCCTAGACCGCGCTCTACATCACGCCACCATTCACGCCATGGCCATGACTCTTCCAGATCAAGATCGCACCGCCGATCGAGGCGCAGATCAAGTTCAAGGCAGCGTGACAGAGACTCTTGTCCTTCCACCAGAGACTATTCACCTACTTTGTCAGACTCTCCTCCTCGGTCCTCACCGGTGGATGACATTAACACCTTCCATGAGGTTCTAGTCCGAGGGGCGTTGAAACTAAGTATACCGATGGTTGCTCCTACGCCATCGACATCTGTCATTTTTTAAACACTTCAACAGCGGTCAGCTGCCAAACCCTTACTACCCCTAGTGCCGGGCCTCCTGGAGCCCGCTATGGAGGTCTTCCTTACACCGGCAGTGACAAGGCCTGCCCCATCCAGGCTGCAGAAGAAGTATCGCCCTCCTGAGCAAGATCTGCTCTTCTTGCGCTCTGATCCGCCACCGGTCTCAGTAGTGATTTTGGCAGCACACAAGGCTCACACAACTTCTCCATCCTCCACCTCTCCTCTAGATAAGGAGAGTAAGCGATTGGACTCGACAGGCGGTAAAGTCTGTGGCTCAGCGGCGTCCTCTATGAAAACAGTAAGCGCCACAGCCCTTTTGGGCAGGTACGATCGATCTTTGTGGGACTCCATCTTGCAGTTCGCAGAACATCTCCCAAGAGACCACAGAGACGACTTTTTAGAAGTAGCTAAAGAGGGCGCCATGGTCTCCAACCAAATTATAAGTGCGGCAGCGGATGCGTCGCTGCTTTCAGCTCATTCGTACTGCTATGGTGTGACGCTGAGGAGACACTGCTGGCTGCGGCTCTGTAGGAGGCTGGACTGGCTTGTAGTGAGTACCAAGGGGTACTTATACCTTGCACCAGGCCCAGGTATCCCTTATTAGTGTATAGGGGTGTCTAGCAGCTTAGGCTGATAGATAATGGTAGCTTAGCAGAGCAGCTTAGGCTGAACTAGGAGACGAGTGAAGCTCCTACAGTACCACTAGTGTCACTTGCACAATATCATAAGAAAACACAATACACAGATCTACTAAAAATAAAGGTACTTTATTTTTATGACAATATGCCAAAGTATCTCAGTGAGTACCCTCAGTATGAGGATAGCAAATATACACAAGATATATGTACACAATACCAAAAATATGCAGTATAGTCTTAGAAAACAGTGCAAACAATGTATAGTTACAATAGGATGCAATGGGGACTCATAAGGATAGGGGCAACACAAACCATACACTCCAAAAGGGGAATGCGAACCACGAATGGACCCCAAACCTCGTAGAGGGTCGCTGGGACTGTAACAAAACAGTGAGGGTTAGAAAAATAGCCCACCCCAAGACCCTGAAAAGTGAGTGCAAAGTGCACTAAAGTTCCCCAAAGAGCACAGAAGACGTGATAGGGGAATTCTGCAGGAAAGACACAAACCAGCAATGCAACAACAATGGATTTCCAAACGAGGGTACCTGTGGAACAAGGGGACCAAGTCCAAAAGTCACAAGCAAGTCGGAGATGGGCAGATGCCCAGGAAATTCCAGTTGTGGGTGCAAAGAAGTTGCTACTGGACAGTAGAAGCTGAGGATTCTGCAGGAACGACAAGGGCTAGAAACTTCCCCTTTGGAGGATGGATGTCCCACGTCGTGAAGAGTCGTGCAGAAGTGTTTTCCCGCCAAAAGACCGCCAACAAGCCTTGCTAGCTGCAAATCGTGCGGTTAGGGTTTTTGGATGCTGCTGTGGCCCAGGAGGGACCAGGATGTCGCCAATTACGTCAGGGGACAGAGGGGGCGCCCAGCAAGACAAGGAGCCCTCTCAGAAGCAGGCAGCACCCGCAGAAGTGCCAGAACAGGCACTACGAAGAGGAGTGAAACGGTGCTCACCCGAAGTTGCACAAAGGAGTGCCACGCCGCCAGAGGACAACTTAGAAAGTCGTGCAATGCAGGTTAGAGTGCCGTGGACCCAGGCTTGGCTGTGCACAAAGGATTTCCGCCGGAAGTGCACAGAGGCCGGAGTAGCTGCAAAAGACGCGGTTCCCAGCAATGCAGTCTGGCGTGGGGAGGCAAGGACTTACCTCCACCAAACTTGGACTGAAGTGTCACTGGACTGTGGGAGTCACTTGGACAGAGTTGCTGGATTCAAGGGACCTCGCTCGTCGTGCTGAGAGGAGACCCAGGGGACTGGTGATGCAGTTCTTTGGTGCCTGCGGTAGCAGGGGGAAGATTCCGTCAACCCACGGGAGATTTCTTCGGAGCTTCTAGTGCAGAGAGGAGGCAGACTACCCCCACAGCATGCACCACCAGGAAAACAGTCGAGAAGGCGGCAGGATCAGCGTTACAGAGTTGCAGTAGTCGTCTTTGCTACTTTGCTGACCGCGCTGGAAGCCTGCAAAACTGCAACAGTCGATTCCTTTGCAGAAGGTGAAGAGAGAGATGCAGAGGAACTCTGATGAGCTCTTGCATTTGTTATCTAAGGAATTCCCCAAAGCAGAGACCCTAAATAGCCAGGAAAGAGGGTTTGGCTACTTAGGAGAGAGGACAGGCTAGCAACACCTGAAGGAGCCTATCAGAAGGAGTCTCTGACATCACCTGCTGGCCCTGGCCACTCAGAGCAGACCAGTGTGCCAGCAGCACCTCTGTTTCCAAGATGGCAGAGGTCTGGAGCACACTGGAGGAGCTCTGGGCACCTCCCAGGGGAGGTGCAGGTCAGGGGAGTGGTCGCTCCCCTTTCCTTTGTCCAGTTTCGCGCCAGAGCAGGGCTGAGGGGTCCCTGAACCGGTGTAGACTGGCTTATGCAGAAATGGGCACCATCTGTGCCCATGAAAGAATTTCCAGAGGCTGGGGGAGGCTACTCCTCCCCTGCCTTAACACCTTTTTCCAAAGGGAGAGGGTGTAACACCCTCTCTCTGAGGAAGTCCTTTGTTCTGCCATCCTGGGCCAAGCCTGGCTGGATCCCAGGAGGGCAGAAACCTGTCTGAGGGGTTGGCAGCAGCAGTAGCTGCAGTGAAACCCCTGAAAAGGCAGTTTGGCAGTACCAGGGTCTGTGCTACAGACCCGTGGGATCATGGGATTGTGCCAACTATGCCAGGATGGCATAGAGGGGGCAATTCCATGATCATAGACATGTTACATGGCCATATTCGGAGTTACCATTGTGAAGCTACAGATAGGTAGTGACCTATGTGTAGTGCACACGTGTAATGGTGTCCCCGCACTCACAAAGTCAGGGGAATTTGCCCTGAACAATGTGGGGGCACCTTGGCTAGTGCCAGGGTGCCCACACACTAAGTAACTTTGCACCTAACCTTTACCTGGTAAAGGTTAGACATATAGGTGACTTATAAGTTACTTAAGTGCAGTGGTAAATGGCTGTGAAATAACGTGGACGTTATTTCACTCAGGCTGCAGTGGCCGGCCTGTGTAAGAATTGTCAGAGCTCCCTATGGGTGGCAAAAGAAATGCTGCAGCCCATAGGGATCTCCTGGAACCCCAATACCCTGGGTACCTCAGTACCATATACTAGGGAATTATAAGGGTGTTCCAGTATGCCAATGTAAATTGGTGAAATTGGTCACTAGCCTGTTAGTGACAATTTGGAAAGAAATGAGAGAGCATAACCACTGAGGTTCTGGATAGCAGAGCCTCACTGAGACAGTTAGTCATAACACAGGTAACACATTCAGGCACACTTATGAGCACTGGGGCCCTGGCTGGCAGGGTCCCAGTGACACATACAACTAAAACAACATATATACAGTGAAAAATGGGGGTAACATGCCAGGCAAGATGGTACTTTCCTACACAACCTCCCCCCAAACGAAGGACAATAAGACTAGTCATTACCTGATGGGTCTTCATTGTCTAAGTGGAAATATCTGGAGAGCCATCTGCATTGGAGTGGGTACTCCCAGGTCTATGTTCCACTGTATAGTCCATTCCCTGTAGGGATATGGACCACCTCAACAATTTAGGATTTTCACCTTTCATTTGTTTTAGCCAAAGTAGAGGTTTGTGGTCTGTCTGAACAATGAAGTGAGTGCCAAACAGGTATGGCCTCAACTTCTTCAGTGCCCAGACCACAACAAAGGCCTCCCTCTCTATGGCAGACCAACGCTTTTCTCTAGGGGTCAACCTCCTACTAATAAAAGCAACAGGTTGATCCTGGCCCTCAGAATTAAGTTGTGATAGGACTGCCCCTACTCCTAATTCAGATGCATCAGTTTGGACATAGAATTGTTTAGAGTAACAAGGGCTTTTCAGGACAGGTGCAGAGCACATGGCCTGCTTCAGCACCTCAAAATCTTTCTGACAGTTTGCTGTCCATAATACCTTTTTAGGCATTTTCTTTGAAGTGAGGTCATTAGGAGGGGCTGCAATGGAGCCATAGTTCTTTATGAACCTCCTATAGTACCCAGTGAGGCCTAAAAAGGCTCTCACTTGAGTCTGAGTAGTAGGGGGAACCCAATCTATAATAGTTTGGATTTTCCCCTGAAGTGGTGCAATCTGTTCTCCACCAACCAGGTGTCCCAGATAAACCACCTTTCCCTGCCCTATCTGGCACTTTGAAGCCTTGATAGTGAGGCCTGCCTTTTGCAGGGCCTCTAAAACTTTCGATAGGTGGACCAGGTGATCATCCCAGCTGGAGCTAAAGACCGCTATATTGTCCAGATATGCTGCACTGAAAGCTTCCAGCCCTTGCAGGACTGTGTTCACCAACCTTTGAAAAGTGGCAGGTGCATTTTTCAATCCAAAAGGCATTACTGTGAATTGGTAATGGCCTCCAATGGTTGAAAATGCAGTTTTTGCTTTTGCATCTTCTGATAATTTGATCTGCCAATACACTGTAGTCAAGTCAAAAGTGCTTACATACTTGGCAGATGCCAGTGTATCTATGAGCTCATCTGCCCTGGGTATAGGGTGAGCATCAGTTTTGGTTACTTGGTTGAGACCTCTGTAGTCAACACAAAATCACATTTCCTTCTTTCCATCTTTGGAATGAGGTTTTGGTACAAGTACCACAGGAGTAGCCCATGGACTTTCAGAGTGCTCAACCACTCCTAGTTCTAACATTTTCTGCACCTCTTGCTTTATGCAGTCTCTGACATGGTCAGGCTGCCTTTAGATCTTACTTTTGACAGGCAAGCTGTCTCCAGTATCTATAGTGTGCTCACACCAAGAAGTGGTACCTGGCACAGTAGAGAAGAGTTCAGAAAACTGACCCAGGAGATTTATGCAATGGTCTCTCTGCTCAGCAGTGAGACAATCTGCTAGTACAACACCTTCCACTAGAGCATCTTGTTATGTGGAAGAGAAGAGATCAAGGAGAGGATCACGGTCTTCTTCCTGTCCCTCATCAGTTGCCATGAGCAGGGTAAGATCAGCCCTGCCATAGTAGGGTTTCAGGCGATTGACATGGAGCACCCTAAGGGGACTCCTGGCAGTGCCTAAGTCAACTAAATAGGTGGATTCACCCTTCTTTTCAACAATTGTGTGGGGTCCACTCCATTTATCTTGGAGTGCTCTTGGGGCCACAGGCTCCAAGACCCACACTTTCTGCCCTGGTTGGTACTGAACCAAAACAGCCTTCTGGTCATGCCATTGCTTTTGGAGCTCTTGGCTGGCCTGAAGGTTTTTACTGGCCTTTTTCATGTAGTCAGCCATCCTTGATCTGAGGCCAAGTACATAGTCCACTATGTCTTGCTTTGGAGCTTTTAAAGGTTGTTCCCAACCCTCCTTAACAAGTGTTAGGGGACCTCTCACAGGGTGTCCAAAGAGGAGTTCAAAGGGGCTGAAGCCCACTCCTTTCTGGGGTACTTCCCTGTAAGCAAAAAGGAGGCATGGTAAAAGGATATCCCATCTCCTGCGAAGTTTTTCAGGGAGTCCCATAATCATGCCTTTGAGAGTTTTGTTAAATCTCTCAACCAGTCCATTTGTTTGTGGATGATAGGGTGTAGTGAACTTGTATGTCACACCACACTCCTTCCACATGGCCTTTAAGTAAGCAGACATGAAATTGCTTCCCCTGTCTGATACCACCTCTTTTGGGAAGCCCACCCTGGAAAAGATTCCCAGGAGGGGCTTTGCCACTGCAGGAGCTGTAGTGGTCCTTAGAGGAATTGCTTCAGGATATCTGGTGGCATGGTCCACTACCACCAAGATAAACCTATTGCCTGAAGCAGTAGGAGGGTCAAGGGGGCCAACTATGTCAACCCCTACCCTTTCAAAGGGAACCCCAACCACAGGCAGTGGAATAAGGGGTGCCTTTGGAGTGCCACCTGTCTTGCCACTGGCTTGACAGGTTTCACAGGACTTACAAAATTCCTTTGTGTCCTCTGACATTCTAGGCCAATAAAACAAGGGAACAAGCCTGTCACAAGTTTTCATTTGCCCCAAATGTCCAGCTAAGGGAATGTCGTGAGCAAGAGTTAGGAGGAACTTTCTGTACTCCTGAGGAATCACCAATCTCCTGGCAGCTCCAGGTTTTGGATCCCTTGCTTCAGTGTACAAGAGGTTGTCCTCCCGGTAAACTCTGAGAGTCACTGACATCCCCATTTGCTTGTTTGACAGCTTGCTGTCTTAGACCCTCTAGTGTGGGACAGGTCTGCTGTGCCACACTCAGCTCCTCCCTGGCAGGCCCCCCTTCACCCAAAAGCTCAGCAGTGTCTGCTTCCAGCTCCTCGGGTGTAGGTTCTGCACAGGTTGGGAATTCTTCTTCCTCAGAAGTAGAATCCCCTGTAGAGGGAGGGATAGTAGGTACTGATTTACCTTTGCTACCCCTAACTTTAGGGAGCACTTGGTCCATTCTTCCAGGATCCAAGTCACCCTGTCCTTTTTGCTTTTTGGCCTGAGCCTTGGTCAAAGCAAAAATATGCCCTGGAATGCCCAGCATTGCTGCATGAGCCTCCAACTCCACTTCTGCCTAAGCTGATGTCTCTAAATCATTCCCTAATAGAATGTCTACAGGTAAATCTGAGGCAACCAGAACTTTCTTTGGGCCAGTAAACCCCTCCCCCCCCAGTTGAGATTCACAACAGCCATGGGGTGGCTAAGGGTGTTGTTATGAGCATCGGTTACTTGGTACTGGTGACCAAGTAGGTGTTGTTCAGGGTGGACCAGTTTCTCTATTACCATTGTAACACTGGCACCAGTGTCCCTGTACCTCAACACCATTTATTAGGGGTAGTTGCTTGTACTTATCCATGTTAAGGGGACAAGCAACCAAGGTGGCTAAATCTATAGCCCCCTCAGAGACTAACACAGCCTCTGTGGTCTCCCTAATCAGACCAACCCCCAACTAAGTTACCAATAGTGAGCCCAGCTACTCCCTTGGATTGGCTATTAGTAGGTTTGCTCCTACCACCACTGCTATTAGTAGGGACACTAGGTGTAGCAGTAGGGGTTGTAGTGGTAGGAGGCTTGGTGCTTTTCTTTGGACAACTGGGATCTGTTGTCCAATGTCCTTTTATTTTACATAAATAGCACCATGGTTTATTTTCTTTGTTTTGATTTGAAGAGGATTTGGGCCCACCACCCCCACCAGAGTGTTTTTGTGGGCCTGATGAAGACTCATTTTTAGATTTGTCCCCATCCTTGTCAGAAGACTTACCATCCTTCTTCTTATTGCCATCTTTGTCACCCCCTGTATGAACTTTTCTGTTCACCCTTGTTCTGACCCATTTGTCTGCCTTCTTTCCCAATTCTTGGGGAGAGGTCAGATCAGAGTCCACCAGGTACTGGTGCAACAAATCAGACACACAATTATTAAGAATATGCTCTCTCAGGATCAAGTTATACAGGCTTTCATAATCAGTAACTTTACTGCCATGTAACCACCCCTCCAAGGCCTTCACTAAATGGTCAACAAAGTCTACCCAGTCTTGTGAAGACTCCTTTTTGGTTTCTCTGAACTTCATCCTGTACTGTTCAGTGGTTAAGCCATAACCACCCAGGAGTGCATTCTTAAGAACTGTAAAATTATTGGCATCACTTTCTTTCACAGTAAGGAGCCTATCCCTACCCTTTCCACTAAATGATAGCCATAGGATAGCAGCCCACTGCCTTTGAGGGACATCCTATACAAAACAGGCCCTCTCAAGTGCAGCAAACCACTTGTTAATGTAATCCCCCTCCTTATAAGGGGGAACTATCTTATGCAGATTCCTAGAATCATGCTCTCTTGCAGGATGACTATGGGGAATACTGCTGCTGCCACCATGGGTTTCCAACCCAATTTTCTGTCTTTCTCTTTCAATTTCTAAGGACTGCCTATTTAAATCCAGCTGTTGCTTCTTGAGCTTCAGCCTGGATTCCTCCACTCTCAATCTATTGAGCTCCCTTTCTAACACTCTGTCATCAGGGTGGGTGGGAGGGACATGCCTAGAAACAGAAGTATGATGAGAATGAACAGAAGCAGGCCTGACCCTAACAGATGGCACCCTAACAACCTGGCTAACAGAAACAGCACTTCTACTATGTGGAAAATTAATACTCTTACTGTGATGTGAGACCACACTATCAGTATGATGTGACTCTACATCAGTGCTAGCTATGCTAGGTTGTCTGCTAATGGGCAGGCTAGGAAGTTTCCCTTCTACATCTTTTGCTAGGGGTGCCCCAGGATCAGATTGGGAACCATCAGCTAACACCTTTTTCCAAAGGGAGAGGGTGTAACACCCTCTCTCTGAGGAAGTCCTTTGTTCTGCCATCCTGGGCCAAGCCTGGCTGGATCCCAGGAGGGCAGAAACCTGTCTGAGGGGTTGGCAGCAGCAGTAGCTGCAGTGAAACCCCTGAAAAGGCAGTTTGGCAGTACCAGGGTCTGTGCTACAGAACAGTGGGATCATGGGATTTTGCCAACTATGCCAGGATGGCATAGAGGGGGCAATTCCATCATCATAGACATGTTAAATGGCCATATTCGGAGTTACCATTGTGAAGCTACACATAGGTAGTGACCTATGTGTAGTGCACGCGTGTAATGGTGTCCCCGCACTCACAAAGTCCGGGGAATTTGCCCTGAACAATGTGGGGGCACCTTGGCTAGTGCCAGGGTGCCCACACACTAAGTAACTTTGCACCTAACCTTTACCAAGTAAAGGTTAGACATATAGGTGACTTATAAGTTACTTAAGTGCAGTGGTAAATGGCTGTGAAATAACGTGGATGTTATTTCACTCAGGCTGCAGTGGCAGGCCTGTGTTAGAATTGTCAGAGCTCCATATGGGTGGCAAAAGAAATGCTGCAGCCCATAGGGATCTCCTGGAACCCCAATACCCTGGGTACCTCAGTACCATATACTAGGGAATTATAAGGGTGTTTCAGTATGCCAATGTAAATTGGTGAAATTGGTCACTAGCCTGTTAGTGACAATTTGGAAAGAAATGAGAGAGCATAACCACTGAGGTTCTGAATAGCAGAGCTTCAGTGAGACAGTTAGTCATAACACAGGTAACACATTCAGGCACACTTATGAACACTGGGGCCCTAGCTGACAGGGTCCCAGTGACACATACAACTAAAACAACATATATACAGTGAAAAATGGGGGTAACATGCCAGGCAAGATGGTACTTTCCTACAGGCTCACGTCATTAAAACCGGATGCGCAGCAAAGACTTTTGAATCTGCCATTTTCAGGACCACATTATTCAGATCACACGCAGATGACGAAATGAAAAGAATGAAAGAGGAGGTGGACACATTAAAGGCAGTAGGTTTGGACAAACCTAAAGAGCAACGCAGGTCCTTCCGTCCTTTCCATCGCCGCTACACCACGCAGAGGGTTCAAGCCCCTCAGTGGGCCCCTACGAGGCCTCACCAGCAGTACCAGCGGCCCTACCAGCACCAGCGTAAGTCGCAGAGGGGACGATCAGTCCACTCAGAGCACCTGACAGCCTCCCACCTCAAAGCCCTGAGAATTTCCTCCCTCCCAACTTCGTTAACCACTCTGGTGGGGGTAAGCGTCACCAATTGCCTGGTAGAGTGGCAAAAGATTACAACAGACGCTTGGGTCTTAGGCATTGTACAGAATGGATATTGTCTCATATTTTCATCACCACCTCCGGCCATCCCTCCAAAGCAGACAACTGCACACCTCGATCTCCTAAAGGCGGAAGTTTCCATCCTCCTCGAAAAGAGAGCAGTGGAATTTGTTCCCCTCAGCCAACAGAGGAAGGGTATCTACTCAAAATACTTTCTTATACCAAAAAAGGACAAAAACGAATTCAGACCCATTCTAGATCTCAAAACAGCCAACAAATGGACCCGGAAGGAGAAGTTCAGGATGCTATCCTTACACCAGATATATCCTCAGATTCGGCAAGGAGACTGCCTTTGCTCAGTGGATCTTCACAATGTGTATTTCCACATCCCCATCGCAAAGAATCATCGGAAATTCCTGAGGTTTCTGGTAGGTCAGGATCACTTCCAATACACAGTCCTACCATTCAGTCTCAAGTCTGCTCCCAGGACCTTTTCCAAGTGCATGGTGGTGGTGGCAGCTCATCTTCGGAAGAAACTAATCTTCATATACCCGTATCTCGACGACTGGTTAACCAAAGCGTCCACTTATGCAGAAGCAAAACGGCATTTCCAGATGGCCTGCGACCTTCTGTACCGATTAGGTCTTCATATCAACTTTCAAAAGTCAACGACAGTACCTGTCCAGAGGTTACATTACTTAGGAGCTACCATAGAGACACTGCAGGCAAAAGTGTGTCCTTCGGAGGAACAACGCTTATCTATTCTCCGGAAGTGTTGGGATCTCCGATCAATGCGTCACCCAACAGTGCGGACAGTCTTCTCACTTCTCGGATCCATGGCATCCTGCATTTACCTGACACCCAACGCTCGCCTCCACATGCGTCTGCTTCAGGAATGCCTGGAGGACCAGTGGAATCAGTGGTCGGGGAGCTGGGACGATCAAATTTGCCTCCCACTCATGCAATCAGGTCTCTAACTTGGTGGTGCTCTCCAACCAATCTCTTAAAGGGGATGCCATTCCGGGCACAGCCTCCGACACAGACTATAGTGACAGATGCCTCTCTCCTTGGATGGGGAGCTCATATGGATTACCTGCAAATCCAAGACCGATGGACACAGAAAGAATCGTCATACCACATCATTCTCCTAGAGCTTTGAGCGGTACACCTAACTCTCAAGGCGTTCCTACCCTCAATCACAGCAGACAAATTGCTGGTGCAGACAGACAATACTACCACTATGTTCTATCTGAACAAGCAGGGGGGCACCAGATCCAGGAATCCCAGACAATATGGCACTGGCTCCTAGCCAGGAAATTAAACATAGTGGCTACCCATCTACCAGGGGTTCAGAACAGTCAAGCGGATGCCCTCAGCAGAGTTCTAGAAGAGAACCAATAGTGGGTGCTCAACGAAGACGTCACTCGAGACATTTTCTGTTTGTGAGGCAACCCTTCTATAGACCTATTTGCCACAGAAGAAACCAGGAAATGTCGCGACTTCGCCGCCAGGTTTTACCACCCACAGTCGCAGGGCAATGCTCTGTGGATAGACTGGTCCAACAAATTTCTGTACGCCTTTCCACTGATTCCGCTGATCCCAGCAGTCCTCCTCAAACTGTCGATGACATCAGCCACAATGATCCTCATTGCACCAGAGTGGCCGAGACAGTGGTGGTTCCCGGATCTTCTTCAGAGATCACTCCAGCCCCAACTCAGGCTACCCTGCAGAGTGGACCTCCTGACGAAGTTCAGCGGTCGAATGAGGCATCCCAATCTCTCATCATTGAATTTGGCGGCATGGCTCCTGAGCTAGTCCAGTATGGTCACCTCAACCTAGCACAGGATTGTATGGACATTTTAAAGGAGGCGAAGAGGCTGTCTACTCGTTCAGCGTACTCCTTTAAGTGGAAAAGATTCGGCATCTGGTGTTCTTCTAATGGGATAGATCCTACATCTTGCAAAGAAGATTTCATTCCGCCTTACTTGTTGCATCTGGCACGATCGGGCCTGCAGCTTTCTTCCATAAAAGTAGATTTGGCAGCCTTAACAGCTTATAGGAAGACTCCTTCGCAGACCTCTTTCTTCAGAATCCCAGTGATCAAAGATTTTCTAGAGGGGTTAAAGAAGGTCTTTCCTATAATTAGACGCCCTTCGCCACCATGGGAACTTAATGTGGACCTTTCACGTTTAATGCAGCACCCATTTGAACCCATACACAAGGCATCCCTCCAACACCTCACTTGGAAGGCAGGCTTTCTAGTAGCGATCACTTCAGCACGAAGATTCAGCGAAATCCAGGCCCTCTGTGCTCACGAACCTTGCACAATATTTCATTCTTCCAAAGTAGTCTTACGGGCACCTCCAAAGTTTCTACCTAAGGTCATATCCGACTTCCACATTAACCAGTCTATTTCCTTGCCCACGTTCTTTCCAAACCCTTCCACCCCAGCTGAGAGGGATCTCCATTCTCTAGATGTTAAGAGAGTATTGAAATTTTATCTAGATAAGACCAATCCTCTACGGAGAACTACACAACTGTTTGTTAATTACGGATCTGTACGTACTGGCTTAGCCACCTCCAAGCAATCAATAGCAAGGTGGATAGTCTCTTGTATTTTATTGTGTTATCAACTAGCTAAGAAAACCTTACAGGGTAAGCCTAGAGCCCATTCCACCAGAGGAAAAGCGGCTACCACTGCTCTATTGCGCAATGTTCCTTTAGCAGAAATTTGTAAAGCTGCGACTTGGAAATCTGTTCACACCTTTACTAAACATTATTGTCTAGATTCGGATGCTAGAGCAGATGCTAAAGAAGGCCAGGCTTCTCTTAGAAACCTTTTTGCTTGAGAGCATATGCATAGATTACTGTAACTGCTCCTCCGCGGGTTTTGGGATGGGCTTGGTATTCTATTCTATGCTTATGACTATACATGGAAATCCCCTACAAGAGAAAGTATGGTTTCTTACCTGTAACTCCAGTTCTCTCGTAGGGGTATTTCCATGATAGTCATAAGCAACCCTCCCTCCTCCCGGGGGAGCAGTTAGATGTCTTGATTACGTTTATTCCGATGGTCAGCCAGAGACTACCTGCAAAAAGAACTGAGGTAACAGCCTCTCTCTAGGCATGATGGGATACTGGAGGACTGGCTGTTCTTAAAGGCACAGTATCCTTTTTCTTCAGTACTAATGGCAGCCTATGGACTACACTGTTCTGCACTCCTTCGTAGAGGTTTTGTGAAATAAAAGACGTTTTTGGAAGTAGTTGGCCTGGAAAATGGCTTTGTTTGTCAAGCATTTAATGTTTTTATTTCAAGGACAATCTGAATGAAGTAGCTTGAACACTGTAGCCCTTCCTATAGGCTGCATGGGAGCATTCTTAAGTGTCTTGACAAGCCTTCCTGAAGTAAGGCGAACAGGGACACTTAAGAAGTGATATTGGAAAAAGTGCTCTGGGGTCCCCACAGGCGGGCGGAGAATTATTCTACGCTTATGACTATCATGGAAGTACCCCTACGAGAGAACTGGAGTTACAGGTAAGAAACCATACCTTGTTTCTGCATTCCCACTCATCAGAGTTCTTCCATTTGGCTTCAGATCAGCTTTTTCTGGAAGGGTTTCCCCAACTTCGACAACTCGTTGATAAAAGCACCAACGACATTTCAAGCGTCAAAGGCCACAGAGGCTTGCATAAAGTTGTTTCACAGGCTGTCTCCTTGTGAATTATCAGAGATAATAAACTCCTCCATCAAAGAAGATACTTTCTGTTCAATTAGCTTTTGGGCTGATAAACTAAGGCCAGGCCCCTCATCCTGACCTGTTTTACCTCCTCTTAAGCGCACAGCTCCTAAATTGCATCAATCCAAAGATCTCAATATTCCTCAGCACTGCAGGTGGATTCCCTCCAAGTCAAGGAGGAGGCCACGATAAGGACATGTAAACGTTAATGGGAAAGTTTCTGCCTGTGGCACGAGAAAATCAAACCTACATCCTCTACTAGCATAATTGGGCAAATAACTATCCTGTCTCCTTTCACTAGCTCAGTCACAGTTGGTACATGCGTCCATTAAGGTAAGGCTTACAGCATTATCAAGATATAGCTGTTTATCACATTTTTACTTTCTACTCTTGCAGAATCGTCAAACAATTCTTAAAATATTTAATCAGTGTTTTCCTACAGAAAGGGCTGCTTCCTCGGCCTGCGGTCATAAGTGTAGTAAGATGGCCTGTTGTGTGGTGAGCACTTATGGTGTTTTGACCTTATTCCAGGTATCCCCTCACAGTGAGGTGTAGTCAGTGTCTAGGAAGCCAGGCTCTCTAGAGGTATCTGTGGATGTGCAGCCAAGACTTATATGGGAGACATACAAAACTTATGCAATACCACTGTAGTCGCACAGCACTTACACACATGAAAGCACCACACAGTGTTACAACAATAAATGTACTTTATTAGAGTAACGCAAATACCAAAATGCTATTGAGGCAGTACCCCAACTAAGTAAACCCACTATTACGTAGACATTACGGGTCAGTGATTAGCATATAAGACAATAGAAAACAGTGAAAACAAGAAAGTGCAATGCGAAAGACGGACTCCCACCCAAGGAAGATGAATCAGTAGAGGGAACTAGGAACCCCAAAAGGTAAGTACCAGAGTGCCCCTCAGCGACCTGGAGAAAAGAGGTAAGTAAGTACCTTGTTCTTCCCAAACTCATCAAAATGACTTCAGAAAAGGATAATGCAAGACCCAGATAATACTGGAAGAAAGCAAAAGTGGATCCTGGTAAAGGAAGACCTGGAAAGGAAGGGGACCAAGTCCAGCTCCCATTGGAGTGTGCGGTGGTGGCAGGAGCCACTACCCACCCGCCTGTAGATGCAGGACCAGATTGACAGTGGACGAAGACAGTCAGCAGTGCAGCACCTGAGCATCCGAAGAGTTCCTGAAGTGATGCAGTTGACGTCCCATGCCGGAAGAAGAATTGCAGTTGGTCAGTGGTGTGGAAAACCACCAACAAGCCCTGGCAAAGGCAAATGTCATTAGGGAAGCAATGCAGAGCTGCTGGGGGACCAGCAAGGTACAGGAGGACTCAACCCATGGAGGGGAGTCCGGGGTGACTCAGCAGTGAGGAGAGTCACAGGAGAAGGAGGCAGCCCTCTTAGGCGACCCACAGGCAGCAAGCACAGGAGTCGCAGAGAGGACCAAGGGGACCACTCCAGACCACCACCCGTGATGCAGGATCCACACATCTCTGGAGGAGAGGAGATCCACGCACCCAGTCGCCGTTGCAGTTGGTGCAAGGAAGATTCCTTCTTGCTTCTAGTGCAGACTGAAGATTTGTCGCCCTCAGAGGATGCACTGCCAGGGAACTGTTGCAGTTGCTGGAAGGAACTGGAGAAACAATGTTGCAGACCAGAGTCGTCGCTGTAGTTGCAGATTGTCGGTCCCTGGAGGGCCCAGTTGCAGTTCCAGTGGCGAGAAGGTGAAGTAAAGTATGCAGATGATGTAAACAATGAGTCCTACTGGAATCCTGCACGTCAAATCTGAGGACCCAGCCAAGAGGGAGACCCCAAATTGCCATAAAAGGGGATTGGTCACCTAGCAGGGTGACGACCTATCAAGTAGGGGGCTGTAATGTCACCTGCCTGACCTGGCCACTCAGATGCTCCCAGGGGCCTCTGCCCACCTTGGATTTAAGATGGCAGAATCAAGTGGCCACCTTAAGGAGCTCTGGGCACCACTCCTGGGGTGGTGATGGACAGGGGAGTGGTTACTCCACCTTCCATTGTCCAGTTTCACACCAGAGCAGAGACTGGGGGTCCCTGGACTTGTGCAAACGGTTTTACGCAAGGAGGGCACGAAGTTTGCCCTTCAAAGCATACCAGTCTGGGCTTGGGGAGGCTGCCCTTCCCAAGCCATGTAACACCTGTTTCTAAAGGGAGAGGGTGTTGCCTCCCTCTCCCACAGGAAATCCCTTGTTCTGCCTTCCTGGGCTTGAGTTGGTCAAGCAGCCAGAGTGTAGTAACCTGTCTGTTGAAGGACAACGGCGCAGGCTGCCCAGGGAAACCCTGCATACTGGTAGGAGCAAAGCAGGGGGTCCTCTAAGGAGCCCCTAGAGTGCGTGGAATCATACAACCAATATTGGCAAATGTAATGGTGTATGAATCCGACATATTTGATACCAAACATGCCCAGGTTTGGAGTTACCATAATGTAGCTGGACATGGGTCACATGTCCAGTGTCCAGTACATAGGTAAAATGGCTTCCCCGCACTTAAAAAGTCTAGGAGACTGGAGCTGGAGTTTATAGAGGCACCTCTGCTCATGCAGGGGCGCCCTCACACACAGGTACTTGCACCCTGACCTCTGGGCTCGGAGGGCCTGCGATAGGGGTGACTTACAGTGACCTGTAGTGAAAGGGTGCATGCACCTTTTCACGCAGGCTGCAATGGCAGGCCTGCAGACATATTTTGCATGGTCTCCCATGGGTGGCATAATACATGCTGCAGCCTATGGGAACCCCTGGTACCCCAATGCCCTGGTACCTAGGTACCATATACTAGGGACTTACATGGGGGCACCAGTATGTGAACTGTGGGGTGTACAAAGTCAGGAACAACCACATTTAGGGGGAGAGAGCACAGTCAGTGGTGTCCTAATTAGCAGGATCCCACTGAACACAGTCAAAACACACTGACAGCAGGCAAAAAGTGTGGGTAACCATGCCAAAAAGGGGGTACTTTCCTACAAAAAGGAGTCACCACTTCATTTTTTACGTAGAAACCTTGGTGATAAATGTGTTTTGAACATACGCTGAAGCAGAGACAGACGTCCCTCAGTAATTTCTCAAAGCTATATAGCACTATATTGGCTAAACCAGTTAAGGAGCTATGGGATGCCACAGCTAAGTGAGATTTAGGCTTTGGTAGACCTCTGGAATGGGCATGTTTGATTAAGACATGCCATTTGTAGAGACGTGCATTTTAAGCTAACTGTTTCCAAGATTTTGACACTTGCCTGAAGTAGATAGTTTACCCCTAAAATTACTTGGGTCAGTTCCCAGGATGGAGATGATTCAGAAAAAAACATACATTGCAAATTATACATTTCTGATGAATACATCACGTTATGAATTTCCCAACACCCACACAATCTTGGGGAAAACATTTCCCCATCAATCCCGCCAGCGAAGTCATGCCGCTTCAGCTGCAATTCTTCCCACAGTTGTGACAATATTAGAGTATATTGGGTGATAATTAGGGCACAGGAATCAGCCCCTCCTCTCAGCCCGCCAAAATTTATTTGGGTTTAGCACACTCTGTGCTTAACTAACAAAATCCCTTGTCATTTGAGAGCAACTGGGTTAAATGTTGCTCCTAAATTTCTCAGGATTTACCCTTTTGCGGATGCTGCAGACCCATAATGACACATTTGTGTGCTGTTTTGGGCTTGGGAAGGATGCCAAGCCAGCAAATTGTATTCTTTGATCTACTGATGGTGACCACCTACTGAGTCTAAGTTGTTTTTGTCCAGGGGCGCATGGATGTGCCAAAGTGTTCCCCTTCATTTTCAGGTAAGTCTACTGACAGTGACTGAGCTCTGAAAGATTCTCCCACAAAAAAACAAAAACAATGGCATAAAATTGAGAAATTGTTCCTTTGCTCAAAGAAACAGTGCCATTGGTGGGACTGTTGGGCCTGCCAACACCATTTCTGCCGTTGGACTTTTCCCCATTGTCAGAAAAATCCTGATGTTTGAAAAAATTAGGCTGAAGTTCCTAGCTTCATCGGCTGACGCTACAGCAATTGAAACCTTCCATTTAGCAATTGTGTATTTGTTCAGTATGGCTAGTAAACCCTGTGGGCAACTTCCCAAAGACAAACCAGATCCTGGTTACTTTAGCATTTTCAGTCCTGAACTTGAGCCTCCGAGGGCTCCAGTGCCTTAGAAAAACTCAGACTGAAGAAATCAAAAGCAATAGGTAGAATGCTTAATTTAACCTTAGCTACTGGCAAATACTCGTTGATTTCCATTTCATTTTTTTTTTTTTTTTTTTTTTTCTGACCATCCCACCTAGGAAAGCAGCAAGCCATATTCTAATCATATTTTGCCCTGCTTCAAAAGGAACTTTCCAGCCCAAACTGCCAAGTCAGGTCCTCTTTCAATGGAAACACAAGCAACCCTAGACTGAGTTCAGCCTTTTTCCGCCGTGTCAATATGGCACATCACAGTGAACGAGGGTCCCCACATCCAGGCATACCTGTCGCCTTAAGGAAAACGAAAAAAGTGATTTTTAAATGCTTCAATTAATCTCTGTCTCTGGTAATTACTCTGCACTGCATACTATCCCAGTGTTTATTTGCCCACCATGCCATTTCAGACCAGAGCCAGCATTATGAAAATCATATTTGGTCCTGCTTCAACAGGAACAGCCCAGCCAGAAAGAACTTTACTATTTGTTGCAGTAGATGCTCTAAATGTGACAGGTGTACCAGACACAGCTCGCTCACTGGGACTAGGCTCTCCAGTGAGGCAGTTCCACCAGCAGGACAGAAACTTTTGAGGACATTCTAGTGCACTTCAGTCCCAGTAGAGACTACCTTCTACCATGTGTGATGAATCATAACCTATCTGACTACCCCATTCTCCCACAAGGGCCTCCCACTATTCCACCAGTTTAGGGACAATTACAGTGGATTGCAGATTTACCCAGGTGATCATTCAACCCTTCCCTTCGTTTTCTCAAGATCGCCCTTCTTATGGCAAGATGTGCTCTATGGCACTTGCATTGATATTTAAGGGAAAGTTCTTGCCTTGTTGAACACGGAGATCATAAGGTGTTGCCTCAGTCCCTAGGATCATCTTTGATTTTCAACTACTGAATCTGTTCATTTGGCAGGACAGGTTCAAATTGTAGTCTTTGAGCTAAGTTATGCCAGGCCTCACTACAGTTCATTGGCCAGCATCCCTGGACCTCCGGGCCATATATGTCCATCTGCCAGTCTTCCCTGGCCACAGTTAACTCAGATTCTCATTGAGATTCCAGTGATATCCGTTCATGCCCCTTTTGAGTGGACAACCACACAAATTGTCCTCACTAAAGTTCTGGCAGTAATGTTGACTTTACTGTGACAGCCAGGAGTCAAGGTATTTCCATACTCTGATTGCTAGATGCTGAAAGCAAAGTCCCTGGCACTGTTTTAAGTATTTTGAGCAAAGAGGGACTGAAAGCTCTTCAAAGTCCAGCATACATGCTCCTTACTCATAATTCTAAACCCAAAAAGTATGCAGTTCCTATTTTGATCAGTTGCAAGAAGAAAACCGAAAAAGAAGGAAAAGAACCCCCAAAGAGGAGGAAGCGGTTGGTAATAGTAAGAGATCCTTTTGCTCAAGAGCAAGAGCCCTTATTCACCCAATTGGGTGTTGTGCTTCATCCTCGGGCTATCTCATTGTTCAACTTGCGCTGCATTGCCCAACAAACCCTCAAAAAGGGGACATTGTGAGGGAGATCTTTTAAATTGCAGTGAATGAAGCTGGTGCAACAGGTGCTGTAGATGTTGATTTGTAGCAAAGTGAATCAAAATAACTGTGAGATACCTTAAAATAAAAAAATAGTAATGTTAATTGACGGTTAAAACTTTTTCATTGACCAATGCATCAATCAGCGATCACATTTATGCCAGTCATTGGAACATATTTGTTCAGTGGCGCAAGTCAGAAAGTCTAGATAATTTTAAGTCTCCTCCTTCAGGGTCCTTTGATTCACTCTCTCACTTGCTCTGGAGTTTCTGGCACTGTCAGCAGTGGAGGGCTGTTTATCTTATGTGTCTACATTCATCTGTCTTGCCAACCAATTTAGATTGCCACTGGTGATGCATTTTCTTTTTATTTTATTTTTGGTAGAAGAACCAACAGGAAATTGTCTTCATTCAATAATTATGTCATGTTATAATGTAGCCTTTCCCTGAAACACCAAATTTCCCCCTCATGGCTGCTTCATGTACCCTCATATCAAATAATCCAACACGCTTCACATATCATCTGCCAGCAAATAGGGCTTCTGCTGAATCTCCTGGTTAACGCTATCTTTCACATTTCCCTTTTACGAGTATTCAATCAAACATCCATCACTCTCCATCTTGAGGGCATAGTACGAAGAAATGCTGTGACATAAATCTCCATCAATCGTTCCCATATTTCTTCAGCTCCTATATGGGATGCAATCAGGTCACAGTTACAACGTTTAAGAGTCCGAATTATCCATAGTCTAATACCACCAGGACAGCAATGGTGTCTCCTTTTTCCCAGTTGAATGCCATTGTTTTCACTGCTCAAGGACATTGCTATACCACATACCAATTGAGTTTAGACAATCTTTGTAGCCAACTATCCTTACACAGAATAACCCTAGGATCCAGAGTAATTGGGCACCTAAAGAGGTTTTGCAGAACCTTAGACGCCCCTTGCAAAAGTGCCATTTTGGCAGTCCAGTCAAATACGTAGGGCATCTCTTCTTCCACATTCCCACCAACAGTGTTGACTCACTGTGCGGTATATATGATGAAGACTAGTGATGTATAGGGCTACCCCTAGAGGGTCTCATAATGTATCTCCTTTTTATGTTGCAAATTAAGCTTTTGTGAAAGTCCTTTTTTAATATTTACCATTGTCTCAGTGAGATCTGCTCGCCAGGGCTTTTGTTTTCCTACTTAACATGTGAGCTCAGGTTGTTCGTGAAAATGTAAAAGGGGGGTGTGGGGTTTATATTTCACTGGAAAAAAACAAAGGTTAAAGTAACTTTATAGTTAGGTGAATGTCCTGGCAGCATTAACGATTTGAATGAAAAAAACACAAATTCACCAGGTACAGTTAGCTTAGGATAACTATTACTTGCATCCCCCAGGCACTGCTTATGGCTGCACATATTACATCACTCATGTCATATTTTATGACATAATTTATGATGTCACTGATGACAATCTCAAATAACATTGATGACATCACTGATGAAATTACCGAAAACATCATCCAATAAGTGTTAGTTTCATTTATTGTTTACATAGAGGCACATCATAAACATAGTACATATTCATCTAATTTTGTACCGCTCATGTCCAGCTAATGGGTGTAAGTGTTTGCAAAACAAGTGCTCCTAAAACATCATAGCTGTTTATAGGTATTGAACACGTTATAAATGTTTGCACTGAAGAGTAATAGCAACACAAAAGGATGATGAACGTAGTGCTGAAATATTTCAAACACTCATCCCCTTTTCACAGATCTAGGTTAAATCTATTGTTCTTTTGCTCACCATGCCACCCCAGTTTGGCCCCAGCCATAAAAAAATCTGTCTTGACCAGGCTTCCCATGGTAACAGTCCAGCCCGAACTGCTAGGCCAGGTCATCCCTGGACCGGAAACAAGCATCCTGGGACCGGTTTTGGGGTATCACACCTCATCAGCCAGGCTAGCTTGAATTCAGTGGCACATTGGGCAAGGGACCTACACCTAGGCAAACCCTGGCCACTTAAGGCAATTTTAGAAATACAAAAGGATGATGGACGGAGTGCTGAAACTTTTCAAACACTTATCTCCAGTTGTAGATCTGGGTTAAATTCATTGTTCTTTTGCTCACCATGCCAACAGCGAGGGTAGAGGACAGTGTAGGTCTTTGGCAAGATGCTCTGTGAGACTTGAGTAAAACACACAAGGGGCATCCCCTCTGGCACTTGTTTGAACCTTTTAAGCCATCACGTTGGTCAGCTATTTACAGAACAGGTAGACATTACACACTTAGCAAGGGGTGGATTACTTAGGGATGTCCATTAAACACAAAACCCCTGAGAATAGGTTAGGCTTCTGGTCCTGAAGAATTGCCATAATCCATGTAGGACCTTAAATCGGCAAGAAAAATGGTGACCTTTTTCCATTTATCCACCTGAGTCAGAAGGATCATTGCGCCCATTACTGGCTTGTTCTGTTTGCTTTTAATCATGACAGAGGCTCCTACACAATAAACATATTTTGGATCTCCCCTAGTCATTTTTAATTTACCTTTCCTGCACCAATCTACTCACTCTCATAAAACAACACCTCTACTGCACCTCACTATTCACAGTGGAAACCAGAAAGGATTTTTGGCAAAGAGCCCCCCCTTTGGGGCCCGTTGGACATTAAAGCACTGGCCCAATGCAGAGCTGTCCAATGATGAAGCATGACACCCCTTGGGTTGTGTGTTCGGTCTTGCTCCTGTACGGGGCTACCCCTGTGTGGGGTTCTGACTTGCACGCAGTGCTTTTGGTTTTTGTAGGAACTGCATACTTAGCTTTAGTTATATTTAGGTGGGAGCATATATTCTGTACCTTTAACGGCCCTCAGTCCCTTTTTGTTGTGAAATAACAACAAACATATACAGCCTGTAAGATGTCCCGTGTGGACTGGAGTGAAACATTAATTCTGGTTCATCACCCCGACAAAACTGACGGACGTTGTCCAGGCCATGCATTCTACAGAGCTGCTTAATAGCTGCCTGTGACTTAGCCGTCCTCCTACCGCCTAATGGGGAAACTGTTAAGTCCACCACTGGCACCATGACCAGATTAAAATCCCCACCATGACAATCGAGTTGAGCTATGTTCTGATCTCACGCAGTAGATTGTTGAACAAGGAAGGATCATCTGTATTCAGGGTATAAACCATACACATTTTTTGTGAGATACTAGCTTTTTTGATTTGGGTAATGGGCCACCTCTCCGACCTGTCAGTTTAACCTGGCGCTTAGACCACCTCTTCCTTTTTGAAAGCAGGGCTACCCCCCTCTTCGAAGCATCAGTTCCAGCTGCCTCTAAGGTATGATAGCCTAAGGCCCTAAAGCTTGGATAGCTTCCCTATAGCAAGATGAGTTTTCTGACTACAAACAAGTTGCCGGTTCAGTGTATTGAGTTCTTCCCCTACATATTTAACCTTTACGCTAGAGCGAGTCCTGTTGATGTTCCAGCTAAGAATTGGTAACCCCTGGTTGCGACTACATATAGGGCCTGATTACAACTTTGGAGGAGGGTGTTAATCCATCCCAAATGTGACGGATATACCACCCGCCGTATTATGAGTCAATTATATCCCATGGAACTCGTAATACGGTGGGTAGGATATCTGTCACATTTGGGACGGATTAACACCCTCCTCCAAAATTGTAATCAGGCCCATAATCTCATCCTTTATAAAACTGTGACATATTCTTATGTATTTAATGCTGGTTCCACTCCATTTCCATCCACATATTTCCTCTTCTTTTAAACAGCTCAAGTGTTTAGGCCCTGCAGAAAATCTTTGCAACAGTGCAAAGATTATACATGCAACATACAAAGTATTGTAAGCAGCCTTGAGTTATTAGACCGAATCGTCTCAGCTTGACAATATCTATATAACATAGAAGACTTGTGTGCACCAGGTATTAAGCTATGTACATGTACTTGTTTTGCTTCAGAAGATGGTTTATCTGCAAAGTTTTGACCACATATGAGGGCTGCAGATAAGAAAATCTTTAGCACCTTCACATGTTTCTTATTTTAAATGAATTTGATCTTTTTTGCATAGAGTGTACACTGTTCCTTGTAGTTGCTTTTAAATACTCTGTAGTGTATTTCTAACAAGCTTCACTGTCTGCAGAGTGGTACTGAGTAAACTCTCTCCGTAAAGTGAATACTGTTTACAGTACCCATTGCTCTACTTAGATAAACAACATTTCCCAATGTAGGTTTGGTGACTGCCTGTGGTGCGATAAAGCTAAGAGCTGTCTGTTGTACAGCATTAATTTTGCAACCATGTTGAGTATTTTTAGTAATTCGACTTTCTCTGAACGGCGGTGTAAAGTTTGAACACATTAAGCAATTAGGGTTTTCCATATCCCTGTGGTTGATTGTTAATGCGAACTATGCTAAAAGTAAAGTGCATGGTACACAGCCAGTGTTGCACATGACTCTTGCTTTCTACTCTTAAGAGAGGTGTACCTGTGATGGCATTAATTATGTTTCATATTCTTCCGAGCTGTTTTGTACTTGCTACAAGTGTCATACAAATTTATAGAGCAATATGTGCAGAGATGAGGTTTGGATGACATAATCAGTGATGTCATCAATTATGCCATTTGAGTGGTCATGAGTGATGTCATAGAACATGTTGTGAGGGATGTAATTTGTGAGATAAGCAGTGCATAACAGGTGCGCAAGGTATAGTTAGCCCCTGTATGTAACTATAGCTGGTGAATGTATTTTTTATTTTTTATTTTTTGTGCAAAATATTAACGTTTGTTGTCACTGGCATTCTCACCTAACTGTAACGTAATTTTAATCTTTGTGTGTTTTTTTAAGTGAATTACTAAGTTTTTTTTTTTGTTTTTTTTTTCCCCCGAACAAAACCAGATCTTTTTTATCAGACCAAACTAAAACGTTACTGTAACTTTTAAAATTTTCAGTGAATTTGTAAGATTTTTTTATAGCATAAAGTAATATTTTATTACCATACCCAACATCCCCATTACATAACCTTTCCTCCCATTCTCTTCCCTCGCACCCCCCCCTCCCCCCCCCCCAGGCTTTTCCGAGCCGGCGACACTATCTTCTGGATCCTGCATTATTAAAGATTGGTGCCTTAGTGCACAAGCATGGCGCACACCATACATTCATTGGGGACCATGGGGGAGCCCTAGGGTCCTCACTGTCCTGACCAGTTCCTCGCATGCAGTGAGCCGGTATTTCTCCCGCACGCGGGGAGCAGCTACTTAGGCTGCTCCCTCGCGGCTGGAACAATGTTTTGATCTACAGTGATGCGGGGAAGGAAACATATCAAAAGTGTGCTGCTAGCTGTCAGGGGATTTAAAAATGCTCCTGCCAAGTGAGAGCAAACACAGCCTTCCCAGCCTGGTCAGGCGCGGGCAGGAGAAACGGATCAAGAGTCTTCTACGAGCTGTCAGAAGAATCAAAAATGCTTGTGCCAAGTTGGAGAAAACACATTTTCCCTGCCTGTGCGGGCAGGGAAACCACTATGTCCCAGAGGTGGCCTCCCGAGGACATAACTTGTGAGCTGGCCCCAGGGTAAGGGGTACCTGGTGCCATTAATGGCTCAAAGAGGGGGGTGCACGGTTCCCCTCCCGTTCACTATACTTTGCCCCGGAATAGAGCTCCCAGGGCCTTTAATAGCTCGGGGAGGGGTGGGGCGTGCACCCCCTCTCCCCTTCTCTATCCATTTCAACCTCGGCTGTGGGCTCACCAGAGCTTTTGGTGGCATAGGGAGATGGGCCACGCAGCCCTTTTCCCCTTTACAAGTAAAATTGGCCCAAGGAGATGGGGTGTCTGGTTGGCCACACAGCCCCCCTCTCCTTATTAAATATGGCCCGTGATAGACTCCCCAGGGCCTATAAATGAACAATGCAGTCCGGTCACCACATTGTGCGTTTAAAAAAATATATATTATTGCTGCAATTTTGAGATTTTTTTTATTTATTTTTGCTTTTGGCCTCATGGGGAGTCCCTTTGGGTGGCCCGCATGTGGCCTTTGATGTCAGGGTATCCCTACCCTTTCTCCTCATATTTTCCCTTTTTTTTTTTTTTTTTTTTCGGGACTGCAGGGAAAACACTCTTTTGTGTTTTCTACTTTTATTCTTTTGTCAGGGGATGTATGGGGAGCAACTAGGCCCTTGCGCTTCCAGTCGGCTCCTCCCCTCCTGTAGCAGCCAGCATTTCTCCAGCAGGCAGGGAGCTGCAGGAAATGCAGCTCCCTGCCTGCAGGAGCAATACTCAAATCTGTTTGCCTGTCCACATGCCTGCGGGCAAGAAAAAACATGAAAACTCAATTTCAAGCATGTGGGAGAATTTTGACAGCTCCCGCTTGCTAGAAGAGGAGTGTTTGCTTTTGCTTGGCTGGAACGGTCACATCTTCTGCCAAGCAAAAGCAAACAAGTATCTCTCGAGGGTGGACACCTTGAGAAATAGCTGGAGCCAGCCCTTGGGGGTGGTGGTGGTCCCCAGGGCCTTAAATGTCTCCAAGGGGGGGGCAAGCGGCCCCCTCTCCTTTCTTGAGCACTGGCGGGCCTCAGGGAGTTGGTGGTGGTCCCCTGGGCTGTACATGGCCCTGGAAGTGGGGCCCCACCTTTTGTCTTTCAAAATTAGCAATTGGCTAACAGCAGGTGGTCGTCCCCAGGACCCCTTCTTTAATATACATTTTAGCCCTAGGAAGGTAGTGATCCCCGGGTAGCATGTTCATTTTAACCAATACACAGTTGCCCGGTTTGATTTCTCATTTTGAAGACCACAATGTTGGTGGTAATAATTTCAGCTTGTTACCTCACAATGTCTAAGTATTTTCCTTTTGCCTTAAAGCCTAATATTAATTTGAAAACTAGTGCAAAAACAAGACTGTTGACCTTTCATGCTTTTTCCAGTCAATTTTGTTGCTGTAAATTTGATGTTATTTTAGCCTCTACCTAGCATGTCCAATGACAATATGTAGTAGGATAAAGAAGGAGATTGAAACCAGGTCATAATAGATTATTTCAACTGTCTATTCTTGGGTGTTTAAAGCTATTAGAGCTGAACCATTAAGCATTATCCTGTGTTTATGCTTTTCTAACTCTCAAGCTCTTTCTTAATATAAGGATCAAAAGCAACAAAAGTCATATGTGATGTTGGTACCAATAGTATGATGTCACAATAATAGCCACTCAAAATAGTGTAGAAATGAAAAGAATGCTAATAAACGTGGCCAAATCTAAAATATATTCCCCTGGTTTTTGTGCTTACTTTCGCTAATATTTTCAATGGCTTCTTATTATCTTGCACCTATTTCTAACATTCCCTGTGTAGTCATGGTAACTGTGGCTTAGAGTGTGCATTAAATGGCGACATTCTAATCACTAATTTGTTTTTTTCTCGGACTTAAGATTCAATGAAGTGGACACGTTTACCACCAGGTTCTTGTGATTGTGGTCCAGGGCCCCGATACGGACATTCTTCTGTTGTGTACAAAGATGCAATGTATGTCTTTGGAGGGCTGGTTGGTATGGTTGAAAAGAATGACTTTTGGACATGGAATTTCTACAGCCAAATGTGGACCATCATCAAATCAAGGTAAGTACTGCAGGCAGAGCCTACAGACTTTATATTTGATGAAGAGATATAATTGTGTTCTTATCCTCACCTTTATTATAAACTTTATCTTGAAACATTTTGTCACGACTTAAGTACCTAATATTCTCAGATCATCCATAAGTAACTACCAATGTGCCATAGGAGGTGTAGGAGGTACACTTGCAGGCCACCATGCATACCCTACTGACCACCACCTCCAAAATCTCTTGTTAAATCTAAAAGCTCTGCTTTCTACAAGGAATTTCCTCTGCACGGATTAGAGAAGCATGTGCTCCCTTTTAACATCAGCAGACTGTTTCCTCGTGGCCATTCACATTGACATTATCACTTCAAAATTCTTGAAGCCTGGATCCAGTTTACCTACGAAGCTTGTCCTCTTCAGTACTGTTTTAGTTTCAATTATTTAGGTACAGTGGTTTGATTGTTTTTCTTATATTAGACCTAGAATTCTCTTTCTCCCTGAATCCATTAACAATAGAATATCTCCGAGCATGTGTGGATCCAGAGAACTCCATTTTCTGATGAATTCTTCTAACTGCAGATTCCTCAGCTTACAATACTCCTTAGACACCATAAAATTGGATCGAGAAATGTTTCTCTATCAATCCTTTGTTCACTGCTAGGTGGTGCCATATGGCTCTTGGATGCTTCTTTATGCCTCAAAAATGGCTGAGTGGAGTTCAGTAAAAGGGCCACTTTTGTACGCTACCAGTTAATTTCTTTTGTGACTTCCAACTTAGATCCAGAGCTCTCTTCCTAATTTCATTGGTCTTCTGATGACTTCCAAATGAAATCTAGTGTGCTATGGAACTATGTCCACCACGTAAAACAATAGGTGTCAAATCGTGCCATGACTGTAGAAAGCAGATGTCTGGCTCAGACTCACATGAGGTATGCCTGTAGTGTCTGGGTTAGGGACCTTACCTGAAGGTGTGTGATAAATGCACCCAAAGGTGATTCAGGACTGAGAAACGAAGTTCAAGAAGTAGTTGCTGTTCGCTTGTAAGTCCCACTCCAAGTCACAGGCACACACTCTACCACGCTTTCAAGGTTTTTCCCCACAAGAGGTCAACTTGACTGTCAAAGCCCTCCTGTAAGTCCCAATCAAAGTTTAAACACGCAGAAGCGAAGTGGTACTTAACCCCTTCCCGCCACTCTGTGTCGAAAAAGAAGGCTCTATGGTAACAGGGTCGATTTCCCCAGCCTATCCCAGTATACCCCAAATTTCTCAGGCCATTGGTGTCACTGCAGCAGATTGAAGCTTTCAATAAGTCCATGCTGTAGATTCTTGGCGCACTTTGGCTCCCTATGATGTGCTTTCAGGCCCCAAGGAACCACAAGGGCCTCAAGTTGGGTTGCTGCTGACAGATCAATCCTCAGGGCTATCTGTCCCACATAGTACTCATTCCAGAACGTGCATCAACTCCTGTAGAGACTCCCACTCAGAGACCTGCACCAGGCCCATCTATGTGGATACAGATCCCAGAATATCTAGTGTACATTGTGATGTCACTGAACAGACTTTAGCCCAACCTCAACTGATGTCGGAATACAAGATTACAAAAACACAACCAATCGTTATACAGCCTGAATCTCAATCAGTACCAATGTCTGAGAGGACGTGCCAGCAGAGGCTCCATTATGTTATTTTGCTCTGACTTTGAAGAAGGTACATCCTAGAATGGAGATGATGATGGCGATAACTTTCGCCCCCCTCACTTCACAGATGACCACGTTTACATGGGTTTACAAGAGGCAAGTTAATCTTGATACTGCTCCTAAGGGTTTGAGTTGCCACTTGGCATACCAGTGGAAGAGAATGCATCATTTGCAACAGTAATCTAACGGGCAGCTGAGGTTCTGGATTTTCAGCTGCCTTGAGAATGGATGAAAAAAAATGTCCTTAGGAAAAATGTTCAGCATGGGCCAGCCATGTCTGAGCATGTGCTTTCCTTTAATGAGGCCCTCATTGATGGGCACTTAGTCAAAGCATTGTTACTGCCCATCAGTGAATAGGCAGGTGGCCAGCTGTGACTGACCAGCTCCTGGTGACTCTAATTTTCTTCCAAAACATTCTACTTAAGAGAGGCTCCAGTTCTTTATTCACAACTCTTGTGGATCGCAAGTCCAACATGATTGGGTATTTGGTAAATGTATTTTCTAATCTGCCAGCCTGACGTAGCGATCAGTAAATGTTGTGTGTTTATTGGGTTGCTACACACATGCCCACTGGGGCATGGCCAGCCGGATCTTGTTGATGGTTCCAGAAGAGGATAGGGCCTCTTTGGCAATTCATAATGGGCAAACACACCCAGATATGTGATTCTTGTTGGCCTAGATACTACTGATTGCCTGTGAAGGGGGCTTGACACCAGTATTGTGCTCCACCGACACTGTGGATGCATTCCATAGGATTTTCTAGATACATCCAAGCCGCTTTCATGGATATGCCCTTAGATAGATCATGCCTTTTAGGGGGAAACCGCTAATTCTGCCTTAGAGGGTTTTAAAGCAAGTACAGTATGGCGTGCTCCCTGAGCCTAACACTTACAAAACAGTTCTGACTTGAGCTCCAAAGGTTCAGAGGCTGCTTTAGAGAGCTGGCGTACTGGCGACATTGATTCTTCCCAACCAATAGAGCAGTAACCACAGTCCTTCAAAGGATGTGGATCTGGCAGGTAGCATACAGGTCAGCAGGGGCATCAGTCGTCCCAATTCCTGTCCCCTGTGGCATGAGCCACCAAATGGCTTTAGTTTGCCCTTAGTACTGCATACCGATCCTGTGGAGGAAGGATTTAGCACTTCCTCCTAGGATGACTATTCATCGCATCTGTCAGATAGGTCCCACAATTTGCTATCCATAGCCTACCATTTCTTGTTGACCTGACAATTCTTCCCCCTGTCCGACATCAGACTTAGTTTCAGAGGAGCACCAGTCCATTCTGTTACAGGAGGCGCAGGAGTTTACCCACAAAAAGTTGCTATCAAGATGGTTTTGGACTCTCAAACTCTTAAAGAGTAGTGAGTTGTTACTCTGACTATTCCCTTATGCCGAAGGAGAACGGGTTCTGTTGCCTATTTTGGACCTTTGTCCTCTGAATGTTTTTGAGAGGAACAACAAATTAGAAATGCTCATGCTAGCCCAGATCCTTTGTTCTCTGGACTCTGGGGATAGGTGAGTGGCCTTAGACCTTCAGGATGTGCAATTTCGTATACCCATCCTGCATTTCCACAAACCTGTGGTTCAGGGTAGACCAGAAGCATTCTTCAGTTTGTTGTGCTCCCCTTCCTCAGTAGTGCAACTTGGTGTTAACGAACGAGATGGTATATTCTCTGCCCACCTTCTGAGGTTAGTGATATCAGTTTTCCTCAACCTTGACGCCTGGCTGGTGATGGCACACTCGCCACAATCGGTTGCAATGAGCCAAACTTGCAGCGGACTCTTTTGCAGAGGCTCTCATTTCTTGGACCTATCCTGGATACAGTGCATTTCAGGACCTTCTCTCTGCTGTGGCACATCCAGGAATTTCAGGCTGGGATCAGGATTTTTCAGTCTTAGTCCTGGATCTCGGTGGGAGCAACTCAAAGGCATCTAAGCTTCGTAGCCTCCTGCATCTTTCTTGTTGATTACTCCAAGTGGCAGATGTGGACTCCGCAACTGATGCTGAAGTTCCAATGGGCCCAACATCAAAGAAATGTGATCCACATCTCAGACGAGACTGCTTCCAATTTGTAGTGGTACCTGTTCAAACACTATTGATCCACTAGCAACCTCTTTCCCTCCCCGAAACAGAGCTTATAATGGTGATAGATGCGCCCCTAATAGGCTGGGGGCTGATCCAGGGGATGTGGCGATCAGAGGACTCTGACCTCTGATAGAATCCTGGCTCCTTATTAGTCTGTTGGAGTTGATTGCCATTTGTCTGGCTCAAAAGACCTTCCTGCTGTCTACCAGTGGGAGGCTGGCGCAGGTTCTTGCGGACATCAACACTGCCCTTTGCTGCTGCATCAAGCAGGGCAATATGAGGTCCAGAGCAAACAAGCAGGTCATAAATGGTGTCTGCTTCCCAAGTCAGTGCTTCTGACTGTTTGGTGAACCAAGGCTAGATCTTTTTCATCACTTTCAAGAATACTGTGTCAGATGTTTTGTGTCTTGGAGTTTCTGTAAGAACACTTGCTAGGAGATGCATTCCAACAGGAATGGGACTTGTGTATGGCTTCTTTCCTGCCCAGGGTTCTGAAAAACATAAGGGATGGCGATGACCAAGTCATCCTTGTAGGTTTGGTTTGGGTCAGGAGAGTGTAGTACCTGGAATATCTGGGCATGAGTGTCTGTCCTCTGATTAGGCTACCACTTTGGGAAGTTCTGCTGCCACAGGAGCAGGACAAGGTCCTTCACCTCAATCCCACAAATTTACACCTCCAAATGTGGAGATCCAGTGGCTGCACTTGACTGCATTTGATCTGCCGCCTGAAGTGGTTAATGTCATCCCTGCTGCCAGGCGCCCTTCGACAAAGTCGGTTTAATCTAGGGCCTGGGACAAATGTTGCGGCCTATTGTGGTATCCACAAGGCAGATCCTTTACAAGCAAAACTGGTATATGTTCTTTTGTCTTTGGCCCAACAAGGCCTTCAAGTGGACATTATTAAACTTTGTATCAGTCCTTTCAGCCTTTATACATTTACTGAACCAACCATCCTTGTTTAATTTACCTTTTGTGATGAGATTTATAGAGGGTTTGACACACTTTTCTTCCCACACTATGATGCCATAGTGGGTCCTTACCTTGGTCTTTCTCGTGTATACACCCTTCAAGCCGATAAATAGATGCTTGCCGCATCTCTTGACTTTATAGGCCATCTTCCTCATTGTGGTTACTTCAGCTTGTTGCTTGAGGGAACTTCAGGCACTATTGTCCACTAGCCCCTTACACCCCTTTTCCCAGACAAACTCCTGCTGAGGACTCAACCTTCTTACCTAAATGTATGATGCCCTTCCATATTGGTTAATCCATCATCCTACTGGAGTTCTTTGCCCTGCCGCATCCATCGAAAGAGGAATATAAGCTTCATCGGCTGAACCCGAGGGTGCTTTAAGCTTTTATACTTTTCTTACCAATAAACACTGCGTGGACGATGAACTTTTTATGGGGTTTCCCTGGTCAAGGAATGGGAAGTGTAGGAAGTTGGCACTGTATGTACTATCGCAAATTGAGAGATAGTGTGCACATAGTCTAAGGGTTCTCCTTAGAGGTTGATAGTAGCAAAATTAGATAATACTAATGCTCTATTTTGTGGTAGTGTGGTCAAGCAGTAGGCTTATCAGAGGGTAGTGTTAATCATTTGTTGTACACACACAGGCAATAAATGAGGAACACACACTCACAGTCTTAACTACAGGCCAATAGTTTGTATATAGAAAAATATATTTTCCTAATTTATTTTAGAACCACAAGTCCGCTCAGGTGCAGAGGTCACAGGAGGGTCCAAAACACATAGGTGCCTTTGGAGAACAGGGGTGTCTGGTTCCAGTCTGCTAGCAGGGAAGTACCTCCGTCCTCGGGGAGCAGACCAGGGGGGTTTTGTAGAGCACTGAGGGGACACACACAAACCCACAAAACACACCCTCAGTGGCACAGGGGCGACTGGGTGCCGTGGACAAAGTAGGCGTCAGGTTTGCTATTAAAAGCAACGGAGGGACCCGGCGGTCACTTAAGCGATACAGGCAGGGCACAGGGGGGCTTCTTGGGCCAGCCACCGACTGGGCTAGGAAGAGGGCCGCCTGCTGCTCACTCCTGCACTGGAAGGTGATTAATCTCGGTCCTGGGAGCTGTGGGTGCAGTGCTTGGTCCAGGCATTGGGTTCCTTGTTACCAGGCAGTTGTGGTCAGGGGGAGCCTCTGGATCGTCTCTGCAGGCGTCCCTGTGAGGGTGCAGGGGGGTCGACTCAGGGTATCCACTTCGTCATAGTCACCTGGGAGTCCTCTCTGCAGTGTTGGTTCTCTGGAGCTCGAGCCGGGGGCGTCGGGTGCAACACTGGCGGCTGGAAGAGAGAGTTCTTTGAAAGTTGCTTTAAAGTTGCAAAGTTGTCTCAGTTTTTGAACAGTGCTGCTGTTCTTGGGAGCTTCTTGGTCCTTCGGGTTCAGGGCAGACCTCTGAGTCCTCAGAGGTCACTGGTCCCTGTCGGATGCATCGCTGTGCAGGTTCTTTGAGTCTGGAGACAGGCCGGTAGGGCTGGGGCCAAGTCAGTTGTTGTCTCCGTCGTCTCTGCTGGGCTTTCAGGTCAGCAGTCCTTCTTTTTGTAGGTTGCAGGAATCTGATTTCCTGGGTTCAGGGTCACCCCTAAAAACTAAATATAAGGGTGTGTTTAGGTCTGGGAGGCAGGAGCCGATGGCTGGAGGGTGGCTACACATTCTTTGTGCCTCCTCCCTGAGGGGAGGGGGGCACATCCCTATTCCAGGAATCCTCCAAACTCAAGATGGAGGATTTCTAAAGACAGGGGTCCCCTCAGCTCAGGGCACCTTAGGGGCTGACCTGACAGGTGGGTGACTCCTCCTTGTTTTCCTCATTATCTTCTCCAGCCTTGCAGCCAAAAGTGGTGGCAGTGGCCAGAGGGACGGGCATCTCCACTAGCTGGGATGCCCTGGGGTGCTGTAACAAAAGGCATGAGACTTTGAGGTTCACCGCCAGGTATTACAGTTCCTGCAGGGGGAGGTGAGAAGCACCTCCACCAAGTACAGGCTTTGGTCCTGGCCACAGAGTGACAAAGGCTCTCACCCCATGTGGTCAGAAACTCGTCTGGTTGTGGCAGGCTGGCAGGAACTGAACAGCCTAGCACTAGGAGTCGAACTGGTATTCAGGGTGCCACTCTAAGATGCCCTCTGGGTGCATTTTACAATAAATCCCACACTGGCATCAGTGTGCATTTATTGTGCTGAGAAGTTTGATACCAAACTTCTCAGATTTCAGTGTAGCCATTATGGAACTGTGCAGTTCATAATTTGCAGACTCCCAGACCATAGACTCTTTATGGTTACCCTGCACTTACAATGTCTAAGGTTTTGCTTAGACACTGTAGGGGCATAGTGCTCATGCACTTATGCACTCACCTGTGGTATTGTGCACCCTGCCTTAGGGCTGTAAGGCCTGCTAGAGGGGTGACTTACCTATGCCACGGCAGTGTGAGGTGGGCATGGCACTCTGAGGGGAGTGCCATGTCGACTTAGTCATTTTCTCCCCACCAGCACACACAAGCTGTGAGGCAGTGTGCATATGCTGAGAGAGGGGTCCCCAGGGTGGCATAATACATGCTACAGCCCTTAGAGACCTTCCCTGGCCACAGGGACCTTGGTACCAGGGGTACCAGTTACAAGGGATTTACCTGAGTGCCAAGGTTGTGTCAATTGTAGAGACAAATGTACAGTTTAGGGAAAGAACACTGGTGCTGGGGCCTGGTTAGCAGGGTCCCAGCACACTTCCAAATCATAACTTAGCATCAGCAAAGGCAAAAAGTTAGGCTGTAACCATGCTAAGGAGGCATTTCCTTACATAAACCCCCCCTTCCAAACGAAAGAGGATAAGACTAACCTTTCCCAAGAGAGTCTACATTTTCTAAGTGGAAGAACCTGGAAAGGCCATCTGCATTGGCATGGGCAGTCCCAGGTCTGTGTTCCACTATAAAGTCCATTCCCTTTAGGGATATGGGCAACCTCAACAGTTTAGGGTTTTCTCCTATCATTTGCATTAGCCATCTGAGAGGTCTGTGGTCAGTTTGAACTATGAAGTGAGTACCAAAAAGGTATGGTCTCAACTTCTTCAGGGACCAGACCACAGCAAAGGCCTCCCTCTCAATGGCACTCTAACGTAAAAGGCTGGTCAAGGCCATCATCATTTGTTTGGGAGAGGACTGCTCCTATCCCATGTTCAGAGGCATCTGTCTGCACAATGAACTACTTAGAGTAATCTGGCGCTTTCAAAACTGGTGCTGTGCACATTGCTTGCTTCATAGTGTCAAAGGCCTTTTGACAGTCCACGGTCCAGTTAACTTTCTTGAGCATTTTCTTGGAGGTAAGTTCTGTGAGGGGTTTCACTATGGATCCAAATCCCTTCACAAACCTCCTATAGTACCCAGTCAAGCCAAGGAATGCCCTGACTTGAGTCTGGGTTTTTGGAGCTACCCAGTCCTGAATAGTCTGGATCTTGGGTTGGAGTGGCTGAACTTGGCCTCCAACTACAAGGTGTCCCAAGTAAAGCACAGTACCCTGCCCTATCTGACATTTAGATGCCTTGATAGAGAGGCCTGCTGCTTGTAGGGCCTGCAAACCCTTCTTCAGGTGGACCAGGTGATCCTGCCAGTTGGAGCTAAAGACAGCAATATTATCAAGATAAGCTGCACTAAAGGACTCCAAGCCAGCAAGGACTTGATACACCACCCTTTGGAAGGTGGCAGGGGCATGCTTTAAGCCAAAGGGCATCACAGTAAACTGGTAATGCCCATCAGGTGTGGAGAGTGCTGTTTTCTCGTTTTGCTCCTGGTGCTATTCTTATTTGCCAGTACCCTGCTGTCAAGTCAAAGGTACTCAGGTATTTGGCAGCACCCAATTTGTCAATCAGCTCATCTGCCCTTGGAATGGGGTGAGCATCTGTCTTGGTGACAGAATTAAGTCCTCTGTAGTCCACACAGGACCTCATCTCTCTCTTGCCATCTTTGGTGTGAGGTTTGGGGACCAAGACCACTTGACTAGCCCAGGGACTGTCGGAGTGCTCAATCACTCCCAACTCCAGCATCTTGTGGACTTCCACTTTGATGCTTTCCTTAACTTGATCAGACTCTCTGAATATTTGGGTTTTGACAGGCCTGCTGTCTCCTGTGTCCACATCATGGGTACACAGGTGTGTCTGACTAGGGGTTAGGGAAAAGAGCTCAGCAAACTGCTGGAGGACGTGCCTGCAGTCAGCTTGCTGTTGGCCAGAGAGGGTGTCTGAAAAGATCACTCCATCTACTGTGCCATTTTTAGGGTCAGTGGAGAGGAGATCAGGGAGAGGCTCACTCTTTCTTCCTGGTCCTCAGCTATAACCATTAACATGTTTACATCTGCCCTGTCATGGAAGAGTTTTAGGCGGTTAACATGATAACCCTCTTTGGGGTCCTGCTAGTGCCTAGGCCCACCAGGTAGGTGACCTGACTCTTTCCTTCTAGCACTGGGTAAGGGCCACTCTATCTGTCCTGACGTGCCCTGGGAGCCACATGCTCCAGAACCCAGACTTTCTGCCCTGGCTGAAACTTAACCATAGCAGCCTTCTGGTCATACCACATCTTCTGGAGTTGTTGGCTGGCCTCAAGGTTTTTGCTCGCCTTTTCCATGTACTCTGCCATCCTTGAACGTAGGCCTAGTGCATGGTCCACTATATCTTGCTTAGGCTCATGGAGAGGTCTCTCTCAGCCTTCCTTCACAAGGGCTAGTGGTCCCCTAACAGGATCGCCAAACAGAAGTTCAAATGGGGAAAACCCTACTCCCTTCTGAGGCACCTCTCTGTAGGCGAAAAGCAGGCATGGCAAGAGGCCATCCCAACTCCTTTTGAGTTTTTCAGGGAGCCCCATGATCATGCCCTTTAATGTCTTGTTAAATCTCTAAACAAGACCATTGGTTTGTGGATGGTATGGTGTGGTGAATTTGTAAGTCACCCCACACTCATTCCACATATGTTTCAGGTAAGCTGACATGAAGTTTGTACCTCTGTCAGAAACCACCTCCTTAGGAAATCCCACACTGGTAAAAATACCAATGAGTGCTTTGGCTACTGCAGGGGCAGTAGTGGACCTAATGGGAATTGCCTTGGGGTACCTAGGGGCATGATCCACTACTACTAGGATACTGATTCCCTGATGCTGTGGGACGTTCAAGTGGCCCCGTATATCCACTCCCTCTCTTTCAAAGGGGACCCCCACTACTGGAAGTGGAATGAAGGGGGCCTTTGGATGGCCACCTGTCATACCACTGGCATGTCAGGTGGCACAGGAGGCACAAAACTCCTTTACCTTCTGGGACATATTGGGCCAATAGAAATGGTTTGTCCCAACTGCCCAGCAAGGGGAATGTCATCGCTGTTGCAGTTTTTCGATTCAGGAGACAGGCCGGTAGGGCTGGGGCCAAAGCAGTTGTCGTCTTCCATCGTCTCTGCAGGGCTTGCAGGTCAGCAGTCCTTCTTAGTTCAGATTGCAGGAATCGGATATCCTGGGTTCTGGGGTGCCTCTAAATACTAGATTTAGGGGTGTGTTTAAATCAGGAGGGCAGTAGCCAATGGTGATTGTCCTGGAGGGTGGCTACACACTCTTTGTGCCTCCCCCCTGAGGGGAGGGGGCACATCTCTAATCCTATTGGGGGAATCCTCCAAAACCAAGATGGAGGATTTCCAAATGCAGGGGTCACCTCAGGTCAGGGCACCTTAGAGGCTGTCCTGACTGGTGGGTGACTCCTCCTTGTTTTTCTCATTATCTCCTCTGGACTTGCCGCCAAAAGTGGGGGCTGTGTCCAGAGGGGCGGGCACCTACACTAGCTGGAAGGCCCTGGGGCATTGTAACACGAAGCCTGAGCCTTTGAAGCTCACTGCTAGGTGTCACAGTTCCTGCAGGGGGGAGGTGTGAAGCACCTCCACCCAGAGCATGCTTTGTTTCTGACCTCAGAGGGCACAAAGGCCCTCAACCCATGGGGTCAGAAACTCGTCTCTCAGCAGCAGGCTGGCAGAGACCAGTCAGTCCTGCATTGAAGGACTGGGTAAAATACATCTCTAAGATGCCCTCTGTGTGCCTTTTTTTTATAAATCCAACACTGGCATCAGTGTGGGTTTATTATTCTGGGAAGTTTGGTACCAAACTTCCCAGTGTTCATTGTAGCCATTATGGAGCTGTGGAGTTCGTTTTTGACAGCTCCAGGACCATATACTTAATATGGCCACACTGTACTTACAATGTCTAAGGATGGACTTAGACACTGTAGGGGCATATTGTGCTCATGCAGCTATGCCCTCACCTGTGGTATAGTGCACCTTGCCTTAGGGCTGTAAGGCCTGCTAGAGGGGTGACTTACCTATGCCACAGGCAGTATTTTGTGTGCATGGCATCCTGAGGGGGATGCCATGTCGACTTTGCCTTTTTCTCTCCACCAACACACACAATTTGCAATGGCAGTGTGCCTGTGTTAGGTCAGGGGTCCCCTAGGGTGGCACAACACATGCTGCAGCCCTTAGGGACCTTCCTTGGTCACAGGCCCCTTGGTCCCACTGGTACATTTTACAAGGGACTTATCTGTGTGCCAGGGATGTGCAAAGTGTGGAACAATGGTACATTTTTAGTGAAAGAACACTGGTGCTGGGGCCTGGTTAGCAGGGTCCAAGCACACTTCAAAGTCAAGTCAGCATCAATATCAGGAACCAAGTGGAGGGGTAACTGCAACAGGGAGTCATTTTCTTACAAAAACCATTGGTTTGGAGTTACGTCATGGAGTGTGTTTCTTCTATTGTCTGTGTGTGTGTACAGCAAATGATTCGCACTACCCTCTGATAAGCCCAACTGCTCGACCACACTACCACAAAGACAACATTAGTATTATCCACTTTGGCCTCTGTTAAGCCTCTAGGGTAACCCTGTACTCTGTGCACACTATATCTCACTTTGATATAGTATATACAGAGCCGGCTTGCTACACCTGCCATTGGAAGCGCTTTGTATATTATTGTACGGAAAGGTCTATTGGTCCTCTTTCTCCGTCTCTTTCTGATCTCCTTCTCTTCATACTTTCCCTTGCCCAGCAGGGTTCTGCCTTGGGCACTCTCAAGGGCTATCTTTCTGCCTTATCAGCATTTCTTCGACTGCCTGATCAGCCTTCTCGGTTTAAATCCCCCATTGTACATAGATTCCTCAAAGGGCTTGTACACATGTTTCCCCCTTACGCCATTTGTTATGCTCCAATGGGACTTAAATTTCGTCCTCACATTTCTGATGTGCACTCCCTTTGAGCCTTTGTGCAACTGTCCCCTCCGGCAGCTCACCATCAAGACAGCCTTCTTAGTGGCGATGAAATCTGCCAGATGGATGAGTGAGATGCAAGCTCTTTCATCAAAGCCACTGTATCTCACTATCTATCCAGACAAGGTGGTACTCAGAACTCTTGCCCCTTTCCTCCCCAAGGTGGTGACCCCATTTCATCTGGGTCAGAACATCACCCTGCCCACCTTCTTTGCTCCACGGCATCCCTCTAAAAAAGAGCGTTGTCGTTCTACCTTGACCACACTTAAGAGTTCTGGGTGGATGGCCAACTCTTTGTGGGGTACGTTGGAGCAAAGAAGGGTCAGGCAGTGCAGAAGCGAACCATTTCATGCTGGGTCGTTCTCTACATCTAGATCTGCTACGCAATGGCCAAGAAGCAGCCTCTTGAGGCTGATTCTGCTAAGGGCAAAGCTGCTACCATTGCGTTAGCTCATGGTGTTCCAGTCCTGGAGATTTGTCAGGCAGCAACGTGGGCATCTTTGCACATGTTTGCAAAGCATTACTCCCTGGACAGTCAGGTACGAAGATGCAGGAACTTTGCCTGTTCAGTCCTGCAGGACTTCTTAGTGTAAGTAAAAAATATATGCAGCCCACCAGCAGGAGGTTATGGCTTGGGTATCTATTCAAACGTAAGGAATCTGCAGTTAAGTCTCTATCAGATGAACAAGTTACTTACCTTCTGTAACGCATTATCTGGTAGAGACTCTTTCTAGCTGCAGATTCCTTACACCCACCCATGCCTACCAGCTTTGTGGATATGTCATGCAGGGTTAGGGTTTATCCCTTTCAGGGCCCTAGTTTTGCACAGACAAAATGTTGGTTCTATCCATGACTCTGCTTGGAAGTGTTGTGGATAAAAGAACTGATCACGGCCCGGGGTGGTGCCTTTATAGGCGACCGTGACGTCACAGACGGCTCCAGCGATGCTGACAAAACCACACAGAGCAGGACGATGCACATGGATCTGAAAGACGCCACCCAATGGCGCGCGCAGGTCATTGCCCAGCAAAAAGATTCCGGATTTGAAGCTGACACCAGGGAATTCAAAGTTAAGGAATCTGCAGCTAGATAGGCTCTACCGGATATTGCGTTACTGAAAGTAAGTAACTTGTTCGATCGTACAGAAGAGTACCTGGTGGATGATAAACTCTTTGTTGGTTATCTCTGTGTGAGGAAAGCTTAGGCAGTGCAGAAGAGAACCATCTCTAGATGGGTTGTGCTCTGCATTAAAATGTGCTACACATTGGCTAAGAAGCAACCCCCTGAGGGCTTGCGTGCTCATTCCTCCAGAGGTAAAGCTGCAACCACTGAGTTAGCATGCGGAGTTCCCATCCTGGGCATCTGTCAGGCAGCAACGTGGGTATCTATGCACATGTTGAACAAACACTACTGCCTGGACAGTCAGGTCTGTGCGGACAGGCACTTTGCCTGTTCGGTCCTTCAGGACGTATTGGTGTGATTTTTGTTCGCAGGCCATCTTCCTGGGATGGTATTACTTCGGTATCTATGTTAAGGTAAGGAATCTGCAATTAGATGTCTCGATTAGGTAATGCCTTATCTGATAGAGACAATATCTAGTTGCAGATTTCTTACTGACCTACCCTTCCTTCCCGCTCTGCAATCTGGTTTCTAGGGTCAGGGACTCCTCCCCTTTCTGCACATTAGTTTTGATGCATCAGTGGTCACTTTTCTTCACGGCTCTGCACTTTGGGCATGGAAAGTTGTGACAAGAAACTGATGTCAGCGCGCCAGGGTGGAGCCTAAATAGGACCTGCAACGTCATATCTGGTGCGGATGACACGTAGAGATGTGGAGCTGATCGACGTCACCTAACAGCGCGCAGGGGTACTGTTATAAGGTAAGGAATCCACAACTAGCTATTGTCTCTTCCAGATAAGGTTTTACTGAAGGAAGTAAATTGTCATTCAGTGCCGTTTCATCTTAATCGTCATATATCATACACATTGCCCTTCATTAAAACATATTACATCATCAGTTAATATCCTCCACCCTTGCCTACTGTTTTTCACTATGATTGTATTTTATCTTTACATATCACATCCAGATTGCTCAAAATGTGTTTGGAAGGGTGTCTGATACCACTGTGGTCTTCCACAGTGGCCTGTCCTTATGAGTTCATCATTACCAGTTCTTCTGTCACCGTTCATCCATCCTGAAGGTCCTCATTCTTATTTGTTTGGCCAAGGTTCATACTAATACATCCCTCAGTCAAGTTTTCTCTGCTGAGCCCCTGAGTGTAGGAGCCAGAAAATTGTGAATTTCTATGCATCGTTTTGCCTGAATTAAACCTAATTCCGCAAATGTTTGTTGTATTGCTAGGTATAATGCAAGTAGGCAGTGTTTAATCATTGTCTGAGTGTTAATGCTTATCTGCTAGAGACTTCTAGTTGCAGATTCCTTACCTTTGAATTTCCCCAAGCGTCTGACTGGATCTGGAGAATTTTTCTTCAAGCGGTACCTCTGCGCGCCATCAGCTGGCATCATTGGCGTCGTGCTCGCTGTGATGATGTTGCGGTTGTATATAGGCGCCACCCCGGCACGCTGACATCGGTTCTTTTCTTTCCGCGCCAGCCTACGCGCAGATCCGGAGAAGAGCTACCTCAGTCATTTTTTTAATACGTGTTTTTGGATGCGTCAAGGGATGTCCCTCAAGACCGGATTCAAGCCCTGCGACTCTTGTCACCGAACTATTTGGTGACGGATCTGCACCTCATGTGTTTATGGGTTTTGGAGCGCAATCACAACCCAAAGTCGTGCTCCGAGTGTTGGGTCGTGAACCCAAAGACTTTGAAAAACTCGACTCCACGGCGCTCATGGTCCCGTTCAAGAGAAAGGTCTTGAGATCGGCTGCGGAGTCACCACCACTCTTTGTCCTCCAAGTCATCGGGACATTCGGGTCACAACAAGAAGAAGTAGAAGAAAGACAAGCGTTCTTCGACTTCACCCTGTCGATTGGATGATACGATGCGGGAAGAGCGTCGACGCTCTAGTCTTCCGTCATCGAAGCCTTCTTCTGGGTTGGCTCCGGAATTCTCCGACTTCCTGGAAGCCGGAGCCACCCCCACCCAACTCAGTTTTACGAGGCCATGCACCTCATTTTTGGGTGGTCTGACCCACCTTCGGGCACAGGTGTAGGAAAGTACCATCTTGCCTGGCATGTTACCCCCATATTTCACTGTATATATGTTGTTTTAGTTGCATGTGTCACTGGGACCCTGCCATGCAGGGCCCCAGTGCTCATAAGTGTGCCCTGTATGTGTTACCTGTGTTATGACTAACTGTCTCACTGAGGCTCTGCTATCCAGAACCTCAGTGGTTATGCTCTCTCATTCTCTTTCCAAATTGTCACTAACAGGCTAGTGACCAATTTACATTGGCATACTGGAACACCCTTATAATTCCCTAGTATATGGTACTAAGGTACCCAGGGTATTGGGGTTCCAGGAGATCTCTATGGGCTGCAGCATTTCTTGTGCCACCCATAGGGAGATCTGACAATTCTTACACAGGCCTGCCAGTGCAGCCTGAGTGAAATAACGTCCACGTTATTTCACAGCCATTTACCACTGCACTTAAGTAACTTATAAGTCACCTATATGTCTAACCTTTACCTAGTAAAGGTTGGGTGCTAAGTTACTTAGTGTGTGGGCACCCTGGCACTAGCCAAGGTGCTCCCACATTGTTCAGGGCAAATTCCCCGGACTTTGTGAGTGCGGGGACACCATTACAAGCGTGCACTATACATATGTCACAACATATGTATAGCGTCACAATGGTAACTCCGAACATGGCCATGTAACATGTCTAGGATCATGGAATTGTCACCCAATGCCATTCTGGCATTGGGGAGACAATTCCATGATCCCCTGAGTCTCTAGCTCAGACCCGGGTACTGCCAAACTACCTTTCCCGGGGTTTCACTGCAGCTGCTGCTGCTGCTGCCAACCCCTTAGACAGGTTTCTGCCCTCCTGGGGTCCAGCCAGGCATGGCCCAGGAAGGCAGAACAAAGGACTTCCTCAGAGAGAGGGTGTTACACCCTCTCCCTTTGGAAAAAGGTGTCGGGCTGGGGAGGAGTAGCCTCCCCCAGCCTCTGGAAATGCTTTGATGGGCACAGATGGTGCCCATCTCTGCATAAGCCAGTCTGCACCGGTTCAGGGATCCCTCAGCCCTGCTCTGGGGTGAAACTGGACAAAGGAAAGGGGAGTGACTACTCCCCTGACCTGCACCTCCCCTGGGAGGTGCCCAGAGCTTCTCCAGTGTGCTCCAGACCTCTTCCATCTTGGAAACAGAGGTGCTGCTGGCACACTGGACTGCTCTGAGTGGCTAGTGCCAGCAGGTGACGTCAGAGACTCCTTCTGATAGGCTCCTTCAGGTGTTGCTAGCCTATCCTCTCTCCTAAGTAGCCAAACCCTCTTTTCTGGCTGTTTAGGGTCTCTGCTTTGGGGAATCCCTTAGATAACGAATGCAAGAGCTCATCAGAGTTCCTCTGCATCTCTCTCTTCACCTTCTGCCAAGGAATCGACTGCTGACCGCGCTGGAAGCCTGCAAAACTGCAACAAAGTAGCAAAGACGACTACTGCGACCTTGTAAAGCTGATCCTGCTGCCTTCTTGACTGTTTTCCTGGTGGTGCATGCTGTGGGGGTAGTCTGCCTCCTCTCTGCACTAGAAGCTCCGAAGAAATCTCCCGTGGGTCGACGGAATCTTCCCCTTGCCACCGCAGGCACCAAAGAACTGCTTCACTGGTCCTCTGGGTCTCCTCTCAGCACGACGAGCGAGGTCCCTTGAACTCAGCAACTCTGTCCAAGTGACTCCCACAGTCCAGTGACTCTTCAGTCCAAGTTTGGTGGAGGTAAGTCCTTGCCTCCCCACGCTAGACTGCATTGCTGGGAACCGCGTGTTTTGCAGCTACTCCGGCTCCTGTGCACTCTTCGAGGATTTCCTTTGTGCACAGCCAAGCCTGGGACCCCGGCACTCTAACCTGCATTGCACAACCTCCTGAGTTGTCCTCCGGCGTCGTGGGACTCTCTTGTGCAACTTCGGGTGAGCACTGATTCACTCCACTTCGTAGTGCCTGTTCCGGCACTTCTGCGGGTGCTGCTTGCTTCTGAGAGGGCTCTTTGTCTTGCTGGACGCCCCCTCTGTCTCCTCACGCAATTGGTGACATCCTGGTCCCTCCTGGGCCACAGCAGCATCCAAAAACCCTAACCGCGAGCTTTGCAGCTAGCAAGGCTTGTTTGCGGTCTTTCTGCGGGAGAACACTTCTGCACGACTCTTCGCGACGTGGGACATCCATCCTCCAAAGGGGAAGTTTCTAGCCCTTGTCGTTCTTGCAGAATCCTCAGCTTCTACCATCCGGTGGCAGCTTCTTTGCACCCACAGCTGGCATTTCCTGGGCATCTGCCCACTCTCGACTTGATCGTGACTTTTGGACTTGGTCCCCTTGTTCCACAGGTACTCTAGTCTGGAAATCCATCGTTGTTGCATTGCTGGTGTTGGTCTTTCCTGCAGAATTCCCCTATTAGGACTTCTGTGCTCTTTGGGGAACTTAGGTGCACTTTGCACCCACTTTTCAGGGTCTTGGGGTGGGCTATTTTTCTAACCCTAACTGTTTCTTTACAGTCCCAGCGACCCTCTACAAGGTCACATAGGTTTGGGATCCATTCGTGGTTCGCATTCCACTTCTAGAGTGTATGGTTTGTGTTGCCCCTATCCTTATGTGCCCCCATTGCATTATGTTGTGACTATACATTGTTTGCACTGTTTTCTATTGCTATTACTGCATATTTTGGTATTGTGTACATATATCTTGTGTATATTTGCTGTCCTCATACTGAGGGTACTCACTGAGATACTTTGGCATATTGTCATAAAAATAAAGTACCTTTATTTTTAGTATATCTGTGTATTGTGTTTTCTTATGATATTGTGCAAGTGACACTAGTGGTACTGTAGGAGCTTCACTCGTCTCCTAGTTCAGCCTAAGCTGCTCTGCTAAGCTTCCATTTTATATCAGCCTAAGCTGCTAGACACCCCTATACACTAATAAGGGATACCTGGGCCTGGTGCAAGGTGTAAGTACCCCTTGGTACTCACTACAAGCCAGTCCAGCTTCCTACATTGGTTGTGCAGCGGTGGTATAAGTACTTTGCAACTACTTATCACTTTGTCATATTGTACTTTTCATAAGAGAAAAATATACCAAACAAGTTCAGTGTATGTACACCTAACCAAAAAGTTTTGCTTTTCTCCTCTCACTTCTTTACTAAGTGCTGAAAAGTACCTCTAAAACTTTCAAAAAGTTCTTAAAAAGTTTTACAAGTTTTTTTCTGTTCTTTAAAAAGTTCTGAAACTTTGTCTTTCTTTTTCTGTCCCTTGAACCTTTTCTATCATGTCTGGTACAGGCCAAACTCTTGATCTGGCCAGCATAGCTTATCACAACCTTAGCTGGAAGGAAGCAAGGAGTCTCTGCATAGATAGAAGTTTAGGGGTCGGGAAGAATCCCTCAAGACAACTGTTGGTTAATATGCTCATTGAACAAGATAAGACCTTAGGTGGCACTTCTGGTGAGAAATTAGCTGATAGTTCCCACTCTGATTCTGGGGCACCCCTAGTAAAAGATTTGGGAGGGAATCTTTCCAACCTGCCCCTTAGCAGGGCACCTAGCATAGCTGGTACAAATGTGAATTCACATCACAGTCATAGTGTTGCTTCTCATCACAGTAGGAGTGTGACTTCGGTAGACCAGAATGTTAGAGTGCCATCTCTTAGGAACAGGTCTCCCTCTGTTCATTCACACCATTCTTCTGTGTCAAAGCATGCCCAACCCACCCTCCCTGAAGACAGAGTGTTAGAAAGGGAGCTCAATAGATTGAGAGTGGAAGAGTCCAGGCTGAAGCTTAAAAAGCAACAGCTGGATCTAGACAGGGAAGCATTTGACTTAGAAAAAGAAAGGCAGAGGTTGGGGTTTGGACCCCATGGTGGCAGCAGCAGTATTCCAAATAGTCATCCTGCAAAAGAGCATGATTCTAGGAATCTGCACAAGATAGTTCCCCCTTACAAGGAGGGGGATGACATTAATAAGTGGTTTGCTGCACTTGAGAGGGCCTGTGTTGTACAGGAGGTCCCTCAAAGGCAGTGGGCTGCTATCCTATGGCTATCTTTCAGTGGAAAGGGTAGGGATAGGCTCCTTACTGTGAAGGAAAGTGATGCCAATAATTTTACAGTTCTTAAGAATGCACTCCTTGATGGTTATGGCTTAACCACTGAACAGTACAGGATGAAGTTCAGAGAAACCAAAAAGGAGTCTTCACAAGACTGGGTAAACTTTGTTGACCATTCAGTGAAGGCCTTGAAGGGGTGGTTACATGGCAGTAAAGTTTCTGACTATGAAAGCCTGTATAACTTAATCCTGAGAGAGCATATTCTTAATAATTGTGTGTCTGATTTGTTACACCAGTACCTGGTAGACTCTGATCTGACCTCTCTCCAAGAATTGGGAAAGAAGGCAGACAAATGGGTCAGAGCAAGGGTGAACAGAAAAGTTCATACAGGGGGTGACAAGGATGGCAAGAAGAAGGATGGTAAGTCTTCTGACAAGGGTGGGGACAAATCTAAAAATGAGTCTTCATCAGGCCCACAAAAACACTCTGGTGGGGGGGGGGGGGGGGGCAAATCCTCTTCAAATCAAAACAAAGAAAAGAAACCATGGTGCTATTTATGTAAAATAAAAGGCCATTGGACAACAGATCCCAGTTGTCCAAAGAAAAGCACCAAGCCTCCTACCACTACAACCCTTGCTGCTACACCTAGTGCCCCTAGTAATCGCAGTTTTGGTGGGAGCAAACCTACTAATAGCCAATCCAAGGGAGTAGCTGGGCTCACTTTTGGAAATTTAGTTGGGGTTGGTCTGATTAGGGAGACCACAGAGGCTGTGTTAGTCTCTGAGGGGGCTATAGATTTAGCCACCTTGGTTGCTTGTCCCCTTAACATGGATAAGTACAAGCAACTACCCCTAATAAATGGTGTTGAGGTTCAGGCCTACAGGGACACAGGTGCCAGTGTTACAATGGTAATAGAGAAACTGGTCCACCCTGAACAACACCTACTTGGTCACCAGTACCAAGTAACCGATGCTCATAACAACACCCTTAGCCACCCCATGGCTGTTGTGAATCTCAACTGGGGGGGGGGGAGTTACTGGCCCAAAGAAAGTTGTGGTTGCCTCAGATTTACCTGTAGACTGTCTATTAGGGAATGATTTAGAGACATCAGCTTGGGCAGAAGTGGAGTTGGAGGCTCATGCAGCAATGCTGGGCATTCCAGGGCATATTTTTGCTTTGACAAGGGCTCAGGCCAAAAAGCAAAAAGGACAGGGTGACTTGGATCCTGGAAGAATGGACCAAGTGCTCCCTAAAGCTAGGGTTAGTAAAGGTAAAACACTACCTACTATCACTCCCTCTACAGTGGATTCAACTTCTGAGGAAGAAGAATTTCCACCCTGTGCAGAACCTACACCAGAGGAGCTGGAAGCAGACACTGCTGAGCTTTTGGGTGAAGGGGGGCCTGCCAGGGAGGAGCTGAGTGTGGCACAGCATACCTGTCCCACACTAGAGGGTCCAAGGCAGCAAGCTGTCAAACAAGCAAATGGAGATGTCAGTGACTCTCACAGAGTTTACTGGGAGGACAACCTTTTGTACACTGAAGCAAGGGATCCAAAACCTGGAGCTGCCAGGAGATTAGTGATTCCTCAGGAGTACAGGAAGTTCCTCCTAACTCTAGCCCACGACATTCCCTTAGATGGACATTTGGGGCAAATTAAAACTTGGGACAGGCTTGTTCCCTTGTTTCATTGGCCTAGAATGTCAGAGGACACAAAGGAATTTTGTAAGTCCTGTGAAACCTGTCAAGCCAGTGGCAAGACAGGTGGCACTACAAAGGCACCCCTTATTCCACTGCCTGTGGTTGGGGTTCCCTTTGAAAGGGTAGGGGTTGACATAGTTGGCCCCCTTGACCCTCCTACTGCTTCAGTCAATAGGTTTATCTTGGTGGTAGTGGACCATGCCACCAGATATCCTGAAGCAATTCCTCTAAGGACCACTACAGCTCATGCAGTGGCAAAGGCCCTCCTGGGAATCTTTTCCAGGATGGGCTTCCCAAAAGAGGTGGTATCAGACAGGGGAAGCAATTTCATGTCTGCTTACTTAAAGGCCATGTGGAAGGAATGTGGTGTGACATACAAGTTCACCACACCCTATCATCCACAAACAAATGGACTGGTTGAGAGGTTTAATAAAACTCTCAAAGGAATGATAATGGGACTCCCTGACAAACTCCGCAGGAGATGGGATGTCCTGTTACCTTGCCTCCTTTTTGCTTATAGGGAGGTACCCCAGAAAGTAGTGGGCTTCAGCCACTTTGAACTCCTATTTGGACACCCTGTGAGAGGTCCTCTAACACTTGTGAAGGAGGGTTGGGAACAACCTTTAAAAGCTCCAAAGCAAGACAAAGTGGACTATGTACTTGGCCTAAGATCTAGAATGGCTGAGTACATGAAAAAGGCCAGCAAAAACCTTCAGGCCAGCCAAGAGCTCCAAAAGCAATGGCATGACCAGAAGGCTGTTTTGGTTCAGTACCAACCAGGGCAGAAAGTGTGGGTCTTGGAGCCTGTGGCCCCAAGAGCACTCCAAGATAAATGGAGTGGACCCCACATCATTGTTGAAAAGAAGGGTGAAGTCACCTACTTAGTTGACTTAGGCACTGCCAGGAGTCCCCTTAGGGTGCTCCATGTCAATCGCCTGAAACCCTACTATGACAGGGCTGATCTCACCCTGCTTATGGCAACAGATAAGGGACAGGAAGAAGAGAGTGACCCTCTCCCTGATCTCTTCTCTTCCACAGAACAAGATGCTCTAGTGGAAGGGGTAGTACTGGCAGATTGTCTTACTGCTGAGCAGAAAGACCACTGCATAAATCTCCTGGGTCCGTTTTCTGAACTCTTCTCTACTGTGCAGGCACCACTTCTTGGTGTGAGCACACTATAGATACTGGAGACAGCTTGCCTGTCAAAAGTAAGATCTATAGGCAGCCTGACCATGTCAGAGACTGCATAAAGCAATAGGTGCAGAAAATGCTTGAACTGGGAGTGGTTGAGCACTCTGAAAGTCCATGGGCCTCTCCTGTGGTACTCGTACCAAAACCTCATTCCAAAGATGGTAAAAGGGAAATTAGATTTTGTTTTGACTACAGAGGTCTCAACCAGGTAACCAAAACTGATGCTCACCCTATACCCAGGGCAGATGAGCTAATAGATACACTGGCATCTGGCAAGTATCTAAGCACTTTTGATTTGACTGCAGGGTATTGGCAGATCACGTTATCAGAAGATGCAAAAGCAAAAACTGCATTTTCAACCATTGGAGGCCATTACCAATTCACAGTAATGCCTTTTGGATTGAAAAATGCACCTGCCACTTTTCAAAGGTTGGTGAACACAGTCCTGCAAGGGCTGGAAGCCTTTAGTGCAGCATATCTAGGTGATATAGCTGTCTTTAGCTCCAGCTGGGATGATCACCTGGTCCACCTATGGAAAGTTTTAGAGGCCCTGCAAAAGGCAGGCCTCACTATCAAGGCTTCAAAGTGCCAGATAGGGCAGGGGAAGGTGGTTTATCTGGGACACCTGGTAGGGGGTGAACATATTGCACCACTTCAGGGGAAAATCCAAACTATTATAGATTGGGTTCCCCCTACTACTCAGACTCAGGTGAGAGCCTTTTTAGGCCTCACTGCGTACTATAGGAGGTTCATAAAGAACTATGGCTCCATTGCAGCCCCTCTTAATGACCTCACATCTAAAAAAATGCCTAAGAAGGTATTATGGACAGCAAACTGTTAGAAAGCTTTTGAGGAGCTGAAGCAGGCCATGTGCTCTGCACCTGTCCTGAAAAGCCCCTGTTACTCCAAAAAATTCATTGTCCAAACTGATGCATCTGAATTAGAGGTAGGGGCAGTCTTATCACAACTTAATTCTGAGGGCCAGGATCAACCTGTTGCTTTTATCAGCAGGAGGTTGACCCCTAGAGAAAAGCGTTGGTCTGCCATAGAGAGGGAGGCCTTTGCTGTGGTCTGGGCACTGAAGAAGTTGAGGCCATACCTGTTTGGCACTCCACTTCATTGTTCAGACAGACCACAAACCTCTACTTTGGCTAAAACAAATAAAAGGTGAAAATCCTAAATTGTTGAGGTGGAACATAGACCTGAGAGTACCCACTCCAATGCTGAAGGACTCTCCAGATATTTCCACTTAGACAATGAAGACTTATCAGGTCATGGCTAGTCTGATTGTCCTTCGTTTGTGTGTGTGTGGGGAAGGGGGGGGGGGGGGGGTTTGTGTAGGAAAGTACCATCTTGCCTGGCATGTCACCCCCATATTTCACTGTATATATGTTGTTTTAGTTGTATGTGCCACTGGGACCCTGCCAGCCAGGGCCCCAGTGCTCATAAGTGTGCGCTGTATGTGTTAACTGTGTTATGACTAACTGTCTTACTGACGCTCTGCTATCCAGAACCTCAGTGGTTATGCTCCCTCATTCTCTTTCAAAATTGTCACTAACAGGCTAGTGACCAATTTCACCAATTTACATTGGCATACTGGAACACCCTTATAATTCCCTAGTATATGGTACTAAGGTACCCAGGGTATTGGGGTTCCAGGAGATCCCTATGGGCTGCAGCATTTCTTGTGCCACCCATAGGGAGATCTGACAATTCTTACACAGGCCTGCCAGTGCAGCCTGAGTGAAACAACGTCCACGTTATTTCACAGCCATTTACCACTGCACTTAAGTAACTTATAAGTCACCTTTATGTCTAACCTTTACCTGGTAAAGGTTGGGTGCTAAGTTACTTAGTGTGTGGGCACCCTGGCACTAGCCAAGGCGCTCCCACATTGTTCAGGGCAAATTCCCCGGACTTTGTGAGTGCGGGGACACCATTACACGCGTGCACTATACATATGTCATGACATATGTATAGCGTCACAATGGTAACTCCAAACATGGCCATGTAACATGTCTAGGATCATGGAATTGTCACCCCAATGCCATTCTGGCATTGGGAAGACAATTCCATGATCCCCCGAGTCTAGCTCAGACCCGGGTACTGCCAAACTACCTTTCCCGGGGTTTCACTGCAGCTGCTGCTGCTGCCAACCCTCAGACAGGTTTCTGCCCTCCTGGGGTCCAGCCAGGCATGGCCCAGGAAGGCAGAACAAAGGACTTCCTCAGAGAGAGGGTGTTACACCCTCTCCCTTTGGAAAAAGGTGTCAGGGCTGGGGAGGAGTATCCTCCCCCAGCCTCTGGAAATGCTTTGATGGACACAGATAGTGCCCATCTCTGCATAAGCCAGTCTGCACCGGTTCAGGGATCCCTCAGCCCTGCTCTGGCGCGAAACTGGATAAAGGAAAGGGGAGTGACCACTCCCCTGACTTGCACCTCCCCTGGGAGGTGCCCAGAGCTCCTCCAGTGTGCTCCAGACCTCTGCCATCTTGGAAACAGAGGTGCTGCTGACACACTGGACTGCTCTGAGTGGCCAGTGCCAGCGGGTGACGTCAGAGACTCCTTCTGATAGGCTCCTTCAGGTGTTGCTAGCCTGTCCTCTCTCCTAAGTAGCCAAACCCTCTTTTCTGGCTATTTAGGGTCTCTGCTTTGGGGAAGTCCTTAGATAACGAATGCAAGAGCTCATCAGAGTTCCTCTGCATCTCTCTCTTCATCTTCTGCCAAGGAATCGACTGCTGACCGCGCTGGAAGCCTGCAAAACTGCAACAAAGTAGCAAAGACGACTACTGCGACCTTGTAACGCTGATCCTGCCGCCTTCTCAACTGTTTTCCTGGTGGTGCATGCTGTGGGGGTAGTCTGCCTCCTCTCTGCACTAGAATCTCCGAAGAAATCTCCCGTGGGTCGACGGAATCTTCCCCCTGCAACCGCAGGCACCAAAGAACTGCTTCACCGGTCCTCTGGGTCTCCTCTCAGCACGACGAGCGAGGTCCCTTGAACTCAGCAACTCTGTCCAAGTGACTCCCACAGTCCAGTGACTCTATAGTCCAAGTTTGGTGGAGGTAAGTCCTTGCCTCCCCACGCTAGACTGCATTGCTGGGAACCGCATGTTTTGCAGCTACTCCGGCTCCTGTGCACCCTTTGAGGATTTCCTTGGTGCACAGCCAAGCCTGGGTCCCCGGCACTCTAACCTGCATTGCACAACCTCCTGAGTTGTCCTCCGGCGTCGTGGGACTCTCTTGTGCAACTTCGGGTGAGCACCGATTCACTCCACTTCGTAGTGCCTGTTCCGGCACTTCTGCGGGTGCTGCTTCCTTCTGAGAGGGCTCTTTGTCTTGCTGGACGCCCCCTCTGTCTCCTCACGCAATTGGTGACATCCTGGTCCCTCCTGGGCCACAGCAGCATCCAAAAACTCTAACCGCGAGCTTTGCAGCTAGTAAGGCTTGTTTGCGGTCTTTCTGCGGGAAAAACTCTTCTTCACGACTCTTCACGACGTGGGACATCCATCCTCCAAAGGGGAAGTTTCTAGCCCTTGTCGTTCTTGCAGAATCCTCAGCTTCTACTGTCCAGTGGCAGCTTCTTTGCACCCACAGCTGGCATTTCCTGGGCATCTGCGCACTCTCGACTTGATCGTGACTTTTGGACTTGGTCCTCTTGTTCCACAGGTACTCTCGTCTGGAAATCCATTGTTGTTGCATTGCTGGTGTTGGTCTTTCCTGCAGAATTCCCTTATTACGACTTCTGTGCTCTTTGGGGAACTTAGGTGCACTTTGCACCCACTTTTCAGGGTCTTGGGGTGGGCTATTTTTCTAACCCTCACTGTTTCCTTACAGTCCCAGCGACCCTCTACAAGGTCACATAGGTTTGGGGTCCATTCGTGGTTTACATTCCACTTCTAGAGTATATGGTTTTTGTTGCCCCTATCCTTATGTGCCCCCATTGCATTCTGTTGTGACTATACATTGTTTGCACTGTTTTCTATTGCTATTACTGCATATTTTGGTATTGTGTACATATATCTTGTGTATATTTGCTGTCCTCATACTGAGGGTAAGCACTGAGATACTTTGGCATATTGTCATAAAAATAAAGTACCTTTATTTTTAGTATATCTGTGTATTGTGTTTTCTTATGATATTGTGCAAGTGACACTAGTGGTACTGTAGGAGCTTCACTCGTCTCCTAGTTCAGCCTAAGCTGCTCTGCTAAGCTACCATTTTCTATCAGCCTAAGCTGCTAGACACCCCTATACACTAATAAGGGATACCTGGGCCTGGTGCAAGATGTAAGTACCCCTTGGTACTCACTACAAGCCAGTCCAGCCTCCTACATTGGTTGTGCAGCGGTGGTATAAGTACTTTGCAACTACTTACCACTTTGTCATATTGTACTTTTCATAAGAGAAAAATATACAAAACAAGTTCAGTGTATGTACACCTAACCAAAAAGTTTTGCTTTTCTCCTCTCACTTCTTTACTAAGTGCTGAAAAGTACCTCTAAAACTTTCAAAAAGTTCTTAAAAAGTTTTAGAAGTTTTTTTCTGTTCTTTAAAAAGTTCTGAAACTTTTTCTTTCTTTTTCTGTCCCTTGAACATTTTCTATCATGTCTGGTACAGGCCAAACTCTTGATCTGGCCAGCATAGCTTATGACAACCTTAGCTGGAAGGAAGCAAGGAGTCTCTGCATAGATAGAGGTTTAGGGGTAGGGAAGAATCCCTCAAGACAACTGTTGGTTAATATGCTCATTGAACAAGATAAGACCTTAGGTGGCACTTCTGTTGAGAAATTAGCTGATGGTTCCCACTCTGATTCTGGGGCACCCCTAGCAAAAGATTTGGGAGGGAATCTTTCCAACCTGCCCCTTAGCAGGGCACCTAGCATAGCTGGTACAAATGTGAATTCACATCACAGTCATAGTGTTGCTTCTCATCACAGCTTCAAAGCTGTCGGCTTCGGCCTCAGCTCCGGAGGGCCCCTCTGGATCCACTTGCGGATCCTTCCTGACTCTGGTCGTGGCACAGCGACCTTCCCCAGCGTCAGGTCAGACGTCTGCGCTCTCGACATCGGTTGATCCCAGACTCATAACCGACAACCCGGAGCCGGAACAACGTCAATCAACGCCGATTCCGTTCTCTATGGGCTCTCCTGGGCCCAGGGTTGATCCAGACCCTTATTCTTGTGGGTATGGATACGGGGAGAATATGGAGGGGTCACTGGACCTTTTAGAATACCAGCTTGACCCACAAATGGACTTGGTACAGGATTTGGGTGATGCCAGTGGACTAGACACCTCCCCTGACACTGGTATGCTCTCTCCTTCTAGCGTGGCTAAGGAGGAGGGTGCTTCTTACTCTGTGGTGGTGAGATGGGCGGCTGAAGTCTTGGACCTCGAGCTTCCTTCTGTGGAGGTTAGGCCTAAAATCCTAACCGACGTGCTTCAACCATGGTCTTCTTCTGATGAGCCCCATTTTCCCTTCAATGAAGCACTGACCGACGTCCTTTTGGGTACTTGATCTAGATCCAGCACCCCACGCCTGAGAGCCTTGTCATCCAGGCTTCTTCTTCATCTGACGCATTCCCTGCTGCACCCCCGGATAGGGAATAAAAAAGACTGGATAATTTGGGAAGAAGTTGTTTTCTTCCAACAGTCAAGCGCTGCGGTCCGTGAACACCGCATGCCTTTTGTGCCGCTATTCCCATACTCTCTGGGATACGGTCGCACAAGTGCTGCCTGCAGTTCCAGAGGAGGTCCGGGCTGTCCTGTCCCAAGCCGTAACAGATGGGAGGGATGCAGCTGAGTTCATGATTCGTTGTGGACTGGGTACGACCGACTAATTGGGCAGATCGGTTGCATCGATGGTGGCATTGAGACGCCACGTCTGGCTGAGAATGTCTGGCTTTTCGGGGGATGTCCAGCAATCCTTGATGGACATGCCCTTTGGCACACGTCTCTTTGGAGACAAGGCGGCCTTGCGCTCGAGCGCTTCAAGGATTCCCAAGCCACGGCCCGCTCCCTTGGCCTCGCGCCTGCACCTAGACCCCAGCAGTCGACCTTTAGCTCCTTTTGTGGCTACGGCAGGGGCACCCAACCACGTCCTTTTCCACCTGGCCACAGACCCGCGCATGCTGTACAGCCCCTGTGCTGACACGGGATCCCACGATCCCGGGAATCAGGGAGCCAACGGGTCGCCCAGTCCACCTGCCCCCTCCTCAGCCTCCAAGCCTTCCTAGTCCGCAGGTACATTAGGAGCCAGTAGGTGGCAGGATAAGCCATCACCTGCCCCAAAGGTAAGCCATTACCTCAGACAGGTGAGTACTCCAAATTGTCCTTAGGGGCTACTCCCTTCAAGACATCTCCTCCAGCCATGCCACCTTCATACAGTCAGACATCGGAGGATCATATGGCGCTTCTCCACAAGGAAGTCCAAGCCCTTTTGACCAGAGGAACTATAGAGAGGGTTCCGTTGCCAGAAGTAGGTCGTGGTTGCTATTCCCACTACTTTCTGGTTCCGACAAAGGTCTTCGACCTATATTAGATCTTCCGTCCCTCAGTATCTTCCTAAAAAAGGAGAAGTTCAAAATGTTGACATTGGCTCAGGTTCTATCTGCCCTGGATCCCGTAGACTGGATGGTAGCTTTGGACTTGCAAGAAACATATTTCCACATTGCCTGATTTCTAGGGACAGGAACTTTCCCTTGAGGGGGGCCCTTAGTCTTGGTGCACCTCTCTGTGTTCTTCATGGCTCTGCGTTACTGGCATGGAAAGTTGTGAAAAGAAACGGACGTCAGTGCGCCGGGGTGGCGCCTATATACAACCACAACATCACGGCGAGCACGATGCCCGCGGAGTCGACCAACGCCACCTGACGGCACGCAGAGGTACTGCTCGAAGAAAAATTCTCTGGATTCAGTCAGACACCTGGGGAAATTCAAAGGTAAGGAATCTGCAACTAGTATATGTCTCTACCAGATATTTTGCTACCCAAGGTAAGTAACTTGTATGTTAATCTCCATTGTGCAGCACCGTACCATCTCCAGTGCCATGTCTAGTGTTACCACACCAGTAGCGGTGTTGGGGAAGCCCAACCGCACTTCTCTGACTGTACTAGCAAGTATTGCATTTTGGTTGAACTGTCCTAGCCTCATCCCAAACATCTCTTGTGCTTTTATTAAGAAAATAAACGCTTCCCCTATATATATATATATCCCCAAGGTGTTTGACATCTACCTTCCCTCCACCAAGCTATCAACATTTCTGGATATATATGGCTAAATGGCGGTAACCAACAGATCACAGAAGACCTGGAAAAGTAAGGGGATGGGGTGTCCCAGGATTCTTTAGGCAGTTGCCTCCCATGCTGAAGACCTGGGTCATACCATACAATACAGAGATAATACCTGGGTATGTTCTTAACTCATTAGGAGCAGTGGTAAAGATCCTTCTCCCAAAATACCACTGACCAGTCTTTTTTCCTAATTATCTGCCTGCCTACACTTTTTTTCTGCATTTTACAGTTGTGCTGCTAAATAGTAGAGCTCTAGGTTAGACAAACCAAGGCTGCCCTTTTCTCTGTTCATCTGTAAGATTTCCAGCCGAGCCATGCTTCTGTTTCCTGCCTAGACTGTCTTTTCTAGCTCTATAGAATCAAGCCGTGGAATTGGACACTGCAGGGGAGGAACCACCATCTTTGCATCTGCTATTCTGTCCATAGTGGACAGGGGGATAATATTTTAACAATGCATGGATGCCACAATGCTCTCAAGCACCTTCCCCTTATTATAATGCTTTTTAAGAGAATTCCTGCATTCCTTAATATTGAACCCTGTCAGTTTCCCACTGTAAATCTTTTCTCTGGGCAAACATCACTAGCCTCCCCCAAGGGGAAAAGCTTTGTCTTTCCCCTGTTAATGCACAAATCAGAGATTCTGGCAAACCGCTCCTTTTCTTGCAACAGCATAGGAACCAAACAGTGGGGCCTGCTTTTTTGCGCTAATGTGTCATCAGCATACATTGATATGGTGTTCAGTGTTGCCTTCTTGTTTTCCCCATTCATGCATCACTTAACTGCGAATACAAATGATATTGGACATAAAGGGCATCCCTGCCTAGTGCCTCTCACTACGGTCCCATTTGTCCAATATAATGCCTCTTGGCCCTTTGTGTATAGCAGTTTAACTTAACCCAAGAGGTGTGGTCAAAACCCAATCTTCGCTAATACAGAGAGTCTGTACATCTTTTGGATAGCTAGTGCTGCCAGTCTGCCAACAAGCTCCGATTGTTCTGTGGTATCAACCACCTGGTTTAAACCTCTGAGGTTCAGAAATGTGCTGCACCCCTAGATGAAGCTGCATTGATCATCAGGCACGAGAGAACCTTTAATTTTAAATAGCCTATTCACTAAGACTTTAGTCAATGTTTTTGAGTCCATGTTAATCCTTGAAAGAAATTTTGGGCTCTTATCAGGCTTTATCATGGCTGTGGTAGTTTTCCCTTATGGCGTCCAGCAACATATCCAGTTGGCTAATGTCATTTAGACCTCAAGATGTTTTACAGAGAATTGCATAGGGAAACGGTGACAGAATTTCATGGGGATGCCATATGTCCCGGACGCCCTGATGTCCTGTCCCTGTACATATTACATGTAGTGTCTAGTAATTTCTCCTTTTGCATATCTAGTTTCAAGTCAGCTCTGTGTTCATCCGTAGGCCTTTGGAGCTGTTGCTCCCCTTCGACATCTCCCACTGAGGAATATCGGTGGGATCAAGGCATATCAATTTGCTAGGTAATGATATTGGGTTTCATTGAACCAATATGAGTCATTGCTGGGTTCCCATCAGGTCGGTTCAGAGGTGTATCAGAGTGGACCCCTTTTCTCTTTTGAAGAATGATGCCAGAAGTCTTCCAGATTTGTCACCCTCCCTTTTTGTATTCCCTTCTGGTTAATCTATTTGGGGCATCCCAGGCTTTCCCAACATCTCGCCTGACTTTAGTAGCTTTGCTTCACAAGATAGGTCCAATATCTTTTTCAGTCAGGCCACCATCCTCATGCTGGGTCAAAGTGAGCTGTAGCTCATGTCTAATAGCGTGTATTTTGCTCATGCATTCTCCTCTCAGGAGAGCCTTAAATGCTTCCCGCTCACTCGCTGTATGTATGCTGTTGATCTCCAACTGCACATAACTGATGCTCAACATACATCTTACTAGTTTATTCTAGCTATCAGCTCCGACAGCACCCCAAACATAGCCTGCTTTGTATGCCTCTGGGGTAGGTATCTCTCCATATTCCCATTCAGGGTTCAGCTGAACTTTCCTGCTCACATTATTGATATGACATTGCAGGGCTTTGTCAGCTCCTACAAGGGTCTGAAAAGAGTCCATATGTGTATTCGGTGTGTACTTCTGAATCAAGCATATCTCAGCTCCTCCTTTTTATGTTGGGCTTGGACTACCCTTGTAAGAAGGCGACCCCTGTGTTATCCAGATCAATACCCTTCCCCGAAGGAGTACAATTATCCCCTCAGATGTTTCTGGGCTTTATTCTTTTCAGCAACATAGTTGTAACTGTTGCATAAAATATGTGTGCACATTGTGCTTTTTCACATAGCCATTTCCCATGGCCTCATGTAATCCATATGGCCAATCCAATAGTTTTACCCATCCTTTTTAATCATATTTGCTGACATCTGAACCAGTGCTTTTCCAGCATTTGGTCTTTGATATGTTTACTTGTTTGAATCATTTCCCTTGTATCCCCAGCAACTATAAGTTACAGTAAACCATTTTAAAAATGTCCATAGCCTGCAACAGTGGTGTTTGTTCAGTAAAACATCCACATCTTTTTAAAGAACCCAAACTTTAAGTGCTACATACAACCTACACCATAGCTCAGGTTTCTACTGCACTTTGTGTGCGAGGGAGTCCTCAAAAAGAGCTCTGCTGCAACCTGTCTGTGACCATTTCCTGCTACATTCCTGGTCTATCCTCTGATCTGTCACCAACAATCATTATGACTGACAGAAAAAAAAATCTCTTTTCAAATCTGGCTCTACCTAATGGCAGACACACAATGCTGATGTCCCACATGAGCAGCACATTTTTTGGCTTTATCCAGCAGTTAAGGCTTCATTCTGCAATAGCTGTAAATTTCCCATCCATGATTCTGAAGGAAGGTAAAGGAGGTTGGCACTATGTTTGCTGTAGAAAACAAAAGAGGGGTGCTCTCACGTCTGCAGAAGATTCAGTGAAAAGTACTTTTAAAAAAACAGGTCAAGAAAGGAAATGTGGAGTTTCCAGAGCTGCACTTAAAAGCCACCTGCTCACAGGGAAAAAATCTGGTGTTTCCTCTGGAAAACACTCCAGTTAAGGATGAACAACAGCCTGCGCAAAACTACTATGTGGGACTCCAGCCCCTTTAACCCCTTTACTGAACGGTCATACTCCTGGGTGACTGACTTTTTAGTCATCCTCATTGACAGTGACGAAAAAGCCACCATCGTGGGTCACCATTGTCAACGACATCCCCAGGGAGACCTGTGGAACAGGCCTCATCAGCAACAATACAGTCTACTACCAGGCCCTCATCTACGGCTCCTTCCTCAACAAGACCACACAGTCAGTGACCACCATAAGGAGGCTTCTCCTTCCACAGTCGACAAGCCTTCTTTCACCAGCGATAACGCATCCAGGTATGGTGCTTTCTACCTCCAAGATTCTGGAATCTTAGCTAAAGGCAGATGTCAGTGACATACCTTTGCTTTGGCAGCAGCAGATAGTCCTTTGCAGCTAGATGTGTGTTACGTACCTGAGTTTGTGGATGAGACCTTAGATAAGGAGGAAGGAGGAGGGGGTTCTTCTCCAGCTTTTTCCACCAATGTAGCATTCTGCACTTCCCCATCCATCTACATCTACAAATGTGTTCAGGATGTCTATCCACTAATGTGCTATGGGTTTCACAGCCATCATTGACATGCCAATGGTTGTATCTAGTGCCAGCTGGTGGAGAGGCTGCTCTAAGGAGACAAGAATGGCTGAGGTCTACAGCTTGCTGTCTTTAAGTATAAGGAATAATCCTAAATATGACAAGCCCAGTTTGGCAAACATGTAGGCCAGTGCTCCCCAATCCTTTTAGAACCACTGTCTATTTTTAGAGCAACAAACTTGTGGTACCCACCTCGCTTTACCAGACATGAGGCAGGCAATTTTTAATGTAACTAAAACATTTTATGACTATGCATTGTCGTTTTTCATTGCAATGGCCACTACATTTGCACAGGTGTTTTATTTAAAAAAAAAAAAAAAAACAATATTGCACACAAATGATAATGTGTGGAAATCAGGTTTCAGTTAACATATACTATTTGTGGATCACCAAGTGTTTCATTTTTGCGTCCGTAACTGCTGAATGTGTATAGGTCATTTACATTTCGCTGTGTGTTACAAAAAAAATTAGATCATTCTGCCTTTCCTTTCAAACTCACTGTACCTCAGTGTCACATAATTCACTTTACTTTCTTTGCTCATATTGCAAAGTGAGTGGAGTTTAATATCAATCCCCATGTTAAATAAATAAGCATCAATTTGTCAGAAGAGATTGACATTTGACCTATGTCTTTGAAGCGCAGAAGATGTGACAAGATAATACATTTAAAGGCATCTTTATTTATTTTGCAGCCCACAAAAGTTGGCTTGTGACCCATAGTTTTGGAAACACCGATGTAGACAGTGCCCTGCTAAATGTTAAATCTGACACATACACTGTAAAGTCCAATGGAGTTCTGCAACATCGGCGTCGTAACTCAGCTACCTATTGTGCCTCAGGGAAAACCTAGGCATAGTAGGTGGGTTGGGGGTTAGACCAATATGGAAATCAGTACCCCCCGCCACGACAGTCCAGATAAGATCACTGATATCCAACAAAAACCAAGGGCAAAGAAATGACAGATCTTCTGGATGAAAAACAGTGCCACTCAACTGCAGCACCAGGACAGTAAAAAATGAGCATGATTTTTCCAGCTCCCTCTGCCCCCAACCAACTCCAACTCAGTAGGTCAAGAGGTATAATTTCCCTTTTACCCCTGCATTGGAGACACAGGGTCAGAGAAAAATGGTGGTCCCAAACAACCTGCATCCCCCCACCCCCCAATATCTGTAGGAAAACTTAGACAACAAATACAGAAAAAAGAGATGAACAGAATTACACTAGATCTTCACTCAGAAACGTGCTTTTTTTATACATTTCACATATTACATCACCAGTGACATCAGAAATCTGTGGCGGTGCAAGGTTATGCTTATGACAGTTAAGTATAACTGGCAAATTTCAGTGCTTTTTTGTTTTAAAACAGTTATATTTTTTCAGTCAATTTCTAAGGTTGTTTTAACGTAAGATTAAGGGGGTCATTCCTACCCTGGCGGTCCGAGATCGCCAGGGTAGGGGACCGCGGATGCACCGCCAACAGGCTGGCGGTGCATCCCAGGGCATTCTGACCGCGGCGGTACAGCTGCGGTCAGAAACCGAAAACCGGCGGTGTCTCGCCGGTTTGCCGCTGCCCTGAGGAATCCTCCATGGCGGCGCTGCTCCAACCCCCTTACCGCCAGCCTGGTTCTGGCAGTTTTGACCGCCAGAACCTGGCTGGCGGTAACGGGTGTCGTGGGGCCCCTGCAGTGCCCATGCCAATGGCATGGGCACTGCAGGAGCCCCCTAACAGGGCCCCACCAAGATTTTCAGTGTCTGCACAGCAGACACTGAAAATCGCGACGGGTGCAACTGCACCCGTCGCACCCTTCCCACTCCGCCGGGTGCATTCGGAGCAGGCATCCTCGTGGGAAGGGGTTTCCCGCTGGGCTAGCGGGCGGCCTTCTGGCGGTCGCCCAGCGGGAAACTCAGAATTACCGCGGCGGTCTTCTGACCGCGTAGCGGTATTCTGCCGGCGGAACTTTGGCGGGCGGCCTCCGCCGCCCGCCAAAGTTAGAATCACCCCCTAAATCTTAATTAGAACTACACTTTGTTCTTCGTTCAGTTATATGTATCTTCGATAACATGAGTAACTGTAGATACACATGCTTTGCATAAGTTTTCCATCTTGTGTTGGGCTTGGAGTGTTACAAGTTGTTTTTCTTCGAAGAATGTTTTTGAGTCAGGAGATCGAGTGACTCGTCCTCTCGATTATAGTACACATGGGCATCGAGTCCTTTGTTAGATTGTTTTCTTTCTGCCGTCTGGTTCGGATGTGTCTCCTCTCGCTCCAGTAGATCTCGGTTCGGTATCTTCTGAACTTTATTATAACTTTCTATAAATATCAGTATAGTTTCGATCACATTTCCCACTCTTTATATTCGATCCGATTTCAATAGTCGGGATTGATTTCACGCCCTTAGGGTAGACCTAGCCGTTCTTGGGCCTATTTCGATACATTGTAATCGAATAATGTTAGGCTGATGGAACAGACTTCGTTTTGGTTCTGTCCTCTGTGTCACGCCAAATTTCCATACACAGATCAGCATTTGGTGTGTAATCAGTCTCCGGAGAACTGCAACGTTTGTAGATCGTTTCGATCCAAAAAGACTCTCCAGGACCGAAAAGCCCGTCGCCTGGAGATGATATCCAAGTCATCAGAACACACACCTGACATCTTTGGAGAAGAGCATGCGCAAAAAGAGGTAGGACAGTACGTAACCATCTCCATTGCAGATTCGGACTCAGATCGAGATCCTGATGTCAACAGTAAATCCATCCCACCTGTGCAGTACATGAGTACATCAGCCCCATCACACCAAACAAAGACTATTAAAAAGACTCCTGCATTGAGCTTCAGTCCTCCACTGCCTTTGGGCCATGGTTGGACCCAAAAAATACCTCCGGATGACCAACCCTCGGGTTCGGCACTGAAACAAAAGACCAAGGTGCATTCGGCATTTAATAAACAGCATGTCACATCTGTTTCGGTACGAGACAAAAATCTGACTTTTCCACCTCAGAGTTGGGGAAAAAAAAACAGACCTTTCGGAGCTGGCATTTTTGGTCTGAGTCAGGCATTCCGTTTCGAAACCTTCAGAATTAAAAACTGACAGTAGTAAACATTTTGCAGCTACTGAGTCATCTGAGATACAATCTGTACTAGAGGTTATGGACCTAAACAGCACAAACTTCATATACACAAGCAAACAGGAAGGATCATAGCTGCTCCTCCTCCAACAATTAAAAGAAAATGGACATTTCAAGAGGCTTTGGACACAGGGCCTCCACCTATCAAAGTTCTGAAACGTAAGGAGAAACAAAAGGCAACGCAACAACCTCAGCCTTCACCACCATATTCTCCTTCCCTTCCTTCTACCCTACCACCACCACCTTCGCCTACGCCCTCCACACAGTTCTCTCCACAGGCGTCATCCGCATCACTACATAGGGATGATTTAAGTGATCCTCATGATGAAGTAGACTCATGGGATATATGAGAACCCGATTCCCATTCTCCCTAATGACCGAGATTTATACCTAAGCAAGGCCATCTCCCCCAGGAGATCCCACTGCTTATAATCAAGTAATCGCCAGGACAACTGCGTATCATAAGGTACAGTTACGTACAGATCGCATTGAGGATGATTTTCTATTTAATACTTTAACATCTACTCACAAAGAGTACCAATGTCTCCCTATGCTTCCAGGCATGTTTAGACATGCTGGAGACATTTTTAATGATCCCGTAAAATCAAGGATCATTACACCCAGGGTTGGTTAAAAAAAAAATACCAACCTGCACCCTCTGATCCAGTTTTTATTAGGGCACAATCACCACCTGATTGTACAGTGGTAAGTGCAGCAAAAACATAGGCCAATAGTCAGTCTATAGGAGATGCTCCTCCTCCAAACAAAAAGTTAAAAAATTGACACAGCAGGTAAGAGTGGCTACTCAAGCTGCCAATCACTAGAGGGTTGCTAATTCTTAGACTCTTCTAGCAAGGTGTGATAGGGACCATTGTGATGAGATGGAAGACATGGTGCAGTATCCTCCACCGAAACATGAAAAAAGGGGGCAACAAATAGTAGCAGAGGAACAGGCTATTTCTAGCAACGCAATTAGATGCGCTACTGATGTAGCTGATACAGCAGCAAGGAGATTTAACACCAGTATAATTATCAGGAGATGTGCATGGCTAAGATCTACAGGATTTAAGCCAGAGATACAGCAAGCTGTATTAAACATGCCTGTTGAAAAGGGGCATTGATTCAGCCCAGAGGTAGATACCACCATAGACAAGCTTAAAAAGGAGTCGGAGACAGCTAAAGCTATGGGTGCACTATACACCACACCCATTAGAGGCACTTTTCATAGGCCACAATTTATGGGTGGTTTCAAACCATCAACCACAGAGCCATTCACCTCACAACAAACACAAGGACCACCCTTCTATAACAAAGGTTCATTCAGAGGCTCTAGTTATAGAGAAAGAGGTAAATCATCTGCTCCTAGAGGTTCCTCTACCTCAACAAAACAGTGACTTCTTACAAATCCCCACAGCGCATACATCTCCTGTGGGAGGAAGACTGGTACCGTTTACAAACAAAGGTACAACATCACCACAAATCAGTGGGTTCTATCAATTATCCAACATGGTTATTGTCTAGAACTAATCTCCACTCTTCCAAACGTTCCCTCAAACTCTCTCAAAACCAGATCATTATGCAAAAGGAGGAAGAACAGTCCCTTCTCAGAAGAGCTACAGAACTAGTGCCGACATCAAATATTTACTTTACTTTCTCATACCCATGTAGGAAGTTGGCTCTGTATATACTATCTCAAAGTAAGAGATAGTGTGCACAGTGTCCAAGGGTTCCCCTTAGAGGTAGGATAGTGGCAAAATTAGATAATTCTAATGCTCTATTTTGTGGTAGTGTGGTCGAGCAGTGGGCTTATCAGAGGGTAGCGTTAAGCATTTGTTGTACATGCACAGGCAATAAATGAGGAACACATACTTAAAGACTTAACTCCAGGCCGATAAGTTTTATAGAGAAAAATAACTTTTCTTAATTTATTTTTAGAACCACAAGTTCAAGATTTGAAGTAAATACATAAAATGCAAGGTACTCCCTACAGGTAAGTTAGGAACTTTGAATTAGAGCAATAACATATACAGTTTTTGATAAAATGGCAATAAGCTATTTTAAAAGTAGACAGTGCAAACATCAGCAGTTCCTGGGGGAGGTAAGTATTGGTTAGATTGTGAGGTAAGTAAGTGTAGTGAATCCTAGTCTGTTTTAATGGGATAACAGGAGTTAGCTTAGCCTCTGACTTGCAGACTTGTTCCCTTATTATCACATCAAGGGAATTACATTACAGCATTAGATTTCAAAGATGCTTATTTCCACATTCCCATACATCCAGCAATTCGCTAATATCTAAGATTTGTCATTGACGGAAAAAACTACAATGGCTCCAAGTGCATTCACAAAATGCTTAGCAGTGGTAGCAGCATTTCTCAGAATGCAACACATACATGTGTTCCCATATCTAGATGATTGGCTCATGAAAGCCAATACAATTCAAACTTGTCAGTCAATCTTCTGCACAATTTGGGATTCACAATAAATTACCACAAATCTCATCTTCAACCATCGCAAATACAGCCTTATTTAGAAGCAATTCTAAACACCTGGTTAGCATAAGCATATTCAAACCCAATAAGGATTCAGGCTTTTCAAAATCATCGCTTTTTGTATAGCCATAGTTCCCCATGCGACCACTACAGCAGTGCCTCTCCCAACAGCAGTCTCAGTCAAAGGGTCAACTTTAGGATCTAGTGTTGTTGGACCGCCAGACTCGCCACTCTCTGCAATGGTCTAATTACACCAACCTATCAAAGGGGCAGCCCTTTTAGAACCCTGTGCCTCAGACCACTATCACAACAGATGCATCACTAATAGGTTGGAGAGCTTATCTCAACAACCTCACTAGACTAGGGAAATGGGACCCCAACCAACAGACTTATCATATAAACTACCTGGAATTACTAGCAGTATTCCTAGCACTCACAGCTTTTCTGACACAAATCACATGCAAGGTAGTGTTAATATGGACAGACAATATGATCACAATGTATTATCTGCAAAACGGGGAAGTGACACACTCATCTCAATTGTCTCTTTTAGCACAGACAATCTGGAAAAATGGGCAATTCACAATTACATTCAATTAGTGGCAGAGTACCCCCCAGGGATACACAATCAACTAGCGGACCTCTTCAGCAGGACGCAGCAACAAGTCTCCAAATGGGAAATTCACCCACAAGTAACTCAACAATACTTTCATATGTGGGGAACTCCAGGCATAGACCTTTTCACCACAAAAGAAAACTCAAAATACCAAAGCTTTGCATCCAGGTACCCACACCCTCAATCCAAGGGAAATACTGTATGGATGAACTGGTCAGGGATATTTGCTTAGGCCTTTCCACCTCTCCCACTCACTCAATCTCTGATTATAAAAATAAATATCAGTCACCATGATCCTCATAGCTCCCATTGGCACATCATCATTGGTACACAGCACTATGGGACCTGTCTGTAGTACCACATCACAAGCTCCCAAACAGACCAGGGGGGGTCATTCTGACCTCGGCGGTAAAAGCCGCTTACCGCCGGTCAGAAGGCCGCCACAATACCGCCGCGGCCGGCCGCCACGGACATTCTGACCCACAACTGCAAAACCTCCAAAAATCCGCCCTCCACTGCAGTCCGCCACATCAGCGGCCAGCGGTAAACTGGAGAAGACCAAACCTCCACCGCCACGCCAACAGAAATACGCCCATCCCATTATGACCCGCAAATCCACGCGGCGGTCATTCAACCGCGGTATTCCATTGGCGGTACACACCGCCGCGGTCAAAATACACACACCTTTACAAACCCCTACCACATTGGACAATTTGAAAGGCACACACCTGAAACACACACCACTCCCACACATCCAATACCATATAAAACACACACCCACATCACCCACAAACCCCTACCAACAAAAACCAGAGACGAAGGAGAGAGAGACACATCAGAGAATAGATAGCCAGACACACAGAGGCACACCACAACATCACACACACCACATAGAAGCACAAAGCACCACACACCAACACACACATCATCACATACACCACCCCACACCTCATACACACCACCCCATGGCACCACAAAGGCACCCACGCTTTTCGGACCAAGAACTCCGGGTCATGGTGGAGGAAATCATAAGAGTGGAACTCCAGCTCTTCGGCTCACAGGTTCAGCACACCACCATAGCAAGGAAGGCGGAGCTCTGGCAGCGGATCGTGGACAGGGTCAACGCGGTGGGACAGCATCCCAGAAATAGGGACGACATCCGCAAACGATGGAACGACCTACGGGGGAAGGTTCGATCGATGGTCTCGCGACACAACATCGCAGTGCAGAAGACAGGCGGGGGACCCCCACCCACTCCACCCGAATTCACAGCATGGGAGCAAGAGGTACTAAACATCCTGCATCCTGATGGCTTCGCTGGAGTACACGGAGGAATGGACTCTGGTAAGTACAAGGCCAACCACTTCACCCCCCCCCCCAGCATGCTAACCCCCACCCTCACCCCCAGCACACATCCTCCCTGAGAATGTCTCTCCAGCACAACCCACCCAACACCAACCCCTGCATGCCATCCCCAAACTATGGACACCCATCACCTAAGCATGACCACTGCACATACCCATCCCCCCCCCACAAAACACCCTCACAACACCTCCCCCAAGGGAATGCCAGCACTGGGGGACAAGGGCACCCATAAAACGCAAGCTAATGCACACACAGAAACAATAACCATACCCTCTTACCCCATGCAGGACCCGAACGACAACACACCGGTCAGGAGGGACCAGAAATGTCCATCCCACCCCCGGAACAGGCCCCTAGTGATGACAGCAGCTCTGTCGACCTGGACCCTGATGACCAGCCCGGACCATCGGGGACCTCTGGGCAGTCGGTTCCCCTCACCCAGACACAGGCCACTGCAGACCCAACCCCCTCTGGGAACAACAGCACAGCTCCCACCCAGCGGGCCCATGCCTCTGTCTCTAGGACAGGTCAAGCAGCGGTGTGTCTACCACTACAGGGCCCCCAGGGTAACCCACCAACCCAACAGCAACAGGGACCTGGGGGCAGTGAGAGTGGGCACACCGTCCAGGGGACAGAGGCCCAGGGAAACAGGGCAACTCGGAGGGCTGCTGTGCGACAGGGGGGGGAGGAGAGGCCCAGGGAACCCACTCTCCAAGAGGCCCTCACCACCATCATGGCAGCCTACCACCAAGAGACGATGGCGACGGTACTGGCCAGGTTCCAGGAGATCCAGGCACAGCAGGAGCAACGCTACATGGGGTTCAGCGACCAACTCACCAACATCTCAACCGCTATGGGGAGCATAGTCCAGGCCCTGAACCGTATAGAGGACACGTTTCGGGACCATGTGGCATCACACAGGGCCCCTGTCACTAGCCAGGAACAGGAACAGCCTACCACCTCCGCCGGCGCTAGTGGACAGGAGGCCCCACCACAACGACAGCCCACCAGAACCCCACCTCCTGCTGAACAACAACCACCCCGCAAAAGGAGCCTGAGATAAAAAAAAACGACAGAGTAGGATGTCAAGACCCCCGCCAGCATCACATACCCCCTGAAGTCCTCCCACTGTTCAACATTGCCACCCTGTCAAACCTTGAACTGCCCCTGCTCCATCCTGCCACAGGCATATGGACAATGCACCTGTGAGACTGAGAACTGGACTCTGCCATGGACATTACTCCACCCATCACTGTTTCACTATCATGTACCAATATCTATGCACTAATAATAAATCACACATTGCACTGTAATCAATCAGGACTCAGCCTGTCTTATTTACAAATGTATGACACATTACATATCAATTACGTATTTTTAACATTGTGAATTACACATACCGAGGTAAC